>NC_133004.1:45528354-45879604 GCF_048564905.1 Vicugna pacos
AGGCCCTGTCGGGACTGGGGTGGAGGGAATGAGTTGGAGTGAGGAAGACTTCGGCCAAAAGATGCTCCCTCCGCCCCCATCCCCCCAAAAAAACCGTTGTGAGGAGAGAGCCCTTGCTCCCAGGGATGCCAGCTGCTCTGCAGTGATTCCACTGTGGACGCGAGCGCCGTGCTGCCGGGGCGGCCCGCCAGCAGAGACCTCAGATGTCCCTGGAGGGAAGATTAGCATTTGGTAGCTAAACTTAGCTCCGTGGATAAGCTGCCTGTAGAAGGAAGTGAAGATGGATTTAGAGGCAGGGGGTTGGGGAGACTTAAAGGGGCAGTGACAGGTTTTGAAAGGTTTCTGGGGGGATTCGTGGGGTGTGGGGTGCGTGTGCTTGGATGGACCCTCGCGGGCCCCACGTGGCACCTGTGAGATGGTGTCAGAACAGAGCAAACCACGCCTGAAAGTAAGGAAAACCACGGAATGGACTTCGGGAGGGAAGGCATTTTTAGCTCTTAAATGCTTCCTGTTGTGTCTGAGAAAGACCAGTGGGATCGACTGCTTAGATTCCTCAGCGATCATGCTCCACCCTGGAGTTCCACCCTGGAGTTGCGCTTGGGGTGCTGATGAACGTGGGGTTGCCTAGGGGACGCCTGGGGGGTGGGATAACGGACTCGACCAAAGGCAGAAGTGAGCCTGAATAACGTGGGGGAAAGTGACCTCTCCCCTACCGGGAAATCCTGAGTAATTCATCATTTACTGTCTTTTTAGTCCTCTCTCAGCGTTTTCTCCTCCTTGCCCCAGGCTAAAATGGGTGATAGGAAAGGGGAGAGCGGAGACAGACTCTCAGAAAACGCACGCACCTCGGCACTCAATTCTTTTCTTTCTCGGCCACGAACCCCACTTACGTGTTGCTAACTGAGGCCTTTCTTTTTGTAGTTGCTCAGCCTTGAAGTACCAGGTGTTTCCCTATTTTGTTCAGTACTTTTAAAATTGAGTGTCTGTGTCATTTTTATGTGTTTATAGTCATGACAAAGCCTCTGGCGGCAGGAGGTGGGGGCAAGAAAGGAGGCCCAGTCGTGAGACTCTGACAAAAGTGGTGGAAAGGTCGTGTTTAATAAGGTCGGCCTGCTGGTCTGAGAAGCCGCGTGGAGGGGCCGGCCCGACCTCAACGTCGTCCTGTGATGCCCTTCTCTGGGCTTCTCTCTCTTGCTCTTTTTAGAAATTGTAAAATATGTAGCTGTTTCTCACACCCTGTGTGACTCCAGCGAGGGTCTGAACATGCACAGCTCAAAACCTAGTAAGCCAGGCGTGTCTGCACCCGCCCCGCAGGGTAAGAGCGCCACTGGTAGTTTGTACCCCCGCGCACCAGCCCCACCATAAGTGCCATTCTGGTTTGGGCTCATTATCCCCTCCCTTTTGTCTGTGTTTTCACCCTCTGTGTGTCCCTAAAGGGACCGAGGAGCCACATGACTTCCCACTGGCCAGGTTACTTAAACGGTCCGTCTTGTTTTATCGTCTGTCAAACGGGGACTCGTCGTTGAGCTCATGTCGCTTGCAGCAGTGCCCGGCGCTCAGGGAGCACTGTGCGTGTTTCAGCTCCTGTGACTGTCATGTTATGCTTGGCTCTGCCCGCTTGTAACCCTCCTGTGAGTAGGGAATAGTGTAAACGTCTTACCACCACTTGCCTCTCACTCCCCGCCTCGTCCTGAGACGCGCCGCCGTGCGATGTGCAGTGCGTATGGCGGCAGCCCCGCCCCCGCCCCCGCCCTCCCTGCACTCGCTCCGGACAGCGCTGCAGCTTGCGCGCGGGCGCTCGCGGCGGGCCCAGCCACCTCCAGCCTTGGCTGTGGCGCCACGCTGCCCAGGACTCTGGTGCCCGGCGCTGGAGCCCTCGAGGGCAGTCCTCAAAGTGTGGGGTGCGCGTCCCTGAGACCCTTCCAGGGGCCCCGCCTGCTCAGAACTGTTTTCATAATAATGCTGAGACACTGTTTGCCTTTTTCACTCCCATTCTCCCAAGAGTGTACCGCAGAGCTTTCCAGAGGCCACGTGACGTGTGACAGTGTTGCCTCTGGTGGCTAACTAGGTGTGTGCTTATATATTTTTGTATTTCTAAATTCGCTCAGTTTTAATTTCTAATACGGTGAACAGAGACAGTTGGGGAGCTGTTGCATTTTGAAGGCTTTTTTTCTTTGTGTTATTTGAATAAGTTAATAAAAATACAGGGGCTTTCCATAAAAAGCCTGAAGAAACCAGATTCCGACTCATTCCATTTGTTTTGAGCTAGTTAATGACTAATGCCTCAGCGAGACATTCTTCAGACGTTCATTGGGTTTTTAGTGCTTCTATTTTATGTTAACCAGGCAGCCCCGTTGGAAGGAGGGGAGAATCATTCTTTATTGTTGCCTTTTTGACGGCCTGTGATTCCTCCCGGCCTCCACCTCTACGTCTTGGACTAACCCACAACTACTTTGTCCTTCCTCCGTCCCCTGCGGGGCCTCCGCCAGTGATTCTTGACCCAGATGGGCTCCCTGCCACGCACACACCTGCCCTGTGACACTGGCAGAAAGTACCGGAGTTCAGCCAGCTGTGGTGGGCTGGACCGCACTGCTGGCAGAGGAAGAGATGTGACCAGAGCCAGTCCCTCGTGCACTGATCTCGCCAGCCTGGTCCTGTGCGGTGCTGAGCCTCCAAAGGCCCCGCACGAGGGGCAGTGGGAGGGGAGAGAGAGGCGTCTCGCGGAAGGGGCAGCCGTAAATCCGTAAGTTCGCCGTGTGCAGCCACTCTCCGCTCACCGGCTGTTTCCTGTCCGGCCGCGGGAGGAGGTGGGATGTGCAGACAGAGCAGGAACACGCACGCAGCCCCCGGGGAAGGTGCACAGCCACTCAGATGGAGGCTTTCCCCACGTGGAAGGCTGGGGGGCGGGGAGAGGCCCGAGGCCAGGGTGGCCGCGTGGTGGAAGCTGGGTGCCGGCTCCAGCAGCCCGCAATGCCAAGGAGGAAAATCGTCCTTGTGGTTCACAATCTGTGCTCAAATGGGGAGGAAGCGTGTTCCATCTCCTTAGACAAATGCTCTCATCTGAATCATCCCACAAGGCCTTCATTTTAGAATGGGAAGGCTGGTCCGTCACTGAAGGAAATTCACCCGTCGGTTTCTTCCTTCAGGCCTGTTGGAGACACGTGGGGAAGAGAAGCCGGGGGCAGCTGCTCCAGTCCATCTTCATCCTGTTTTCTTTTTTTATGGCGTCACAAGCCCCAGCTGTAAACTGGTACCTTTCTGATGCTCTTCCTCCTTAAAAGTCGAGAGCGTCAGCCTGCTGCTTGTGCCGTGGCCCTGCCCCACCACCGCCATGCGCGTGCAGCCGCCCACTTCCCAGGTCCCCGTCCGAGAACCTCGCCAGCCTTGCTGGTCCCTGCCAGCAAGCGGGTTCCGAGTGAGCTCTGCGGGAAGCGGTGTCCGTGGGCACGTGGGGTGGAGCTAACAGGCAGCACCCTGCCCTTTGAGGGGAGCTGTTGCACGCCTGCGCACTTTCCCCGTCCTCTGTGCGCTCCATTCAAGTCGACATCTGCAGGCCCTCTAAACACTTCTTGGACCCATGCGTGCTGCTGCCCTGGGGAGTGCAGCTCCTCCGAGAATGGACCATGGGTGATTCTTAAGGTGCACTTCTAGGGATTGGCAGTTTCGGTTTGTATCAGCGTTCTGTCCAGACAATGTCCGGGGGGGTGAAAGAAGACTGGCCATTCCCCTGCAGAAGTCCAGACCAAAGATTCTCCTCGTGGTAGACGGTAAATCAGGTCGTACCAACATGTGATGTAAAGTGGAAGGTCAGGCCTGTTTCCAGAAACTGGAACGTGTTTGGTAACTTGCCTCTTCTCATAAAGCGATACCGTTTTTAAGGACAGTGTCTAGAGCGCACTGGGCCAGCCCTGCCAGAAGCACAGCTGTTCCCAGGGCCTGCACCTCCCGGTCTGGCTCGCCGGCAGCGTGGCCCGGAGCAGGCCGCGTCCACATCTGGGAAGGACGGGGTTAGCTTGGTCAGAGGGGCGGCACCCTGCCCATCACCACAGCCACGCGGGGGCGCCTGGAGACACACAGTCTGAATCTGAACCTTGGGATCGGAGTTATAGAAGTTGCATTTTTAAATGTTTTTAAATTGTGTTTTTAGTTTGAAAAAATGCGTGTACACTCTTAGTCTTTTTCCTTTCCTTCCTGTTTACACTGAGGCAAGACAGCCTTCATTTGACCGTGTTAGGTCCTTCCAGTTACCAGATGAGGGTTCCTCAGTCCATACTGAGTCGTGAATCTTCTTCCTCCATGACAGGGTGAATCAGTGAAGTACTTCCTGGACAACCTGGACCGGATCGGCCAGCTGGTGAGTAAGACCCCACCCCCGAGTCTGATCCAGGGTCAGCAAACCTTTGTGCGGGGACCAGAGCCACGAAGCCGCGACGGCTTTCTCTGTCGTGCCCGACGACCCTGAGTGGCTTTCGGCGTCTCCCTCCCACTCGGCCCGTGTCAGGGCGGGCAGGGAAGCGTGTGCGCTGGGGAGGACTTCCTCACTCGGACAGAGGAAGCTCCCACCTTCTTGCATGTGCACCTTCAGTCCCGGCTAAATCGGGATGTGAAGCCGTGTTTCTGTGAGAGCGCCTTGGCCCAGGCCTCCCAAGAGGAGACAGGAGTTCTTCTGCAAACAAAGGCCTCCTTCAGAATAAAAATATTACGGAAAATTCAGACAGACACAAAAGTAGTCTAATGAAAGTCCAGGGTCAACAGTTACTGCTCAGGACTCATCTTGTTTCACCAGCCTCCTCCCCACCCCCCAGGGGCAAACCATCATCGTATCGTTTCATCAGTGATGTTTTAGAGTGTGTCTCGTGACAGATAAGGCTCTAAAAATCATAACCACGATACCATGATTTCTCCTTGGAAGATCCACAGTAATGAGAAGGAATAAATCCATGTATAACTGAATCACTGCTGTACACCAGAAACTGGCACACTGTAAATCAACTGTACTTCAGTTTTAAAATGGTAGTAATTAGAAGTAACTCCTTACTATCAGCCAGCCTCCCCGCTTGTCTCAGTGACGTCCCTGGGGACGCTGCGCCATTCTAGCAGTTTGAGCCGCCCTCCTGGTGAGGCCCACCCGTCGCAGCTGGTCCACGTCACTGAAGCTCCTTTCCATCTGTGGGTTTCTCCCTCCCTCTTTTCTTTCTTCCGCTCTATTTGATGCAGGAGTGACTGGACCATTTCCCATGTGGGGTTCCTCCCATCTGGACTTGGCTCTTCCGTCCCTGCAGTGCTTTTGAGGAAGTTTCTCTCCCCGTGTGCCTTGTGAATTGGTAGTTGGGTCTAGAGGCCCCGTCCCTGCTGCATTTTTGGCGAGGATGCTGCGTGAGTGCTGGTGTGCAGTGATCACTGCAGAATTGCGTAGCGCAGGATCAAAGCGGCCTGAGGGACCACAGTTGCCTGTGTGTTGCTGAAGGCTCTAGGAGTCCTCCAAGAATAAAATATTGAATATATTGCAGGCTAAATTTAAACAGCATTGCAAAACGTAACTTAAAGCAGTTCACAATAAGGTTTTGGAAGACGTGTGGCCTGGAAGTTAGGAAAATAGAGGGTAGCTCTGGTGCAGGGGGAGAAAGGATGGTAGGTCCCCGTGGGGAAGGGAGTGGCTGGGACTTCAGGCTGGGGCCTGACAGGAGGCGTCTGACCCTCCTTCCTCAGTCTGATGGGCCCCCATTCACTTTGAAATGAGCTACTTAGTTCCTTCACTTTCTGTTTCACGGTAAGTCTGTATTTTTATACGTGAAAGTTGCTGTTGGAATTGAGTTCAACTTCTTGCAGAAGTCCGTCTCACTCTCTTCCGCTCCACCCCATCTCTTCGTTCTTATTTTCTCACGTTCTTCCTCCTGACTTGCTCCCTTACCCTGTTTTTGCAGAACTACTGCCCTAGCAAGCAGGACATCCTGCTGGCAAGGAAGGCCACCAAGGGCATCGTGGAGCATGACTTTGTCATTAAAAAAATCCCTTTCAAGATGGTGGATGTGGGCGGCCAGCGGTCTCAGCGCCAGAAGTGGTTCCAGTGCTTTGACGGGATCACGTCGATCCTGTTCATGGTCTCCTCCAGTGAGTACGACCAGGTCCTCATGGAGGACCGGCGCACCAACCGGCTGGTGGAGTCGATGAACATCTTTGAGACCATCGTCAACAACAAGCTGTTCTTCAACGTCTCCATCATCTTGTTCCTCAACAAGATGGACCTGCTGGTGGAGAAGGTGAAGACCGTCAGCATCAAGAAGCACTTCCCGGACTTCCGGGGCGACCCGCACAGGCTGGAGGACGTGCAGCGCTACCTGGTCCAGGGTTTCGACCGGAAGCGGCGGAACCGCAGCAGGCCCCTCTTCCACCACTTCACCACCGCCATAGACACCGAGAACATCCGCTTTGTGTTCCACGCCGTGAAGGACACCATCCTGCAGGAGAACCTGAAGGACATCATGCTGCAGTGAGGGCCCCCCGCCGTGGCCGGACGCACCCGCCGGCAGGGGCCGCGCCGCTGCGGCGTTAGCTGCTGAAGCCTGGGGGCTGGTGCAACTACTGAAAAGCCGAGCGGCCCCCCTGGGGTTGACGCGGCGCGCCCGGCAACACAGCTCACTGTCTTCTCACAGAAACTGCTCCTTTTCTGACACAGTTCGGCCGAGGACCACGTGTGTGCGTGCGCACACACACTCATTAATGACAAACACAAAACCCATGGCTTCGCAGATGGCTTTTCTCCAACTCATTAGTCCTCAGTAAGGAGCGTTGCCTGGGGACGGTTGTAGGCAGTGAAGTTCACGCCGAGCTCAGAGCCCCCGCACCCACACCCCCCAGCCGCGGGGCCTCAGCGCCACCCCCAAGGGGGCGAGCTGCCTTTTCAGCCTCCTGTGCCAGTTTCCCGAGAGGCCACGACCCCGGCTGTACAGGAAGCGAGTGAGCACTCGCAGGTGTGGACTTGCCTTAATGCCCCCACCGTGTGTCACATTGCCCTGCGACACACATGATGCTGATGGTGAATGTCCCCTCCCCTCGCCCATCCACCCCGACCCCGGCAGAGACTTAAACCAGCTGGCCTTGCAGATGACTCTTCTTCTCTGGAGTCGTCTCCCGACACCTGCAGTAGGCTGCAGGGAGCTTTTCCCTCTCCAGACGTAGCAGGTTGCCTCTTGTCCTCTCAGGGGCTCCTGGGAGCCGGCCGGATTGCCAGCAGAGCCCTCGTTAATGCGCCAGCCATCTGGTGACTTGCTACACACCTGACCTCTCGGCAGGCCGGCGGACCCCGGGGAAACCCGAGTCCTCCGCACTGCCCCTCCACCAGTGCCTTCTGACAGCTGGGCCTCTCGCGGCCAGCCCCGAGTCCAGATTCGGATCCAGGTGTCTTGCTTCTGTTACCGCACACACACGACAGGCCAGCGCCATCGGACGTGGCTCCCCTCTGGGGCAACAGCCGAATGCTGGGAATGTACACGTGAGCTGGTCAGCCTTACGCTCAGCCAACTGTCCAGGTGTCTCTCTGTGTCTAAGACTATGTTGCATTCCGACCTGGTCCGCGCTGTGTGGGACTCTGCTGAATGGTCTGTCCTGTCTGGCACGTGAAAGGGAAAAAGCGCCCTCTGTCAGTGGTACCCGGACGTCGCGGTGGTCTAATAACATCCCTAGGCTCCGTCCTCGGGCCACGCTGTTCCCGGTCCTCGCTTGCGCCCCGCCAGCCCCACAGTGACCTTGGCAGACGTGACCCAGAGGAGAGGGAGGAGGAAGGCCTGCTCCGGAGTCACCCTTGTTATCAGCGTTTCAATGAGGAGACGACGTGAAGCCCTCTTTCCCTTCAGTGCTCAAGGCTTCCTGTTGACGGTGGCTGGGGCTTCCGCTGGCCCCTTGGCTGGAGGAGACTTGCTGTTTTTGTCTTGCTTCCTGTGGCCCTTGATAACTTGGAGGAGGGCACGGCCCGGGACCAGGGCCGACGACCACGGTTGAAGGGGAAAGGACGCTCCCGCGGCTCTGCCAGGCAGGTCCGAGGCCCCGTCGCCGCCCTGCGGAGGGCGGTGTGGGCGGCCCTTGTCGCCGCCGGGGCTCTGGGTGGCTCATGCACTGCTCACCGCCTTGGAAATGCTCTCCGGGGCCCTGGTGGAGGGGGCGGCCCTGCGGGCGGCGTGGCCGGTGGAGGCGTTTGAGCCCTTCCCGGCGGTGCGCGCTGTTTGTCCCTCATGTGGTCAGACACGTTTGCTGGTTCGCGTTCAGACCTGGACGCGGGCATGTCATGAGAGGCCATGACGGTCAAGCGGGGCGGACCCCGGGCCCGGGTCCCCGCCCAGCTCAGAGCTGACCCGCCCTCCTCCTGTCCGGGCTGAGCGGGTGACTCAGAAGGCCCTGAAGGCGCCCGCTCCCCTCGCCCTGACTCCTCGTCACTGGAGGAGGAGAGCGCGGTCTGAAGGCTCGGCTCGGCCCGTCCACGGCGGTCCTGCGCGCAGAGCGCAGCCACCTGCCCCCCAGGCCTAGGGCTCCTGTGTTTTAACTCCTCTGTTGTCCTTGCCTGTTGTCTTTCTTGCTGAGATGCTGGAGAAGCGGGGCACAGTCGCGCCTCATCTGTTACTGCAAAAGAGCAACAATAAACTCCCTCAGACTAGGCATCTCCTCGCTGTCGCGCTGCTTACACGCGAGGCGCGTGCACGCTTCTTAGCTGAGGTGTTTTTCTAACTCTTCTGTTTGTAGAGAAATTGTTTCAGAGATACTGAGTCATGGCTCTGTAACTAGAGACCCCTAGACGCCTTATTTCATTTATTCACTTCCTTGATAAAAGAAAAATGAGTCAGGTAATTTTTAACTCCAAGAAATAATCTTGAAACAAGACTGTCCTGACAGACTAACTCGGGCTCCCTGGGAGCAGATGCTGCCCTGCGTTGAGCACTGGCGCCTTCGGGATGGGAGTGGTCGGGCGAACTGCTCATGGCTTACACTTTGCACAACAGGTCAGCGTCAGCAGGAGGGGCCAATTTGATGAACTGACCACTCCAGCCCCTGGGTGTTTATTAAAATACATCCTGAGTTTCTCTTTGCTTAACATCACTCAGCAGCCACAGCCAACGTTAAGTTCACCCTCCAGCCCCCGGGCCCAGAGCAGAGCGAGGGCTCTGACCCTGATCGTCCTTGAAGGCTCACCGTTTGTTAGTCACAGCTTTCCCTCCATGTGGGAAACAAAGCCTGGCGCGCCAGAGAGCCGCCCCAAACCCTGTGTTGGGCGGGAGCCTCCAGATGAGGGCCCAGAACGAGGAACACGGCAGGTACCTGTAGACACACGCGTGATGCCCTGAGGCCCGGGAGCTGGAGGAGGGACCCGGGGACGGATGCAGGCACGTCCAGAGACAGGAGACCAGAGGAAGCCCCGGGGAGGTGTGGGGCGGGGCCCTTTCCCTGCAACCCTGGGGGGCGCCTTCCCTGCGCAAACGGCCCCCTGTGGACAGAGCTCACCGTGCTCGGGGTCCTGTTCTAGAAAAGGACCACCTGTGCCATCCAGCGGCCGTCGCCTGAGTAGCACGTCGTATGCGTCCACATGCGGGGCTTGAACTGCCCACGGTGGGCAAGGCAGGATCACCCCCCCCCCAGAAAACGTGTGCGCTTCATCGCGCATGTGGCTGTGGGCCAAGCTCTTTGGGTGTCAATTTCTCCGTTTGTAAAATGTGGACGAGATTGGGACACTCGGCCCTGGTACCCCAGTTGGATGACCCGAGTGAGGGGCTTTGCACAGGCCCCGGCCTGGGCCATGCGAGACGTCTCATGCCTGGACTCCTGGCTCCCCGCAATGGGCAGGGGATGTTTGCCATGTGCGGCCGGGGCCCAGGGCCATGAAGCAGAGAATCCCAGAGGGTTCCTTCCAGGCTGGTGGAATCCTGTGCTTTGCACGGTGAGAATTCTGTTCCACAACGTCGTGACTGGCAGCCTGCGTCAGGAAGAAGTGGTGCTGGGCTTCCGTTGTGTTTTGAGAGTGGAGAGCCCCGCTAAGCCTTTGACAACGTGCCGGGCAGGCCGTTCAGGTCTTTTGGCACCAGTTTCTCTGTCAGGTACATCGGAAGCGAAGCCGGGAAATTTAGGGAGCTTTGTTTGAAGAAAATGACAAGCTCTTCTGAAGTTGCCTGCTTTGCACGGGAGCCCTCGGGAGAGGTGGACGGGCCTTGTGTGTGGGATTCCTGTGTCAGACTCGCGTCTGGGGCGCTCGGCCTGCAACCGGGGGGCCAGGAGCTGAGCCCCCCAGACGGGCTGCTTTTACTGACAGCGTCTGTAGGGCACCTGCTGGGCCCTGAGGGTGGTGTCGGGCCCCCTGAGGACGGGAGCTCGCTAGGCTCAGTTAAGGCGGCTCTGATGGCTGGTTTGTGCCGAGTTCGGGGAAGGGTGAGGCTGAAGCCTGGGGCTGACTGCAGGCGGAGGGGGCCTGTGGGCCGCGGTCCCACTGTCGGTGTCTGCCTCCTGCCTTCTCCTGGGGAAGGACTTCAGGTCCCGAGAGGCCTGCCTGCTCTCGTGGGCCTCGCTTCCCCTGCTCGGCCTCTCTCTCCAGGACCTTCTAGAACGTAGAGGCTGGTGCTCTCCAGGCTTGAGGGTGACACCTAAAATAGGTGGCTGTGGTTCCTTCGGGTGAAATCCTGCCTCGTCTTGCTGGAGGGCACATGGTGCTTCACACCCTGGCGGGGCTCGGAGTGGCGGGCACCCTGCGGGGCTCTGCCCGCCTTGACGGTGGTCGGGAGCCTGGAGACCCCAGGGCTCCCTGCCTCAGCCTCGTCTCTGCACCTGCCCCCGGGGAGCAGAGCTCTGCCCAGCGTGTGAATGTCCTGTTCGAAGACCACCTTCTGGGTCACAGTGGGAAGGGGCAGGCTGTTTCCAGAACCGAGCGAGGTCTCCAGTGTCCTGGCAGAACGGGTGTCCCTGGAGTCGGTGCCCGTGTCTAGCAGGGGCAGAAGATGGGGTGGACTCAGAAACAGGCCGTGAGGTTCCTGCCCAGAGAAACGGCGCACACAGCACAACGGGCGCTCCCCAGCTGCCCGGGCTGTGGAAGAGCTGAGCGCAGGCAAAAATCACTCTTAGGTCTTGCACTGACCTCCAGTCCTCCTGTCAGCACCCAGCAAGACACCTCGGCACGTCCTGGCGAGGCTCTCCTTACAGAGGACCCAAAGACTGCATCTGTTCCCGTAAACACGGCTCTGAGGCTCACTTCACAAAGAAGTGCGAACCTAGCGCCCCCTGGGAATGGGTTCTCCGCTTCCCAGCTGCCACGGAGGTAGTGTGTGTGGTTTCCTCTTGTGTGCGTGTGACACAAACCACAGGGGAACACTGGGGCAGCCCTCGGGGTTCCCGGGCGGTGCTGAGCTGCGTGGGGCCGGGTCGTCCAGTCTGTCTGAATAAAGGGCTGTTGCTCCGGGCTTGTGATTCGGCCCCCTTTTTGTTTACACTGAATTCACTTTATTTTGTATTTTTAAAACTGATTCTTCCCCCGCATGAACACAAACCCCACTGTTCACAGTCAAGGTGGAGGCCTCCCCACGACCACACTTCCCAGCAGAGCCGGGCCGTTCCCAGTGGTCAGGGCGGCGTGGACCGCGCATCCCGCCTGCTGAGGATGACCTGGATTCCGACAGACGGGCCGCTGAGCGCAGGACTCCTGGGGAGCTGGCTGTCAGCAGGCCCTCAGGGACCCAGTTCTGGTGCTTTCTGGCGCTGTCGGGACGAGCCTGGGCACGTTTTCCAGGTGCGCCCACCTGCAGACAGGTGGCCGGAGCGCTCCGTCCGTGCCTGTGCACAGGAGGCCCGTGTGCAGCTGGGAGCGTTGGCCGTCCCCTCCATCGCCGTGACTGTTAAACTCTCACAGGCCCATTGACAGGGAAATCTGAGATCTCTGTAGAGTCTGTCCATCTCCAGAACCTTCACACATTTCCTTCTGACCTGTCTTGCAAATTGCGAAACACTCCGAATGTCTTCCTTCACCCCCTTTGAGGCAGCTAAAATCAGCCAGCACGTCACTCCGCATCGACACAAGCGCGGGCGGGAGGTCAGTACCGTGGGCTCAGCCCCCTCCTCGCTGCCACGTCCCCAGCTCAGCTCGTCAGCACCGTGCTGTGGCCCCTGCTGTGTGTGGAGGACCCCGTAGAGGGGACAGGGAGGCGGCGATCAGCTGTGGCATCCACTGCAGAAACAGCGCTGAGCTCTTCCAGGGTCTCTACACACAGAAGGGAAACTCACAGCCAGCCAGGGGCTGGGTCTCGGGCGCCTCCCCGGGATGTCGCCGCAGCCCCACGCCCGCTTGTGACAGCACTGACGGTGGAGGGGGAACAAGCTCGGTCCACGGACGCGTCATCCCAGGTTGAAGGATGTGTCTTGTCGTGTGAAAAGTGTGTTGTGTAGCTGCGGTGGCTAGTTCAACCTGGTTTGTGTGTATGATTTTTATAAATCTCTTAAAATCAGCCTTAAATTACATTTGTCCTGGAGTGTTGCGTCCCTGCTGTCCCCGCAGAGCCGTGAGTGAGGGCTCGTGAACAGGGGAGCACGTAACTGGACCCTGGACCACGGACCACGTGTTCAGTGTCACAACCGTGGGCTTCCCGGGTACAGCTCCCTCTCTGGGGCCGGCGGCTTCTGTCCCAGAAGCGAGGTCGCCCGGGGGCGTCGTGCACCAAGCGAGAGGAGTGGGCGGTCAGGGTCTGGGCCCATCCCCCTCGTGCCCTCCACTCTCAGGGCTGCCTGCTTGACGACCGTCACCAGTACAGGCCGCAGCCTGGATGAAACAGAGGAAAGCAGTCGAAGCTGCAGCCTCACGGCAGGAAAAATGCTGTGGGTAATAGTAGTTTAAACAGAAATAATGATCCTCCCCTCCCAAAAAAGTAGAGAAAGCTGGCCTTCGTGTTACAGCACATCAGAAGCGTCAGCCGTGGCCCTGGGGAACGTGGACACGGAGCAGCACTTAGGAAGTGGCCCATTGTGGTGGCACGTTTTCGTAACTTTGGGCAAAGTGACTGGCACAGAAGAGGAGCCTCGAGGATGTGTGGTGGATGAACACAGACCCCGCAGCCTGCCCACGTCAGCAAGGGTCCGTCCCTGAGAGGGGGCCCTGCCACCGAGAACAGAGCAGCCCTGTAGACACCTTCCGACAGGTGCCGGGCACCTGAGCGGGGAGGGGTTACTCACTACGCTCACGTGGTGGACTCTCTTGTTTTCAGTTAGATTTCTAGAATGTCACCCTCTTCTCTCAAGGCTTCTCTCTCAGTTCGTTGGTTAACGTGTTAATTTTGAGAATGGAAATGTAACATGTAGGCCCCAGAGGAGATTCAGATTACCCGCAATTCACTCGGCAGGTCAAAGCCCTCCATGACCCAGGGGTCAGGATGCCGGCAGGTGGGCGCACCTCCACTCGGCTCTGGACAGGGCCAGGGCCCATCAAGTCATTTAGTCAAGTTGTGATCCACGCTCATGGAATCAGGGCAATGTGGTTGCTGCTGGGAGAGGCCTGTTTTGGGCCCAGCACTGGGGGCCGAGGGCCTCCCGGGTCCCAGGCAGGGAAGGAGGCTCAGCCCCGTGGACCCGGCTTCACTCCTGCTCGGAGCCCAGGACCCAGGGGCGGTGCTGATGAGAAGCAGGAGAGGGACGGGCAGGCCCGAGGACGGAGGAGGAAGGAGGGTCCCCACACACGTCAGCCTCCATCCCCGGGAGCCAGAGGTGGGGCGGCGGTGGGGACACCGCTGTCCCCACCATCCTCTGAAGGGGACTCTCCCCAAAGGGACGTTCAAGGGAAACGCCCCTGGTCCTTCCCAAGGAGCAAGGGTGGAAAATGGCTTGATGTGGTCTCAGGGGGAGGTGAGCCCCGCCCTGCGCCGTCTCCTCGCACAGGTGGACGTGCTCCCGCGCCTCCCTGCCTTAATGTGAGGTGGCTGCTCTCAGGAGGGCTCCTTTCTGCACACTGGGCCCCCACAGGCTCTCCTTCCAGGAACCCGTTTGCCAGCAACCCTGTCCCCCAATTTAACCTGGAGGGCGGGAGGGCAGCCCCACTGACAGGCGAGCCGGCCCCGTGCCCCCTCCCCACCCGCCAAGGTGAAGGGCTGTCGGGCGCAGACGTCAGTTACTCCTCATTTGAAATCCACCTTTCGTGGCCCAAAGGCTGAAAGAGGGACAGAGAAGGGAATGACCAGCTTCCGCAGATCGGTGCTTCCGGGGGGCCCCTGCCCCGCTGGTCCTGCCGTCCCCACAGCAGGTGAGTGTGAACCCGCAGGTGCAGGGAGCAGCGCAGGAGCCGGCTTTCCAACCAGTCCCCACAGATCACAAGCCAGTGAGAGCCCGTTAAACAGCAACGTGGTGGATGCAATGCCAGAAAGAACAACACGGTAACCGTGGTGAGACTGTCCGGGGACCAGGAGGGAAGCCACGCGGCCTTGCGGAGTGGTGTTCCGGCCACGCTGCAGCCAGGAAGTTGGCACCGGGCGGAGGTCGGGTCAGGGAGCGGACGAGAGAGCCGAGGGGCCGCGGGGGTCTCAAGCCAGGTGACGGACACCAGGCCCGGCCCAGGCTCAGGACAGCAAAGTTGGTGGAAATGCTTGTGTGACTTTGGCCGCACGTGGAGCTGGTTTTGTTTCCAGTTGAGAGCCTGGGTCGATCGCGAGGCCATGCGAGGTTGGATCCCTGAGCAGCGCGGGAGGCGGGGTCCAGCCGCCTCTTTGATGAGCGAGCCCTTGGTCCTCAGTGAGGGGGGGGGCCAGGACATTTCTTGGAAACTGCATTTTAAAATAACCCCGTGACATAAGCTTGTTTTCATTTGCCTTCTTACCCAAGAAGCTGAGTTTGAAAATAGACCACGATCGTTCTGGGTTCTCCCCGACGGAGGTGCTGGAAAAGGCAAGGCGCTCGGCGCTTCCTGCCCGTCAGTCACACGGGTTTCAGCAGCTCCCGAAGCAGCAGGCGCTTCCCGGCCTGTTCTCTGTGTTGAGCTTTCACAGCCTGACATTCTGAGGGTGATAAATTTGCTATTTCCTGGGGTTTCCTTAGAACCGGGCTCCTCTGTGCACAGCCATCAGGCCTAGCCTGGCCCCACTAGAGATTCCAGCCCCGGGAGTGTGCAGGGGTCAAGGCCGGCCAGCCGTGGGGTCCACAGTGCCAGCCGCCCCCCACGGCCTGTCCGGGTCCCAGGCGGGCACAGCCAGCCTGGAGGCAGCCCCTGTCCGCTCCCCTGCGAGCGGGCTCCAGCTCAGGTCCTCCCGGTCTTCACCAGGGTAAAAATGCTCCTGGGGACGCACCCTCGTCACACAAACACATCAGCGAAGCCCGAGCAACCCCAGGCTTTGCTTGAGTTGGCGTCTCTGCCCCAGCGCGCCGGCCACCCACCCAGGCCATTGCTCAGGCCTCCGGAGTCTCGATCCGCCAGAGAGCTTCCGGGCAATCTGAGCACCCCGGGCAGAGCCGGCCCAGGGCTGGGGCGGAGGAGCCAGGGGTGCAGGGCTCCCACCCTCATGCTTTCTTCCCGACCCTTCCTGGTCAGACTCACCTGGCGTGCCTTCCCAAGAAGGACCTAGAACACGGAGGGCTAAGTCAGGGCGAACCTAGCCTGAATACCAGCCCCCGCTTTGCAGCCCGGGGCACGTGACCAAACCTCTCTGCGCCCTTGGTTAAAATGGGATAAGGGCACCTGCCTTGCAGGACGTAAGAAATTCTCTGGTGCTTAGAAGGACACCTTCAAAGGGGATTTGATTTGCAGGGACGATCTGCCTGCCTTTTTCCAAACTGATACGGGTCTAGCAGCCCGGCCCTGCTGTCGGGCCCATGAGTGACCCTTCCGTGTGTGTGTGTGTGTGTCCCTGGAATGCTATAGCTGTGCCTTTGAACGTGATGGGCTCTAAATTTGGACTCCTAGCTTTACTGTGAGCTGTGTGGCTAAGCCATCGTGTGTGTTTTTAAGCCCTTTTGGAGATTGCTTTCCTCCCAGCAAGGTCTCAGTCAGACGCCCCATGGGGCAGTATTATCAGGACCACATCCCTGCCCATGCTCTGGAAATGGGGCGACGGCTGAGGGGCTCGGGGGCTGAAGTCGCTTTCCCACGCCACCAGGGCTCAGCTGCCAGCAGGAAAGGCGGGGAGGGCGGCTTTTGGGGTGGTTCTCCCCCCAGCACCTGATGGCGAGTTTGGGCTTTGGGAGGGGAGCAGGGGGAGGGGAGAGGCAGGGGGAGGGCCAGCGGGCACTGCTGCTCCACCAAGATGGAGTTTCAGCGTGGGCTTGAAGCTGCTCTCGAAGGCACTGGAGATGCCCCAGCCCCGCCTCACATGCGGCGGCACAGGTAACATAACGAGCCCTGAGCACTTTCAGCTCCATCCAAGCCCCTCCACCCCGGCCCACGCGAGTGTGGGGGCACGAGGGGTCCATGGGCAAGCTCGAAGACCTCTCCTCATGACTTGCAGGGACCTTCGACAGATAAGGAGATGAGGAAGCAAAAAAGTTAATTTCATGCATTTACAAAAATAAAAGCCAGGGCCCCTTGTTTCTGGGATAAGGTTCTCTGTAGACATTGCAGTTCAGCCCCGTTAAGGTGCCCAGCTGCACCCTGTCTGGTGAACATGCCTTTGCTCCGGGAGACAGCGTTCACTGACACCTCCTCTGCCGTAGCCGCTTCCCAAGGGACTGTCCCAGCGGCTCCTCGCCCCCGGCAGGGACAGAACCTGGACCCCTATTCTAGCAAAGGAAGGAATCTGATCTCTGTTCCTGAAAGTTTTATTTTCAAAGCATTCCTCCCAGCGGCTGTCTTTGAAAATTGTACTCCATCTGCAGCTGGTGGAGGCCAGGGAGGAAGCGGTCTGTCCCTCCCGACTTCAGGATGCTGTTTTGGGACACTTATGACAGTTGGGAGGCAAAGGCCATGGGCACAGATAGCTGGTGCTGAAGACCTGGCATGGAGCCCCCTCTGTCCCCTCCGGGTCGTCTTCCATCCCTGAGGCAGTTACTCTTCACAGAAAGCAGAGTAGGTCAGGTGGTGTTGCCGGCGTGACGGCCGGTCCACGCAGGGGGAGGCAGGTCTTCCACCTCACGCTCCTCGGAACCTGGCCACAGCCCGGAGGTGGGGTCTACAGCCCCTCCCCGGGTGTGAGCACAGGTGACGGGGTGGCCTTAATAGAGTGGAAGTGATGATCTTCAACCTCTAGCCTTTTCCACATGATTCTAGGAAATCCGCCGTCAGCAGGCAGCCGCCACGCTTGAAGGAAGCCTAGCCACGCGGCAGCCCCGTGAGTGAACCACGCTAGCGCTGGCCGCTCCGGCCCCCCGAGGCCCGCCCGCACTGCAGACTCCCGAGCTAGAGTGACGGTTGGGGTTTTAAGCCACCGAGGAGGGAGCGGTGTGCTCACAGCAGCAGACACCCAGGCGCCAGCCGCCGCCATCCTGCTTGGCGGTGGGGCCCCGCGACACCCCTTCACAGCCGTGCAGACGAGGGCGGGGGCGGCAGAGCTGCATCTGGGCGCCTTCACGTGCACGATGGCCTCGTTCCTTTGCGCTTTTCTGGGACTGGGACCTACATTCTCATCTGGCCTGATTCCAGGGAGGCTTCAGGCGCTCTTGCTGGGGGTGGGGGTGCCCTCCTGATTCTGTATTTGTATTTTGTGTTGTCTTTCTCAGAAGGCCCCCAAAACTGCACAAGCTGCCCGCAAGCCGCAGGGCCTGCCCCGTCCTCACCCCCTCCCAGATGGGAACATAGCTGAGCCCGCTCCTCACTCTGCTGGGATCCTGCCGTCAGAACCAGAAGCATCGCTCCCCAACACATGTGATCATGAAAACGGTCAGTTTGTCAGGAAAACAGTCAAATGTGTGTCCATAAAAGAGCTTCAAATAACCAGAAGCAAAATTTGGCAAAACTAAAGGGAGCCCATCCTGCAGGGGTGGTGGGCGTTCTCACACCCTCCCGGCGACTGGGTGAGCTAGACCCGAAGGCCCCGCCGGACGACAGCTGTCCTGGACAAAGCCCTGACCACACCGCCCTCGCAGGCGTGCGGACCGCCAGTGTCAGACAGCGGTCCCGGGGGCAGAACCCCAGCTGGCTTTCCCCACTGCCAGTCACAGCAGGCAGCTGTCTGGGGAGGCAGAAGGGCCTCTGCTCACAGCACCTCCCACCTGCCCCTCCGACACCCTCCCTTCATGGTGCAGAGCCCTGGGCACGTCCTCCAGTGGGTGGTGGCCGTCCCCAAGGCCCATGGAGACACCCTCCAAGGGCAGAATGCAGTTACTGCTGCAGAAAGCAACCTTCCTCGGGGAGGGGGGGCACTACATAGAAACAGCCCCCTGCACTGGAGACCCTGCCTGTGGGCCTTGGACCTGAGCTGGCAGCATCAGGCCGCCCACCTCCACTGTGCCGCCCTGCCCAGGGCTGCCTCCGAGCTCCTGCTGTGAACGGCTGGAGGGACCCCAGGCCACAGGAGAAGCAGTGCCTGTTCACCGCCACCCACTCTGAGGTCTGGTGGGGCTGAGGACAGCCCTCCCGGGGCCCAGGAACCCCATGCTGGGCTCCACCGCCGCGGGTTGGGACTGGGCATGGGGGAGCACGGCGCTCCCTCTGCTTCCCCCAAGACCTCCTTCCTGGCAGCTCTGGGCCCGCGGCGCCGGGGCAGCTGGTGTCCTGGGACGGGCAGGCGCTGGACAAGACACACCAGCCGTGCTAATTGTCCTCGGCCTTCCAGCGCCGGGGGGAGGACTCGGCCCGGGACAGCTTGCGAGCACTCAGCTTCCTCCTGAGGGAGGAGAACTTGTCCCCCAGGACTCTGCGCAGCCCCGCACTGTCTCTGCCGCAGGGCAGGCCCTGCCTGGGGGCCGGGAGCCGACCGGTGAACATCTCCCAGCGGGCCAGGCCATCCACCGCCCTGTCCAGCTCTGCCAGCTCATCCTCGGTCACATCTCTCTCCAGGGCCTGGACGCAGGCCGCCAGCCACCGCCCGTGCTCCGCCAGGGCCGCCACCGGCCCCTCGGCGGCCGCCAGGGAGCCCAGCCCATCCTCGGGCTCCAGCTCAGGGCCAGCAGGGAAGGCGTGGCTCCAGGCGTCGGGGGAGAGGGGCTCCGACAGGCTGGTGCCCGGCTCTGAGTCGCTCTCACAGCACAGGCCCGAGTCCGCGCTGCAGGGCGGGGTGTCCTCAGACACAGACGGCTCCCCCGCCTCCAGGCCAGGCCTTGTCCCCGCCGCCACTTGAGTCCACAGGTACAGCCTCTAAGAGGGAGAGACACGGGCTGAGCCGGCCTGCGCGGCCACTTCCCTGGCCAAGGGGCCCCACCACCCAGGGGCCCTCAGACCAGTGCCTCTGAAGAGGCAAGCTTCCAGGGGCCTTGCAAGCCTGGCCGACATTCAGGGTCCGTTCTCGCAGAGCTGACAGTGGAACAGCCCTCCAGCAAAAACGCGGCTGGCGCTTTTCCAACACGCCACCAGCGCCTCTGCTCCTGGCGCACTCGTGCAGCCGACACACCCAGGGTCCACTACTGGCCACCTCTTCCCGACCCTCTCCAGGGACGGCTCGGAATTGGCCGTGGTGGGGTCCTCACGCCATGGACAGGGGCGGATACTCCACATCGAGGCTTTTCCTTAGCGGCATTTCCCAGCACACCCCCGACTGGTACAGACCCAGGGCGGCCCCGGGGCCCCACCAGGTTAGGAATCAGGTTCGGGCAGGGTGGGGGGTGTCCAGGGAGGGATGAATGGGGGGGTTCTTGTCTGACAGGCGGGCAGGACCCCAAGAAAGGACATAATGAGAAATCCCAGACCTTTTCAGACCACCTTTTCAGAGGTCCAGGGGCCGCCGCAGTGCCTCGTCCAGGCTGAGGGCCCCCTGCCTCCCTTCACCGTAAACCCACCGTGAAGATAATGAGCTGCTTATGGCCAAGTCCCCTGACCCTGCGCTTGGTGGGGCAGGCGCTCGCCGCTGACGAACACACCAGTCACACCCTCTTGAGGACTGTCGGCCAGTCTGCAGCCGGGCAGCTGCGGCTCGGCACCTCCTCTCTCCCACCAGGCAGGCCGTCTCCTCGGAGCCCCTGGACCTGCTCTTTACCATGGAGACGCCTGGGAGAGAGCTGTGCCAGGAGGCAGCTCTGTGACCTGGAAGTGCCCAGCCCCTAGTCCACGGTCCTCGACACAGAGTCCCCGACCAGCAGCAACCTGGGGTCCTGTTAGGAACGCGGAGCCTCGCCCGCTCCGTGGGCACCTGGACACAGTGGTCTCCAGACACTGACCACTGCAAGGGGGGAGGCCAGCTTCCCAGAACTTCAAACACCATGGGATTCATTTAAAGCTTCCGGCTTAAACCTCTGGGTCTTAAAATTAAACCAAAGCTATTATGTTGATAGGCCTGTGCCTTAATTTGAAGGAAAACTTTACCTTGGTGTTTTCATCCAAAGGTGGGTTTTAAAGAAAAAGTAACCACGTTTGCAAAGTTTGAGTTTTCAAACAAGCTTTCCCACAGGATGCACCCCTTCCCCCGGAGTCCCCTCGCCCTCCTGGGCCCCGCAGTGCCGCGGGCCAGCAGCAGAGGGCAGCGTCGCCCCACGGGCTTGCCCTGCAGAGGGCAGGGCCGACTGAGAGGAGCGCCTGCCGGCCCCTCCAGAGACTCCTGTTTAGTCTGGTTCTGCCTCCTCCCCCGAGGGGCCAGCCCTTCCTCCGGGCGGCCTGAGCTGAGCAGAGAGGAGGTGATGCCGGGGAGGCCCCCTCATGAGCAAGACCCAGCGTAAGGACAGAAGTGCGGGGACAGGGTCTCAGGCCCGCCTGTCCGTGCGTGGTGAAAACCGGCTCGGACTGGGGGTGCCTGGGGAATCGAAGCTGTGCGCCCCGCCACCCCCGAGCAGCCTGTGGTGACAGCCACCAGCCCTGGGCCAGGGTGCAGCCAGGCCCACGAGACCCCCAGAGCTGACAGCGCAGGCCTGCGTTCCCTGCGGGTCACAGACGCGCATCCATCCCACCTGCCGCAAGCCCCCCGCCCCTCCAGGGCGGGACTCACCTTGTACCTGTCCAGGAGCTTGAAGCCTAGGACGTGCTGCAGCTTCCGCAGGCAGATGGGGCAGAGGTCCAGGGGCCGCCGCAGCGCCTCGTCCAGGCTGAGGGCCCCCTGCATGAGGCAGCGGAGCCACCGGCAGCTCCCCAGGCCCAGGAGGTGGCAGAGCCCGTGGCAGGTGGCCTGCGGGAGACGGTCCCCGCACCATGCAGCCTTGAGCCCCCACCCCCGACCCCCGGGACACCCTGGGCTCCAGGGGGAGAGGCAGGCCACTGGGGTGGTGGTCCCAACGCCAGACATGCGGGGATTCACGTCCCAGCCCCGCCACGTCAGGGCTGTGTGTGACCCCAGACGGCTTGGTGTCCCTGAGCCTTCGTGTCCACGCCCTGTGAGTGAAGGCTCGTCCTCATCCTTGGGAGAGCTGGACAGCATCACGGCCTGGACGCAGAGGGTCCAGGGGCTGTCCCCTCACGTCCTCCTGTCTGACTCCACAGCCCAGCATCTTCCCAGAGCTTGCCAGAACCCCCAACCTCCCGTCCTCGTCCTTCCCCCACATCTGCTCCGCCGCACCCACCTTGCAGCACTGGACCATCCCCAGGGCGCTGAAGCACATGGTGCGGCCTCTGTCCTGCAGGGGCGCCTCCGTGCCATCTGCTGCCATGTCCACCAGGGCCGGGTCAGGGGCGCTGGGCTCCAGCTGCAGGAGTTCCCCCGAGAACCGGGCAAAGCTGCAGATGCCCACTTCTGGGGAGAGGCGGAGACAGGGGTGCCAGGGGCAGCCTCAGCTCAGGGAGCCCACGGGGAAAGCCACCCTTCAGGACGCACGGGTCCTAAAGGCCCGGCCCTGCCAGCAGGGCCCCATGACGGCAGCCCTGGGCGGGTGGCCCCTCCCGCATGGGGGGCTAGAATGTGAGTGTGCACCAGCCCCGGGCTCTGACTCACCGTGCCCGGGAAGGAACTTGCCGAAGGTGAAGGTCCAGGCCTCCTGCGGGTACAGGTCGGACAGCGTGAGGCCCAGCACGCACAGAGCGTCCCCTGGCTTGCTGCTCTTCAGGAAAGACAAGATGCCGTCTGTGGGGACAGGCAGGGGGCCCGTGAGGAGGTGACTAGGCCCCCATCTCCCAGCCCAGGGCTCAGGGCAGGCAAACTCATCACCCTCTTCCTCTGCTGGGGACCAGCCCATCCCAAAGTCGGACACAACCTTGTGATGTCCCTGAGAAACTGTCCGACTGAGCCTGAACTCAGAGCAGCCAAGCTGCACAACGTGAAGCTGGGGCTACGGACCAGGCCCCGGGGGAAGGAGCAGCTCAGGGTGTCTGTTTCCAAAGCTGTCAGGAGAGCTGGTTTGGACAGGGTCCAGGACACCCAGTGACATCCAGGTGGCAGCAGCGAAAAGGCCACTGGGCCAGTGCGGTGGCTGCTCAAGGGAAGAGCCCCTACAGCCCCTGGCAGCAGACGGACGGCCCCACAGATGTCGCGTCTAGTGCCTGGGACCCGTGAACACAGCACCTCATGTGGACGAAGGGACGGCCAGTGTGCTGACAGCTGTAAACCCCATCCCCTGGGGCGGTCACGTCTCAGGCACCAGGCATTAGGACATCGCCCAGTAACTTGCTGCAGCAGCGCTGGGAGCATGAGTGCAGAGAGGGCAGGGGCGGGGATGGAGCCTTCAGGGGGACAGGAATGTGCAGGGCTTGGGGGGAACAGGCAGGGGGGCTCAGGGAGGCGGAAGCAAATACAGCCGGAGGGAAGGACTCTCACCAAGGGGTGTGGCTATGTAGCAGCAGAGAAGCAGGCTGGCAGTTGGAGGGGCCTCGGGGGCAGCGAGGGTGTTAAGACGGGAGAAGTAATAGCAGCTCCCGTGAGAGGGGACAGCGGAAGAGCTGCTGGAAGGGGTGGGAGCAGGCAGGGCGACGGGTGGAGGGCCGGGGGGCGTCCACCTGTACAACGGGGAGCACAGGGCGGCAGGTGGGGAGGTGAGGGAGGCGTGGGAGTGCCCTTTGTATTTCCTCAGCAAAGAAAGCAAGGTTGTCATCAGAGGTTAGAGGGAGAAGACGCAAGGGCTGGGGGCACCAGGCACCCTCGAGGGTCATGGTTGTGCAGCAGGAGCTGACCACCCCAGGGTGCGTCTTCTCCAGCCGCGTTCCACTGCAGGGGAGACGGGAGCTGGATTCACCCCAGGGCAGACAGGAGGGGAGAGGAGGGGGGCAGTCAGGGCAGGGGGCAGGTCCTGGGCAGCAGGAGGGCGGCAGGACCAGAGGCAGGACTTGATGAGCTGGGGAACGGGGGTGGGGGGCAGCACTCAGGGATGTGAACACCCCAGCTGCAGAGAAGACGCGGTTGTTGGTCATAAAGGCGGAGCTCAGCGCTGCCCTACAGTGTGAGCTGCACGTGCGACTAAATTTCAAATTTTACTAATTTTAAAGTAAAACAAGCGGCTCAAATTGATTTTAATAATGCATTGTTTTAACCTAATGCATCCAAAATCCTAACATGTAGTCAAATATTAAAAAGTTACTAAGACTGTTCAGGCGTGCACTGGGCACTCCCCACACGTCTGCGGGCTGATGGCCCCCTGCGGCCACGGGCTGCTGCCCCAGAGCCCGGGTCTCAGGGTGTGACCTGGCCTGAGACCTAGGAGGGGCCAAGGGATTTCAGCTCTTACGGTGGCGCTAACGGTGATGACTATTACAGGGGGGGTTCTGTCCCCCAAAAGACATGTCAACACCCCAATACCCAGCACCTGAGACGAGGCCTTCCTGGGGGTGGGGTTTTTAGGCCTCGTCAAGGTAAGATGAGGGCAGACTCAGTTTGTCTGGGGTCCTCACAGGAGAGACACAGACACATAGTTTCTTCCCTATGTGATGATGGAGGCAGAGATCGGAGCGGGGAGGCTGCAAGGGAGGGGACACCCAGGATGGCCGGCCACCACCAGGAGCTGGAGGAGGCGAGGAAGGTTACCCCCAACCTCAGAGCTTCAGAGGGAACAGGCCGCGCCGACACCTTGGTCTCAGAGCTCTGGTCTGCAGACCGTGGGACAGTAAGTCCACTTCTGTTGTCTTAAGCCACCCACTTGGCGGCGCTCTGTCACAGCAGCCCCAGGAAACTGACACAGTGCCCAAGCCACGTTAATCCGGCCACAAGAATTTAAACTTGCATGACCTCTGGGCTCTGCCTGCTTGCTCAGCCCTCCCGGGCCCCCTTCTTTCCCAGGGGTCCATGCAGCCTCTCAGGCGTGGGGCCAGGGAACAGCGGTCCGTTCCCGAGGCGGCGGGGGTGAACAGGGCAGGAGCAACAGGTACAGCTCGTGCACCTCAGGGCTGGGGTCTCCGAGGCACCATGGCCCCTGGGGCAGCTGGGGTGGACCCTGGGCCCCCCGAGTCGGGTGGAAGCAACGGCAGGCATGATGGTGCCATGTGGTGCCACGGCCCGGCTACTGCGCCCCAGGCCCCGCTCAGATCCTCGGGGATGGGGGGAAGGCTGTGCCAGGCGAGTGACCAAACCTGCAGCCTGGGACACCCCAGCCAGGAGTCCCCGTCAACCCTAAAAACAGCGCCAGCTGCAACGCACACTACCTCCGGCTGAGGGGTAACCTGCCAAGTCGAGAGAAACACAAAGAACGGCTTCTTAAGACGTCTAAGAAGGGGGAGGCGTTGGCTCCAGGGGGCGGGGGACAAGACAAGCTGTCCCCCACGAGTGTGGTGACAGCTTGTGACGTGTGTGTATGTGAGGACTCAGAACCATACGCTCAAAGGAAGAATTTCTCTACGTGTAAATTATGCCTTGATCAAAGGGACTTTTAACAAATCAGAGAACTAATGAGAAATTAGAACCAGGGAGAGGATCAGAACTCAGAGAGACGAAGCTGAGTTGTTTCTAAGACGGGTGGAGGGGCTGGGGTGACCCTGACAACACACCCCTGCTCTGCTTGCCCCCCCAAAGGCCACACCCTGGGCGGGATGCAGACTGTGCTCCGGGGTCATCGGGGTGGCCCAGAAAAGCTGCATGCCTGTCCGAGACAGTCAGCTCCCTCAGGTGCCTGGCCTAGGAGATACAGAACCCTCTCTGGAGAAAACTTACACCATCCCAGGCCACAGATTCTTCTAAAAAAATGAGTTGAACTGACTTTTCACGTAAGACGTCCAACTAACAATCAAAAGCAAGACACACAACGAGGCAAGGCAGCCTGGACAGCATCAGCAGAAACAACACAAATGGCCGCACGGACCCGTGCTGGACTCACGGACACAGACTGGAAGGCGGCTGTGTTTGTACGTGTAAATTCGGAACCCATTTTTAGTGGGGAATTGAGCACGATAAAAAAGTGACACTGCTGATTTGAAAAAGGAACTGTGTGAAAAATAGGGCGGCAATTAGGGACTCCATGGGCTTAATGGCGCGTGAGGCGTAGCTAGAGAGAGAACTAGGGAACCAGAGGATGAAAATACTAGCGGATGGAATGTAAGGGGGAAGACCAGACGTGGCAGCGGACGGAGGAGGAGCGTGCCTCCCACTGGGATCCTCGACGGGAGGAGGAAGGGGGCAGAGGCTGAAGGAAGGCAACAGCTGAGGCCTTCCCCCAGCCGAGGGGGCATCACCCCGCTCGCCCCAGACCCGGCAGCAGCCCCTCCCCGGGGCCCTCGCTGAGGTCTCCAGCAGGTCTGACAGCCCCCAGTTCATCTGTGCCTCTCAACCAGCCTCACCCTCCAGCTGCCAGTGACCCCCGGGCACTGGGGTGGGGGCCAGGGAGAGGGTCTTCTCGACCCTTATCAAGTGCTTTGTGAAGACAGAAGGCTGGAGGAGGGCTCAGGGCCTCAGAGGTCCGCGCCACCTGCTCGGCGTGTCCTGGGGTTTTCCAGTGGACACGGGGCTGTGTGGTCAAGTCTCTGGACACTCTGGACGCCCTTGTCTTGGTTTTCCTTTCTTAAAGGGTGGGAAATAGACGTTCCCCCACCTCAGAAAAGCAGAGGGCTTCCTTCCTTCTCCTGGGCTCCTCCCTCCCACCTTCTGCCTCCAAAAAGGACCTCCTGCCGAGCGGTGGCGGCCTGCGCCTCAGCTACGCCACGCCCGCTCACCTGTGTGCAGTTGGAGCCTGTCAGAGTCCTGACTGGGGCGCGACGAGCAGTGGATGGACGCGGCCGCCACCGAGGGCAGACACCTGACCTGCAGGCCCAGGAAGAAGGCCTCGGTGCAGCTCCGCAGATGGTCCAGGAGGGCGCTGCCCACCGGCCCCTCACTCAGATCTGGGGGCAGAGCCGAACCGTCAGCCCCAGCGGGACCCCCGGCCATGGTGCCCAGCACCCCTGGAGCCCCCGGCCACACCGGCCAGCTGGGTGACACCTGCCAGAGTGCCTCCCCTCAGATCACGTCCTGCCTGCGGCCGGGGCACAGACCCCCACCCGGTGCTGGATCCAGGCCCTTGTCTCCCCCCCTCCCCGGGCTCCCTGCCAGCCCCAGGCCGCCGCCCCCCAGGTCCTCACCACCTGCTGCCTGGGGCCCACGCCCACACCCGCGGGCACCTATGGGCTGCAGGTAAATGTGCCTCTGCGTCGGGCCCTGCTTCCGGGGCGGCAGGGCGGCGTGGAAGGCCTCGAAGTCCTCGGGGGCCTCGGGGCGGCTGAGGAGCCAGTCGAAGGCCGAGCGGATGAGCAGCGTGCGGAAGAGCGTCCTGCGGGGGTTGTAGGCCTCGGCCAGGAAGAGCCTCTCGGCCGGGGAGAAGGCAGACGCGTAGAGCTGCTGCAGCGCCGGGTCGGTGGACACCAGGGCATCCTTCAGGGCCCGGGGCCCGAAGCTGAACTCCTCGGCCGGCCGGCACTGCAGCATGACGGGCCCGGCCACCCCGCGGAGGCCCCACTGCTGCCCGCGCGCCGCCCGGCCAGGCCGCGAGCTGGTCCGGAGCCCCCGCTGTGTCGGGCCTTCTCAGCAGCGAGCGGCTCCGACGCCTCCAGGCCCGTGGGCACCTGCGGGGACATGCGGCTGAGCCCTCAGCCCCTCCCTCTGCCTGGGGAAGGGGCTTCGCGGGGGCGGTGCCCCAGGACCCTGCACTTCCACCCAGCGGGGCAGGGCCGCCGCTCCCTCCTCCTCCCCCTCCTCCCGAAGGCCAAGGCCTCTGCGAGCACTGAGTGTGGGGAAGGGTCCCCGCCCCTGCGGCCTGCAGCCACGAAGCACGTTTCCGTGGTAACCCATGCGGACAGCACCCAGCCTCCACCGTCCCACCTGACTCCTCCGAGCCCTCAAAGGGAGACCACCCCACCCTTGTGCTGAGCGCCTGTAAAACCCGAGGGGCCCCTCCACCAGGACTCTAGCAGCCCCTGACCCCTCTGTGACCACCAAGTGCACCCTGCTGCCTGGGCCACCTCAGCACCTGCAGCCACCAGCTTTCCCGGAAGGGGCCCCGTGGGCCGGTGGAGGGGGCCATGGTCCCCACGTCCATGCGGCCAGGCCAGCCGAGGGGAAGAGGGCAGGCCCTGTGTTGCCAGACCCAGAAGCTTGCTGGGACGTGCGAGGGGCAGGCACACACCAACCACAGGAACTATAAATAGGGAGACGCTGCAAAGCCACAAAGAGCACATCAACCGCAGCAGAGAGCAGACGGGGAGAGGAGACACGGAGGGCTGGGGGGACGGTGACAGAGTGGGTTTCCTCCCAAACCAGGCGCACAGTCCGTGTGTTAATCAGAAACAGCGCCCCTCCCACCACACACCTGAAAAGCCCCGGGAAGGGACGGGTAGCTGGGGGTTCGTCTTATCCAAAGGTACCCGGCTGGCGGGGGAGGGGGGCCTCCCTCCCGATGGCGGGGAGGGGCGGCGGGGGAGAACAAGGCGGAGAAGAGAAGGTGCGCAAGCACCAGGAGAGCAGGATGAGGCGCCGCGCTCCGCGCAGCCCCGACTCAGAATCAGGCCAGACGCGCCTGCCCTGTCTCTGCAGAAAACGGAGTCGCGAGGCCTCCCAGCCCGAGCTGGGAAACAGGAACAACCTTGTTTTCGTGGGAAGAATGAAGAATTGAGCCTGTGCTGCCTTTAGCTAACCCCAGTTTAAAATGTTCATCCAGAAAATAAATTCACATGTGTGTACTCATGCGTGCACCTATGTGTACATGTGTGCGTGAACAGACATGTGAACATGGGCACGTGTTCATGTAAAGAGGAAAACTGGGGTACGTGTAATTTATAAATCTTCCTCTGGAAAAGTACATGCTTAATTTTTCCAGGGATGTTTTACACATATGTGCATACGTGTTATATACATAGTGTGTGTGTGTGTATAACACACACACGTACACACACAGGTGTATTTTTTCAGTTAAGTACTGACTGAGCTGAGTGGAGGGGAACCAGGATTGAATGCCTACTGAGATCCCTACCAATAGAGAGCTTTACGTATTTCTTTCCACCGATACATTTCACAAGTTTAATATCCAATTGTGTGTGCAATCTCATATCCCCTTGACATAGTATATTTCGAGTGTTTTCCCAAATCCTTGAACAGTCTATTAAAAATGCTGTTTTGGCGGGGAGGGTATAGCTCAGGGCTAGAGCACATGCTTAGCGTGCACAAGACCCTGGGTTCAATCCCCAGTACCTCTATTTAAAAAAAAAAAAAAGCTAATTTGAATGGCTGGCCAAAAACGCCGCAGTGAGCCTCGTTGCAGGTCCGTGTCTCCATTTCCTCAGGAGAGATTCCCAGAAGACACTGCTGTGGACGTTTAAGGAATCTCAATCTGTACGGCCAACTGCCTTCCAGAAAGGTCGCACCGACGTGCAAGCCCATCGCCCGTCCAATTTGTAAGTGGTCAGCAAGAGCACTGAGCACCCCCACGACGTTCCAGGCGGGGCTTCCTCACGTTAATGCCTTGGGGAGTGGGGACAGTCATTCCCACTTTCCAGAGAGTGAAACTGAGGCAGAGTAAGGTTAAAACTAACTTAACCAAAGCCACACAGCTCGTAAGCACCAGAGACGGGATTGGAACACACCGATGTTCCAGCCCCCTGGTCCCCGTCACTGGAGGCAGCGGGTCCCCACCTTCTCGGGACCCCGGCCCAGACCTCCCTCCCTGTCCCAGACTCTAGGGCAACGTGGACAGTTCGCAATGGGATAAACAATGGCTCCTGGGCTGTAGGGAAAACACCAGACACCTGAGGACCAAATCACTTGGCATCAGGAAGGACCACAGTGGCGACTTCTCTGGAGGCCAGGGAACGCATGACCAGGAGGTCATGGGCTGGGCAGGGTCTGAGGGCAGGAGCCCCCGTGGCCTCCTTCCCTCGTCCGCCCCATAGTCACTGAGTGCCCACTCACCCGTGGGGCGGCCAGCACCCACGGACAACACGGACAGAGGTCCCTGGCCTCATGGCGCATTAAGTCTACGTAAGGCGTAAGGCGGTGAAGACAGATGCTGTCCTGCGTGTTAGAAGGTGTTAAATGCTACTGGAAGGGGGAAGGGCAGAGCAGGGGTGGGGGTCAGGAGGGCCAGGGCTGCACTGCCATTTTCAAGAGGGTGACCAGACAGGGCTTCCCTGAGCAGACTGGAAAGAGGGAGCCAGGCAGGGGGTCTGAAAGGAGAGTCCCAGCGGAGGAGCACGTGCAAGGCCCTGCTGCGCGCACATGCGTGTATGCATACGTCACACAGACTCAGAGACTGTCCCCAGAGCTCTGGCCTCCCCCTGAGCTAAGAGCGGAGGGCGGTGTGAGCTGAGTGGTACTGCAGGCCAAGCTCTAGGAGCCCCTCCTCCCTGGCTGACCAGGCACCCCTCCAGCAAGCTTTGGGAGCGGGTAGTGGGCTGTGGGCTCCTCGCCGCCCAGGACCCAGGGGCCAGGCACAGAGAGGCATGCAGGAACCCCTGAGGAGCGAGCGCCCCGCAGGCCAGTATGGACTTGGCCCTCTGACCTTCGATCCCACGGTGCCTCAGTTTCCCCCCAGACAGAAGGGCTCGGTGCTGCCTGCCTTCCTCACCCAGAGCGAGGCTGGACCAAGCAGAGAGGAGCAGGTACCAGCTCCCATCTGAGGTCAACCCTGAGCCTTGGGACCTGCCTTGAGCACCTGACATCACAGCATCTCAAGACCGACTTTTGTCTCTAGATGCGGGTCACGCGACCCTGCGTGTGTGCCCCTGGCTTGCCCTAGACCCTTGGCTCACAGACACCTCCCCGCAGCGAGCTGGAGGCCTCCCCGGTCCGATGTTCCCTGGGGTCACAGCCGGCTCAGAATTACTTTCTGTAACTGAGCGTGGCCTATAAATCACTTCTCTGGGGCCGCTTCAGGCCGCCGGATGCCCGGAGGGTCTGTCACAGCTTCCTAAAGAGGCAGAAATGGGACAGACGCTGACCTCTGAGGGCGTCCACCCTGCAGGTCCTCCGCCCGTAACCCCAAGGTCACCCCTGGACGCAACACCTCGTCTGAACCTGCAGCTTCCTGAAACATGGCTATCAGCAGTCACACGTCTCATAGGTGAGACGATGGAGGTTCAGAGAGGGGAGGCCGCTTGCCCAGGATTGCACAGCTTACCAGGATTCAGACACGGGACTCCTGGCTCCCGACAGAGAGGGAAGGAAGACAGTCAAAGGCAGGAAAAATCAGTCTGTCTAGTTTCACTCTGGGCCTCGTTTACAGGACCTTATCCTGCCCCTGAAGGTTCTCTCTGGCCAGGGCCCACTGCCCCTCATCACACAGACCCCACTCGGGGCTTCATTGTAGGCAGACCCCCCAGCACCCCAGCCACGCAGAAACCCAAAGAGCTCAGAAGCGGCCCCGTTAGCCCTGGACCAACACAGGCTGGCGGTCAGTGGGAGGACAGGCTCCAGACTGGGCCCCAGGGTGCGTGGGTCCCCGTCCGTCCACGCAGGCCTGGCTCTCTCTGCGTCCGGGGTGCAATGTCTGTCTGCCCAGAGAGCATTTCCTTTCAAGATGCCCGGCTGGCCACACTCTCTTCCTGGGCCACTAAGAGAAACTCCCGCCCGACCCGCCCTGCAAGGTCATTTCTGCACAGGATCGCCGCTCACACAGGAACAGCAGCTGGACGTGAGCAGAGACCGAGACTGAGTCCCAGGCTGCAGGTGCCGTGGGAGGGAGCCACAGCCAGAGCAAGGCGTGTCCCAGCCCTTTCCTGCACTTGCCAACCTGTCAATCTTGGCAACCGTGAAGGCTCCGGAAGGGAGACCTCCAAAACCGGGCTCCAGATCTGTCCCTCCCACTCCTCTGCACACGACTGTGGGGCAGCAGGTGCTGTGCACAGGACGCCAGCCATGTGCCTCAGCCCCACCTGTATCGTCTCATTCGAGATGCACAATCTTGTGACGTTGCAGGTGCTGTTAAGGTGCCCATGTCTCGGATGGAGAAACTGAGGCCGTGTTCACACTGATGGGCAGCAACCAGGCCCAATTTCAAAGCCAGCCATGCCCCACACTGGAGCTGGAACGCTTAACGTGCTAATGGGCTTCCAGAAGCAGAGCTGGTCTCAGCATAAACAAACGGTGGGATGTCTCTGCCCTGCTGCTGTTAACACTGGGGCTGTGGCCAAATTTTCCAGCCCCCCGTCCCTTTCCCTGGGGTGCCCGCATCCCCCTCACCTATCTGCTGTCCTACCCACAGGCCAAGGAAGGGCATGTGCTTGGTACTGCAGAAAGGGCAGGCTGCCCCAAACCCCTCAGCCCAGGCACCTGTTTCCCCATCCGACTGGACAGATGCCCCAGACTTCAGCAAGAAAGCATGCTCTGACTCTTGTTATTCTGAATGCACTTTGCAAAACATCCCAGCAGCTGCGTCAAGCGAGCTATTCATGACTGTCTGCCTTCTGAGCAGCCCCATGCGGAGATGTGAGGGGTCTGGGTTTCACACTTCCCAGAGGTTTCCATTTGCTAGGAGGGGAAATGAGGGCTTCGACCTCAGCAGGACAGACCCCTGCTTCCTGTCTCAGCTGCCCTCACCTGCAAACGCTGACTGCCCCCCCCACACACAGTTTCCTTCCCAGTGACCCATCCTTCTCCTCCCGACCCCGGCAGCATTCCTTCTCAAGTCGGCATCTCTGTGCTGCTCCACGCCCTGCTTTTCCTCAACATAAAACAGCGACAGGCCTCCTTCTCCACCAATACCTGGCTGGTCCCCGCACCTCCAGGCTCCCTGGGAGTACCTCACCTGGACCAGCCAGGAAATGCCCTCTTTCCCTGCCTGGCCCTGGGCTCTCCCATGGCTGTTTGCTCCCCTCGCCTGGATGGAGAACAGCCCTCAGGTCGCCCTCCCCTGGGGAGCAGATGGCCGGGAAGGGTCACAGAGCCCCTTTGCTCCCCGGGGCTCCCCTCTGCAAGGCCCAGGCTGGGAAGCCCCGACCCTGGCGCCAAGCATGGAACGCGGTACTGCACCCAACCCTCCTCGGCGCACCGGTCCCTGACTCCCCACCTCCTGCCCAGCGCGCCCTCCAAGTACAGACCCCGCACAGGAGCGCGCACGCCGCCGCCAGGGCGTCCTCGGGGCTTGCACGGCCGGACCCAGCACTGCGGCGCGGCCAGGGCGTCCGGGCATGGACTCGGCGTCCCGCTAGGCTGCGGGTGCTGGCGCCGAACCACCCGCCCCCGCGGTGGCCGCCTGCGTCCCCGCCGCACCTCCACCTCGCAGCCCCGGTCCTCACTGCGCCCCGCGTCTTCCGCGCGTCGCGCCCGCGGCCTCCCCGCGGCCTCCGTCCTACGGGCCGCGCTCCCCGGGTCCTCCGCGCCCCGCGCCCCACTTCCGCCGCGCGCCCACCTCGCAGCCTGGCGCCCCCGGGAGCCGGCCGGCGCGGCGCGGGCCGCGAGAGTCGCCCAGGAGGTCCCGCCGTGACGTCAGCACCGAGGGGCAGGGACCGAGGCGGGACCCGGTGGAAAGTGTGATGGGGCCGCCTGGCCGTGGGCGCCACACCCGCTCCTGCCGCTTGGGTGCCTCAGGCGCGGGCCGCCAGTGGGCGGAGAGCTGGCCGGAGTCCCCGGGCCTCAGACTCGCCTTACAGACGCTGACCTCTGCTGACTTCCTGTAGAGCGCGGGAGGGGCGCCCGACACTCCCGCAAACCCCTGGGGAGGGTGGGGTGGGGCCCGCGACCTTAAAGCCGAGCAGGGGAGCGCGGTAAGCCAGCGGCGGCCAGGTAGGGCCCCAGGTGAGACGGGCAAACCCGAGCTGCCCAGTGGGGCCCCAGGTGAGACGGGTAAACCCGGGATGCGCTGTAAAGGCACTGGCGTCAGGGTTACCCCAGCAAGGATGGGGTACAACTGCAGCACGCAGCCTCGCCCTGCCATCACCCTCTGGGAACTTCCCCTTCATTTGGAGGTCTCCCCATTTAAAGGTAATTATAATTTTTTAGAAGTTTTTATATGCCAGGCACAATGTGCTAAATGCCTCACATGTGTTATCTCAAGCCGTGTGATAGCTATCTTTTTGTCCCCATTTTATAGGTGAAAAACTGAGGACTAGGCAGGGGATGTGACAGGCCCACCCAGATGGCAGAGCCGGGGTTGATCACCCCGCCCCTCCAGAGGTTCGCTGCAGCCCCATTGCTGGTGAGGGCGGGGACATGGGCCCCTTCGCAGTGTGAACAGCGTGGTTCCTCAGAGATGGTCCTGTTATCTGTGGCCCGGGTGGTCTTTGTCCTGGGGGTGGAAGGCAGGGCGGCCCTTCTCCATGGAGCTCCTACCACACACCTTCTCTGGGTCCCCTCGTCCCCGGAGAAGGGCAGCTGTGGCCCCACGGTCCTGCCACATGGCACCCCCACGCTGCAGGTCCGTCAGCCCGCGGCCCACCTGCCGTGTCTCCCGCCTCCAGGTGGGGATTTCACTGCGCAGCTCCGGGACAGCGAGGGGACATTCCCACGTGGCAGGAGGTGGGGGAGAGGCATTGCATCCTCCTCCTGAACAGCCTCTGCCTCGTCAGTTGCCAGGATACGGAAGGAAGATGCCTGGACCCTGGGAGGCTCGGAGGCCTCTGTGCTGTTAATCGGGCTTCTCAGGCCACTGGGCGAGGCCAGTGGCCACTGCTAAGGGTTCCCTCCTTCCTTCTCTTCCGCAGCTCAGCACGGGGTCCCAGAGGGGCGCAGGGCCCCGTCCTGTGCTGTCCTCACTCCTGATAGAGAATGCAGCTCAGGCCACAGGCTGCACCCCCTATATGGCTCCCCTTTCATCAGCGCAGACCCCAGGCCCTTGGCACAGAAGGGGAAAGGTCTAGAAGGCAAGGTGGAGGGGGCTGCCGGAGTCTCTGGCCCGGAGCCATCCCCTCCAGAGAGCCTTGACTATGGATGGTCCTAGTCTAGAAGGATTTTCAAGGACTTCCTAGCAAGCTCAGGGAGGGGTACAAAGTGTCCTGGGTCAGTGGTCAAACCTCTGTGCTCTGGATCCACTACTCAAGCTACCAAACCAAGAAACGTCATTTCCCGTCTTTGAGCTGTCAGCTCATTTGTAAGACGGAGATGCCAGTGACCCCTGTGGTCTCCACAGAGCTGGGGGTGGGGGGCCCGCGCTTCAGGAACATCACCTGCAGGGCGCTGGTCAGACGGGGCCACCGTGACGGTGATTTGAAACCCACGAGCACCCCAGCAGCTGCATGAGACACTCAGCGGAGGGCCCTCCAGGTGCTAGATGGGCTGGGGCTGGATTGCACAGTCACCTCGTGTAATGCTTATGCCAACCCATTTTACAGATGGGGAAACGGAGGCTCAGAGAGCCAGTCACACGGCCTGCAAGTGGTCACCTAGATAAAAGCCAAGGCCTCAAAGGCTCCCAAGACTTACGCTGTCACCTGGTCCCAGACTCCTCATTGCCCTGACTTCACGCGGCCGCAGACCTACCCTGGCACGTCACTGCCGCCTGTCTTGCTCTGGACCTCTGGAGGCTGTCAGGGCCCGTGAACTTCAGGGAAGCACGTGGCCCTGAGGCAGCCCTGCCGCCCTGGGAGTGGGGGAGGGGCAGCCGCAGCCCATGTTTTGGGTCCATGTTGGTCCCCATCTGACCAGCCCTCAGCTGTTCTCAGGACACCTGCCCTGGACGTGTTGGTCTGGGGACCCCCCCCCCACCCAAGAGAGCCCCAGGAGGCCTCCAGGCTGCCCGCCCAAAGCGAAGTAGGCAGTGTTCCAGCCATGAGTCACCCTGTGCCCCCTGTGCTCTGTCCTAGGCCCCCAGCAGCAGGACCCTGGCACCTGCCTCCCGCCGCTGCTGTGGGCAGGAAGGAGCCCCCACCAGGTCTGGAGTCCGGGGCTTCACCACACTTGATTCGGGCCAAGCTTCATGCTCAGATTAGTAAGATGGGGTCATTACTCCTCAGCAAATGCGCAGGATCGCAGAGCAGGACAGCTGAAGGGAGGGAAGTCAGAGGCCGAGGTGCAGCCTGGGACCCATCAGGGTTCCTCTGTCACAGCTTGGGGGGAGGGGTGGGCAGGAGGGGCACTGGTTGGAGCACAAGCTGGCACACTGGGATCCTCATGAGGTGGGCCCTGAGCGGCCTCTATGGCCTGGCCTTCGTCCCCCCAGCCACGTGTCCGGGGGGAGCAGGGACAAGCACTGTGGGACACGGGGCAGCGCTGAGGGGAGTGGGCGGGTGCCCCGGGAGGGGCAGGCTGGGGAAGAGGCCATCGAACAGGCATCCGGGAGGCCTCTGTGGTCCTCCTTGGACAATGCCGTCCACAGAGAGGGGCCAAGTCACACAGCGAGGGCTGCGGGGGCCCCGGCTGGGGAGGAAACGGAGGCTCCACTGCTCTTTCAGGACACGCAGGGAGTCGGGAGGAAGAGGGGACGGAGACAGCTCAGGAGTGCAGAGGGGACATTCTGGCGGGGCTTGCTGGGGGAGGGGCTGGGGCCTGGGCTGTGGGGGCTGGGGGTGGCTCCTTCACAAGCACAGCAGAGGGGGCCCCCATCTCGGCCCTCAGAGCCCCTCCCTGCCTGGATGCTGAAGGGGGGTGTAGAAGTGGGTGGCCTGAAGCTGGGGAGGGACCCCAAGGGACAGCCCTGGCATGGCCCTCCCGCAGGGTGAGGGGAGAGGCCCCAAGAGCGTCCCTTCTGCGGTCGGGGCCTCCTGGGCGGCGCTGGGCACTGCCCCTCTTTGGGCTGCTCCCCTCAAGCTGACCTAAGCAAGGGAGACTAGACGGCCCAGTGCCCACTTGCCAGCACGCTTCCTGGGCCCCCTGCCAGCCCCAGGGTCAGGAGGCCTTCCTGACAGCACCCCGAAGTCCCGAGACGTGCAGGTGGGCCGACCGTCGCAGGGAGAAGGACAGAGCAGAGGGGGCAGGCAGGGCCCCAGGGCCCCGTCACCCACGTAAGCTGAGCCGAGCACTTTGGCCTGGTCTCCTCCTGCCATCTGTGGGACCCAGCGGGCCGTCACCTCCACAGCTGCTATCCTGAGTCCCGACTCTCCACGGGGCTTCGGGCTAGGACCGAGGAAGCTCAGTGAACAGGCGAGGTGGCGGACAGGCACCCCTTGCCATCCCCAAGGTCAGGAAGAGTCATCCCAGGAGAAGCTTCCCCTGTGTTTCTGGGAGGCGAGGAACCATCTTCCCGGCTCCTGGGAGGTCTGCATCCCCACAAGGGTCCTGTCTCAGGGATGGGCCGGGGAGCTGGCCAGAGGGAGGGAGGCAGAGGTTCAGTGCTCAAGACACGCACCTTGAGTGAAGGCCACCAGCCGTCCCGTCCCCAGGTCACGGTGGCCGGGCAGCGGCCTCCTGTCCAGTCGCCATAGCCAGCAGCACGAGCAGGGACGGCGCCCCTCTGCCCGGGGCCGCCTCCCCCAGGCGGGAGAGGACCCCCAGCACAGGGAGGCACCGGCGTTGTCCCCCCAGCCTCAGCGGGGAGCCTTCCCTCCAGCGGCCCTTTTCTCTTTGGAACCGTTAAGATAAGGGCTTCTTTTGAGCCAAACGTTGCCCCGGTTCTGGACTGCCAGCCTCCCAGGCCTTCCCGGCAGCCCGCCTGCCCCTCCTGCCCACCTCATTCTGGAGAAACGCCCCCGCGGATGGCTGAGAGCTGTGTCACACCGTCCCCGGCACTGCAAGGGAGTCTAGTTGGAGCCTTAAGAAACAATGCTACAGCAACAGACTCCCACTGCAGAAGGTTTGGAAAATTCTAGAAGTCTAAAAAAAAAACCCCATATTCCAACTGTCAAGAGGTAACCTCTCTGAACTTTTTGTCAGACATCCTTCAAAAACCCCTTTTCTGCACATTTAAATAGAGCATTTTCACGGATCCGCACCACGCACCCTGTCCCGCCGGCAGCTCCGCCACGTGGCACCCTGCCTGGCCACGGGCCCAAGGCCGGCCTCCTCGCCTTGCCGCGGCACTGTGCTGCGTTTCGTGGGGGGTCCACCTGGCTTAGGACAGCTCAGGTTCCCCCAGTTCCTCACTCTTCTGCGTTGCCTATGTATTGTGTGAAGCAGTGGTGTGTGCAGACACAGATACCTGACTGTGATGATCCGGTTTCCATAAATCCTTGTTGCACGGGTGTGTGATTTCCCCCCTTGGGATAAATTCCTGCAGATCGATTCGCGCTCACAAGGCTACACTTCTGACACGTGTAGCTGCCAGGATTTTCTGGTTCATTACTGCGGGGGACAGAGAACTTGGAATGTGAGAAATGCTTAGTGTTCTGTCCGAAAACTGTGCCCTTACTACACGAGAGGTGTGGGACCCCCACCTCCCCAGCCGCCGCGTCCCCGCTGTGGTTGGGAGGGGGCAGGGGCTGGGACAGTAATTACGTGTCAAGCCTGGGCTGACATCTCCTCCTTTTGGCTGCCGGGTTAGTGGGGGGCTGCCCAGTGCCGGGCCCCCCAGAAAGGAGAGGCAGCCTGCTGACTCCCAACCCAGGCCACCTAAGGCTTCAGGCAGCCCATCCCCGGTCAGCCCACCCCCTGCACAAGGACACCTACGTCCCAGACCCCAGACCTTGCTCGTGAAGCCACCTCACTGGAGCCAGTTCTAGAAACGAGCAGTGATGTGGGGTCCCCCGTCCCTTCAGCCAGATGAGAAGGTGCCTCACCTCACTGTACCTCAGTGTCCCCCCAGAGAGCTGAGTAGAGGCCCCCAAAACATGTGCCCACCCCGACGGTCAGAATGGGATCTTGATTTGGAGTAAGGGCCTTTGCAGATGGAATTAAGGTGGGAACCTCAAGGTGAGGTCATCCTGGCTTACCTGGGCTCTAAATCCAATGGCGGTGTCCTAAGAGACAGACGAGGAGAGACACAGAGCGAGGGAGGCCAGGTGACACCAGGGGCAGAGGTGGAGGACACGGCCACCAGCCAAGGACACCAGAGCCACCTGGAGCTGGAAAGGGCGAGAGGGCTCTCCCCAGAGCCTCTGGAGGGAGGGCAGCCCTCACAACACCTTCGTTTTGGACTTCCAGCCTCCAGCAGTGAGAGAATAGATTTCCGTTGTTTTAAGCCCCCACCCCCCAGCCCCTCGTCTGTGGTCATTTGTTACAGCAGCCTCGGAAACTCACACGCTGAAAATAAGAGAATGCTTCATACAGTTGTTCTAAGGATCAGAACACCCCGAATGTTCTCAGCACTCGGTGGGTCCTTGGACACAGCAACCACAAGCCCAGCCGGAGCTCAGACCCCCGCCATGTGCCAGGTGCTGTGCGAGGGGACAGGCGTGTCCCTTCTGTCCGCTGGCAGCAGACAAGGGCAAGGACATGGCAGGGGCAGAGAGCACGGCTTCGCAGAGCTCGTGCCACGTGAGGTGGGCAGGAGAAGCTGAGCCCGGGTCTCTGGGCAGTGTCAGGGGTCCTGCCTGCCAGAAGGGACAGCGTGAGCCAAGGCCTGGACGCCAGGGTGGGCGGGGCCTCTGGGGAACAGAAGTCGTTGGTGAGCCTGGAGTGAAGAGTGCAAGGGCCACCTGGGGGCAGGGGTCAAGGGCCTGGACAAGGACAGGGGAGCCTGTCGGCCCAAGCAGCAGCTTCTACGCCTTTCACGAGGTCACCTGGGAGTAGTGGCTGTGGGGAGGGGTCGGGAGGGGGCACAGGTGATGTCAGGTGGGAGGCGATGGGGGCTGAGCCAGGGCCCAGGTGGAGGGACGTGGGGAGGACTTGGGGTCTGCTTGAATCGGGCAGGGATGTGGAGTCAAGGCCTCCTCCAGGCCACGGGCTCCCTGCTCCTGCCTCAGTTTCCCCAGGCCTCCTGGGGAGCTGCCCAGCAGCCATCCTAAAGAGACCATTTCCCGAGTGCCCACCCTGTGCCAGCCCACGATGGGCGCCCAGGGACCCCCCCCCCAGAGCTCCAGCCCCAACCCCCTGTCCAGGGCCAGCCGAGATTCCTGAGGCCTGGGGAGAACAAGCTCCCAGCATTAGAGGCGAGCAGGTGGGCGTGGCCTGCAGCCCCGCCCCCGCACAAGGAGGGCCCTCCTGGGGGTGTTGGGGGCAGAGCCAGGCAGGAGCTCCAGCCTGTGAGGCCGCCCTCTGATGAGGGTTCACTCTGGGTGCCAGGTGTGCAAACCCGTGTTCGTCCAGAGCGCAGCCAGGCCGGCGCGCTGAGGGCTGGGCTCGGCTCAGGTAGCCCCGACGCACACCCGAGGGCCCCGCCCCTCCTGACAGCGGCTCAGGTCCCTCCCTCCCCACCGCCAGGCTCCCACAGGCTCAGCCGAGGGTGGGGTGGGGGCCTCAGCTTCCAGGGGACTGACCCCCCACGTCTGCCTGTCTCCGCCTCCTGGGCGCCTTGCTCCCGGTCTCCCCCTCGCTGCCTCCCTCCCTCACCTCATTTTCTTCCCGTAGTGGTCTGTGTGGTCAGGGGACCAGAGGGGATCCACATGCTGTTTCCTGAACAGAAACAGAGAGACGGGGCGGGGCCTCAGAGACCTCTCCTGGACCACATGAGCTCTGCTCGGGGACATCTGTCCCCAGAAGGGTCAGCCTGGACTCTGGGCGCCTGACGACATTCCCCTTGGACCTGACGTCGCCCCTCTGGGCTCCAGGCAACCACAGCCCCTGCATCTGGTCCTAGCAACAACAGTGCCTCCATCCCCGGGGCCCAGAGCAGGCTGGCGTTGGGGGGCTGGGGCTAAGCCTGCATCCTGCTCAGCTGTGACAGCGGTGATTCAGACAGACAAGCTACCTTCCCCACAGGCCCCTTCATTTCCTCAACTGTAGGATGTGGCCATCCCGCCCTCACCCGGGCGACTGTAAGGGCCGACGGGACCAGCAGGACGAGGGCATCATGGGAGGTTTCTGACCCCAGGCACCCTGCTCTGCACAAGTCGCCCAGCTCGGTTTGGTGACACAGGGGTCTCAAACATCAGGATGTGGTGATTTGGCCGGGAGTGCCAACCCGAGCCCATACCACTGGGATTTGGGACGTCCTCACCCCCAGGGAGGACCTCCCCCTCCTGCCCTGCAGGAGAGACCCAGGGAGGCCCAGGGTCCACAGGGAGCAGAGCCCCCCCAGGTGGTGGGCTGCCCTGGGAAGGCCTGTGAGGAGACGGGGCCCCTGGCCACACTGAGCCTGGCCTGAGGGAGCCCCAGTTCTGTGGCTGGTTTGAGTCCTCAGAACCCATGGTCCAGAAGCTTCTCAAGCAGGCACAGGAAGGGATGAGGGTGGGGTGGTCAGGGAAGGCAATGGGGGAGGGTCTGGTGGAGCCAGCATCAGCCCGAAATGGCCGAGCTGCGTCTGCTCTACCTCCGAGCTGTCCCTAGACGCCCCAAGCCCCAGGCCAGGCCACCCACCTCACCTGGTGATGGCTCCGACCTCCCACGGCCCTGTCCAAGCCACACACCCACAGCCAGACGAAGCCACGTGGCCACAGAAGCCTTTCAAGGACTCTTCTTGCTCTTAGGATGAAGCCTAGCCTTTCCCCGGAGCTCCCGAGGTCCTGGCCACCTGCCCGCCACACCCCACCCTCTCCAGCTGCCAGCCACCCTTGCTTTGACCCAGACACTGCCCCCTTTGTCCCTCTGGGGCCCCTCTGCCTAGAAGGCATCCCTCCTCTCCTGGCACCCTGTAACCCCAGCTGGGTTTCCAAAATTAGAGGCCGCCACCCGCTGGCTGCCTTCCAGATCTGCTGCAACCCCGCTCCTCTCCTGCCCAGCCTCACCTCCCGGCCTCTGCCGGCCAGCCAGGCCCCATGTGAAGCATCCTTCCCCTGTGCCTTCGCAGGGAGGACCTCCCGCTCCACACTTGGGTTTCAGGCCCCACAGCTGCCTCTTCCCAGAAGCCCTCCTGTCACACGCTTCCATCGACACATAATTACCTGGCCGGTGGCTGTCCTCGGCCCGTAGCTGCAGGCTGGGGATAGCTCCCGTTAGCGCCTGGTGCCTCGCCTGGTCCACAGCAAGCGCTCAGCCCAGGTGGGCGCGCTGCCCGGCATCACAGCGCGGCCCGCACATCCCTGCACACGCCCGGCGTCCCTGCCGTGCGTGGCTCTCCGAGCACACCCACACGGACACACTTGCTTCCATGCACACACATGCACACACATGCATGCTTCCACTCACTCCCAGCACACCACACACGTGCCCCTCCTCACACACCGCCCCAATCATCCACGCCCTGCACGGTCACACGCACGCAACCGGGGGTGCTTGCTCACGCCGTCCCCGCCACCCTCACTCCAACAGGCGCCCGAGCTGCTGCTTGCCGCCTCTGCCTGACGGCGCGTTTGCCAAGCAGTTTCCATGGCGACACATCTTGGCTCTGACAGGAGCAGCTGAGTGCAGGGAAGACAGCCTCCACAGAGGGGACGAGACCCGAGGCCTCTGTGTCCTCGGGTTCCCGGGCAGGCAGGGGTGGGTGCGCCCATAAGCAGACACTCCCTAACCCTGCACTCGGCTTGCCCCTGAGGCGGCTCCAGGGCTTCCTCTGGGCTACATGCTGTAGGATGTAGGTCGCTCAGTCATTCAGCAAACCTCGTTTGCTGGCTGCAAAGCTGCCTGAGGCGTAGGCCCAGCTCACAAGAGCTCCTGGTTGTGTTCTGCGGCTGGACAACTGTGCCATCATCCTGTTGAAAGCCCATCCCAGGCACGTCAGTGGCTCCCGGGGCACCACGGCCTAGCCACCACCTTTTGCCCATGTACAGCAAGGATGCCGGGCTCCTCCTCCGTGGAGTGTCAATTGCAAAAGCAACCCTGATTCTCCACCCCTCCCTGAACCATCGTGCCTTTCGCCACAACTGCTGTCAGGTGGGGAAGCCTATTCCTTATACTTGAATCTGAGCCTGCCCTGTGACTTGCTTTGGCCAAGAAAAGGTGACAGAGTGACACTGTGATGACATGCCTCTGCCTGCTTTCATGTGGGCTCCTGCGGTGGCATGAGAACCAGTCGGGGTTGGTCTGCTGGAAGTTGAGAGAACACATGAGAGCCCACCCTGGGCCAGCTAGCCGCTAGGCAACCCATCACAGATGCATGAGAGCAAGCAGAGCACAGGCCTGCCTGGTTGGCCCCCAGACCCTTCAGAAATAATAAAATGCTGTTGTTTCAACTTACTGGCCTAAGATTGTTACACAGCAGTAGCTAACGGACACACTCTCTTTCAAGGGCCCTGGCCAGCAGCCACCCAACCTCAAGCAATCAGCACATGCAGGGTGCCCTACGAGCTCCCCTAGGGTGCTGAGGACTGGGCCAGAGCAGGTGGGCTGCACACAGACCTGCTGTGTGCCAGCCCTGTGCTGGAACCTAGGAGTAGAGATGACCACCTCTGCCTTCTGGGAGCCCACAGCACCAACAGGGTGGCTTTACGAGTCCCAGCCTACGGGTGGGAGAGGCTGGGTGGCCTGCCCAAGACCTGTGACGTACAGGAGCAGGTGAGCATGGCCGCAGAACCTGGCTGGATTAGAGCTTTGCTTTTTTCCCTCTTGGACACCTGTTTGGAAACACTTTACTTCCTGGGTAACTGTATATATTAGGACATTACTGGTGTGAGCGTTCAGCCCCTCTTCACTGAGGACTGTGGACCCGTGTTACCGCCTAGTGGGGCATCTGATGGGCAGGGCCCCTCCCTCCCTGAGCTGAGAGCCTGGCAGGGGCTTGTGTCTGCGTGACCCAACTTGCCCTAATCTCTCGGCAGCACCTTAGCGTTCCTACACAGAAGGGTTGAAGTATTTCCCCCAGCATCTCCCACTGTTTGTGGTGAGATGGTCGGCCCAGATAGTGTCCTGCTTTCACTGGGAAGATCTGCGTGGCAACCGTGCTGTGGACAGCTGCGCACCGTTCTGACTGGTCAGTGCCCTTCTGTCCCGAGATCACGTGCCAGTACCTGTTCGGTGACCTCGTGGGGTAAGGGGGCAGAAGTCAGGGCCAGTCCTGCCCACGCGGAGAGAATCACGGAAGACCCAGCCCACCTCACACTGAAAACCTGCAGGAAAAGACTGAGGTGGCAGAGTAGGAGGCAGAGCTCACCTCCCGCCACAAACACATCAAAACACACCTACGTGAGGAGCGATGCCCACTGAGAACTGGAGACTGGCAGAGAGACTCCTGCACCACCACAGCAGTGCCAAAGATCCACACGGACTCGGGTAGGAAGGGAGGAGGGGCCATCAGGTTGGGACCTGGGCCCCTAGGAGAGGAAACAGAAGAGGAGGGGGTTACCCGGGTTTAGAGATCCTCTCTGGGGACTGAGCAGTTCAAGCTATACGTTGGGCATCCCAGCCCTGGGGTCCAACACCTTGGCTGGTTTGCAAACCAGTGGGACTGATGGCGGGGCTGTAGGAAACCCAGACTCCACCTGTGAAGAGCAGGCACTCACTTGCTTGCTCCTGAAACAAGGCGGAGAAACAGGTGAAGACTGTCTGGGGCTCTGGGTGCTTTCTCGTGCCGTCCCCAGCCCCAGCCGCGCCCGTTCCAGCCGCCCTTGCTCCAGGGCACAGCTCCACACGCGGGCAAAGGCTACGGCGGCTGAGAAAAGTGTGCAGTTGGGGGGGCGGAGAGCGCAGGGATCCTGCAGGGCATCCAAGTGGGGTGCTGCAGCCATCACTGACAGCCAGGGCGCAGCGGACAAGGAGCACCTGAAACTCCGGCTGGCGTGCCCTCCTGCCGTCCAGGATCCTCTGATGCAGGAAAGGGCATGGGTCTTCCAGGGGCTGTGGGACCTGCACCTCTCGGCCAGACCTGAAAACTGGGGATGACAGGTTTTGCCAAAAGCCTTTCCTGCATCTACCGATACAGTCACGTGGGCCCCGTTACGCTGCTGATGGGACGCGCCGCACTGAGGCTTTCAAATGCCGAACCCGCCTCGCATACCTGAGATGAGCCCTCCTTGATCCTAGTGTGTAGTTCTTACACATTGTTGGATTCAACTTGCTAAAGTTTGTTAAGGACTTTTCCATGTTTGATCATGAGAGATGTTGGTCCCTAGTTCTCCTGGAGTGTCTGTCTGGCTTTGGTATTAGAGATTCTTCCATGAACTCTATGACGCGTGGCACCGGCGGGAGGGACGAGTGAGCTGTTCTCTGCACCCTGGAGGAGCTGCTCCTGAAGCGCCCAGAGGGCCGACCGGACGCACCCGCCGCCCCTGCCCTTACTGCCGCTGGCGGTTTCACAGACTTGTGCTTGGCACCGCCTGGTCCTCACAGGCTGAGTCGGGAGCATTCCCTCCACTTCTGTCTTCTGAAAGACTGTACAGACCTGGTATAAGCTCTTCCTTAAATGTTCCGTAGAGTTCACCAGTGAAGCCCCCTGGGCCCAGTGCTGTTCTGAAAGGCGATTAATGACTGATTCCGTCTGCTCGGTAGGCAGAGGCCTGCTCGGGTCGCCTGCTTCCCCCCGCGTCGGTTTGGCAGGTGAGCTGGCAAAGCCACAGGCTCAGGGCTGCTCAGCGGCCCTCCGCCATCCTTCCAGCTATGGTGGGGCCCGCAGCGCCGCCGCCTCTCGCCGTCTCCTCCTCTCCGAGCCTGGCTAGAGGCTCGCTGACTCCACTGCTCTCTTCAAAGAACCAGGTTTTGCTCACATGAGTTCCTCCTCCGAATTTGTCCTCAATTCACTGGCGCCTGCTCTAACTTTCGTCATTTCTCTTCTTGGCCTGCTTTGGGCTCAACCCCCTATCACCCAGTCTCCTAAGGCGGAAGCTCAGGTGACGGATTTCAGACGCTCCGCCTTGCCTCACATGTGCCCTCACAGCTGTAAGCGTCTGCCTGAGCGCTGCTTCTGCTGCAACCCACAGCTTTTGATCAGCTGTAGTTTCATTTTCATTCACTTCAAAATATTTTAGGGTTTCTCTTGAGATTCTCTGACCGGGTGCTTTAGAACACGGAGACTCTTACTTCTGGGAGGCGAACAGTAAAATCTCCACTTTACAGAAGAGGAAACAGGTTCCAAAAGGCCCTGGTGCACGCAGGGCGACGCGGCCTGGAAACGGCAGGGCTGGCACTGGTGCAGCATCTGTTTGGTCCCTTGAGGACCAGCCCGCAGCCCAACTCCCCTGACAGTACCACGGCCAACTTGACCTGCCTCGTCATTTGGGACAGTGAGCTCTAAACTGCTATGAGGTTAGGGTGACCCTGGGGCTTCAGAGACTGAAAACCTGGCTTGGTTAGACCTGGAGTCACTACCATCAGGGGCCAGGGGCGAAGGCCACTCTCCAGCCTGAACTGTTTGCTCTCTGACCCTTGGGTGTCCCTGGGGCACAGTGAGGTCCAAGCAGAGCAACATCTCCCCTAGGCCCATGAAGTACGTGGCCATTGTGCAGAGGGTCCCTCCCCAAATGCCTTTCCAAACCCCAGCAGGCCTGGGACCTATCCCACGTCAGTACGCCGACTCAGTGGCACTGTCAAATGACATTTATTTTGAGTAGAAAATAAGCCACTTCAATAATACAACAAAACATGGAATTCTTTGACCTTGTGGGGTTGCCTGGTCCTGGCTTGCCTGGAGGATCCCATGTGCAGTCAGGCCAGGCTAGAGCCCTCAGGATGGCAGTGCGAGGAAGGGACACGGCGCAGCAGCAGGGTCCACGGAGGGTGCCACCAGGCTTCTCAGTAACAGTCGGCCTCATTCTCCCCCAGGACACCCACAGAGGCCAGCAGGTCCTGCAGGAGCGACTGAGGGCTCTTCTCTATGTGGTCACTGCTCTTGGCCAGCGTACCCCGAAGGCCCTCCAGGTCCATGGACCTCAGCACGGCCATGACAGCCTCAGGCTCCAGCTCCCCCAGGGGCTGACCCTGCTCGCCTGCCTGCCACCTCTGCAGGGCAGCCTCCACAGAGACCACGTCGGGGCTGGCTCCCGCCTCCTGTGGGCCACCACAGGGAGTGGCCTTGGCCCTCAGGAAAAGCAGGAGGTCACAGGACTTCTGGGCCACAGGTCGGTCACAGTCAAATAAGGCACGGAGGGCAAACTCAAAGAGCTGTACCCGGCAGAGCGCCTGCAGGACCTGGGCCAGCGTGGCAGGCGCGGCTGCCTCGGGCAGGGCCACAGCATAGGGACAGCGGGAGCCAGGATGGCCCAGCAACTGCTCCAGGAACACCAGCGCCAGCTCGAGGCCCTGGGCCCGCACCTCCCAGTCCAGGTCCCGGCTCGCCACCTGCAGCACTCTGGCCACGAACTGCTCCAGGTCCTCAGCCACGTCAGCGTGGCCGTCCTTCAGCCACTGGGTGAAGACCTGCATGACAGCCCTGCGGGGGAAGCCCTCTGAGTCCGTGGAGAGGATGTGCAGAAGCTCCGTGAACAGGCTCTCCTGGAGGACAGAGTGGGGGGGGTGGGAGGGGCCAGGGAAGGCAGAGGCCTGCTGGCATGCTGGGGCGCAGCAGGAGTGCCCTGAGAAGCCCCTGCCGGGCAGGTCTGGGGCCCAAACTGCTCTGCCTCCTTTAGGGGACATCCCCTTTGGCCCTCCGTGTGCTCATCCACCAAACCAGGGCAACCACGTCCAAGCAACAGGGTGCCAGAAGGCTGAGCCGGAGATTCAGGAGACATGCCCCACAGAGCCCTGGCCCCAGACCGCCCACGCCTGGGCGGCAGACCCACCCCTCCCTGGGCATAAGGACGGTTGCCAGGTGTGAGCTGCACAGCCAGAGGACCCGCCTCCTACCTGCTGGACCTCTGGGTGCTCTGGGCTGGTGGGGGTGGTGTACAGCCCCCAGCTGGACAGCTGCCCTGTGGCAGTCACTGCACTTGCGCGGACGTAACTCTCAGGGTCTCGCAGGAGCTGCCTGGTGAGCTCAGGCACCTCTGAAGCAAGGAGAGCATGTCTGAAGGCGGCCTGCCCTGGAAGTCCAAACAGCCACAACCAGCGGTGACCAAGGGCTGAGCCCAAGCCTCCCCTCCCTCCCCGAGGGCAGCCTGGGTGGCCCGAGTTCCCGCCTACTAGGGGACAACGGGGCACTAAGGCCAGGCCAGCCTCCCCTCCTGCCCAGCGCCCTCGCTTACCTCCCCAGTGTCTGGTCACTTGGGTCAGGAACTCGAGGCCCGAGTCCCTGGCCTCCCAGCAGGGGCTGCACAGCCGTTTCCTCAGCACAGGGAGCAGCTCTGCAGCAGGGGGAGGGTGGGGGGGTGTCAGAGCCCGTCACACCCACCCGCCCTTTGTCCAGCCCCCAACGCCTCCGCCCCACACCTCCCTCAGTTTACCCTGGAGGGGCCAGGGTTACCTCTGAGGAACAACTGGGTGTGGGGGTCCAGGTCGCAGCAGCTAGGGGCCTTGGGGGAGCCCAGGAGCCACCTGAGTGTGGCCTGGAAGGCCTTCTTCAGAACCTGGAGCGGGCAGAGCAGGGCTGCAGGGCTAGGAGGGCTGAGCTGGCCTGCTCACCCTGCCCACCTCCCCGCGCTCCTGCCCCTGCCCTGGGGGTAAAGTGGGGTGTGGGGAGAGGAATGCTGGGCTTCGTTCTGATGAGACAGAAGCCTCTAGAAGCAGCAGGACTAGGATCCAAGACCAAGAGAGAGAGGAGGAGGGTGGCTCCCGTCAGGACCTCCCACTGTCAGTGAGATGAAATTTCTGCACCAGAACACAAGAAACTGCTCAGGGCACCTTTTCCTTAAAGTCCCAGGAATCCGCCAGGCCTGTCGTCCAAACCTCCACACTGCTGTTCAGTGCACATGGTGCTAATTCTGCACCCACAGAGCACAACTCAACCGCAGTGTCATGAAAATGGATAACTCGCAGCAAACGTCAATGAGAGTTTGGACCCTAAGTGTAGGGCCCGCCTGGCTCTAGTTTCCATCTCTCATGGAGAATTCCCTGTAAGACTGGACCCCCTCCCTGCTCTCCATGGCCCAGCACCCCCTCACTCCATCTCCACCAATGCCAGGCCCAGGGCCACCAGCCTGTCCAAACTCACTTTAAGAAGCAATCCTGGCCCCAAGAGGCCTGTGGGGGTGCCCCTGCCTCCCTCCTTGCCCCCACCCTCCACCCTGAACCCTGCACCTGTACCGTGGGGCTGGAGTCAGGGCTTGTGAGGTACTCCAGGAGGACGGCAAACACCTGCGTCACCAGCTCTTGGGGGCCTGAGACAGACGTGGATGGATGAAGCACCCAACCTCCCACTCTGGGGCCTCCTCAGTCCAGGAGCATGTCAATCCAAGGAAAGCAGGGGACAGGAGCCAGTGGTCAGCTGAATGCCAGCCCCGCCCCCAAGGAGACATGAGAGGACAGCAGCCTCAGGAACGTCTCTGAGCAGCTGTAGGGCTTACCCGACTGAGCTGTACAAGAGAAGGCAGCCTCACTTACCCGTCCCCTGAGACAGCGTCCCCAGGAAATCCAGGGCCGCTCGCTGGACCCGGACACAGCCCGCCAGGACCGCACACAGGTGGCCCCCCACGTCACTGGTGGGGGCTGCTGAGCCATTGCAGAAGCGCAGTATTGCCACCGCAGCCCGAAGCAGGGGCGCCTGGGGCCAGGGCGAGGGGCGCTGGGGCTGGGAGGGGAGGGAGAGTCAGTGCGGCCGCAAGTCCCACTGCCGGGGTGGACGCAGGCCAGGGCCACACCCACCAGCAGTTGCAGCAGCTCCAGGTGGGCCAGGGCCTGGCACAGGAGACCCACACAAGCCGACTTGGAGGAGAGAAACGTGTCCACTGTCATCGAGTCGCCTGTGGCCCCTTCTGGAAAACCTGGAGGCCGACCAGAAACAGCTCCTGGTTAGTGGGCACCTCCTGTGTGGCTGCTGCAGGCCTAACCACCGGCCACTGATCCACACCAGAGATTGGGACCAGGACCAGAGATTCCGAGCAGGTGGCTCGTCCAGGATGACGTCCAGCTGGCTGGAGCTGCAGTCTGAACCTGTCTGCAAGGCTCGTGAACGGAGTCCTGTCCTTTGTGTTCCCAGGCCAGCTCCCACTGGCTAGGAGGCCTGCCTCCATGCTCACACGGGGCCACCAGGCACAGCCGGGTCCCTTCTCTACTCCTCCACCCTCGTGAAGCGAGACAAGGCACAAGAGAGGACACCCAGCCCCCTGCACAGAACCCAGACAGTCTGGGAGGACGAGTGGCAGGCCCATGAGCCCGTTCTGGGTTGAGAACCACCACCGACTGCCAGGGCCTGGGGTAGGGGACAAAGGTTGACCTCTCTGGGAGCCACCTCAGATGATGCCCCAGTAACTCCAGGCCATGAAGACATGAGCGGCATTCACACCTGGAACGACAGCCTACACCTCCGCCACCTTCATTCTTACGTGAGGCGGCGAGCCAGGTACCCCACTGCCCATCAGCCTGCCCCGGCCCCACGGACGTGCTCAGGACTCCAGGGTCCTGCCCTCCTGTGCCTGCCCACCCTTCCCCCAAGCAGCCTACCTGGAGGTCCAGGGGACTGAGCAGCAGCTTTCAGGACACAGGCCAGGGGCTGGAGGAGGACACCAAAGGCCTGGGTCTTCAGTGCCTGTGGACTGGCAACAGAGGACATGGTGAGTGCTGCCCCCACCTGCAGGTGACCTGGCTGCCCTCCTAACAGCCCCAGCAGGTCTGGGGCAAAGGGGCTGGGGCTGGGGCTCTGGACACTCCCCTGAGAAACAGTTTCCTTGTAAGCACCTTGACCAGCACTCACATCACTGGCACAGGGACTCCACAGGAGCTGCTAGAAAGCACGGCCCAGGTCCCAGGAGGAGCCCCGGTAAGGCCCGGCCACACCCACTCCAATGGGCAGCGCCTGCCCTGGCCAAGGGGTCGGGCTGCCCCACCTCCCGGGAGTACCCCCAGGGCTGATATCCCTTCCTAGACTCTGGAACACGCTCTCGCCGCCGTGCTTGGGCCTGGGGTGGCTGGGAGGCTAAGCTGGCCCAGAACTCTCCTCCCAAGTCGGCTGCCCAACCCTTCCCTTCCCCTTCGGACCACTCCCTCTCACTGAACATCAGGAGACCCTGGAGCCCAGATCCGGGCTTGCCCCACACCCGCAGCACGCCAGCGAGCGGGTCCCGTGGCCACGCCACCTGGCCCGGGCCGACAGGACCGGCTGTCCTCTACACGGAGCCCTGGAATGACTCCCTCTCCCTTCTCACCCCTCTGGACCCCGCACCCTCTTCCAGGAAGGGCACACACACCCTGCCCTCTGGGAAGCTGTCCCACCACTCCTGCCTGCTGGGCCCCCCTCCGCTGTCCCACAGCCCTGGGAGGCCCAGGATCCACAAGCTGAGGCCACCAGGGAGGGGTCAGAAGACAGCTAAGCAGATCCTGGGTACGAACCCAGCCCTACACTGAGCAGGGCTGCTCCAAGAGTCCCTTCTATCTCTGCGGAGCCAATGAAAAAGTTATTCTGCCACTAAGAGTACAGAAGACACAATGTGTGCCAGTGCCTTGGTGACCATCCACGCACTGCCTGGCCATGCCCTGGACAGCCGCCTGACTGAGCCCTGGTTCCAGGAGCTCCCCTGAAGTTCTCTGACCTCTCTGCCTGCCTCACGGAAGGTGAACCCCAATCCTTACCAGTCCTGCAGTTTCAGGATCCCTAAAGCCAGAGGCCCTGCTTGTATGGGGCTCAGATGGCTCAGAGTCTGTGCCAAAGTCTCCCACAGGCCACAGTCAGAACTCCCCACAGGAGAACTGCAGGAGAGGACCCAGGAAGAAAATGTTATTCCTCCATCCAGCCCGCCAAAGCCCACCGGTGCCCAGCGGGACTGCTGTGGCCCGGCGTGCTTGGCTGAGACGGGAGGCCCACCCCAGCTGTGCAGGCTTTGAAATCCTCTGGCATTCCCTCTACTCAAGGCAGCGTTCTTGGGGAGCTGATGAGACATGGCCCCAGGTGTAAAACTTCCCGAGGAAAACAAGCCCCCCCAGTCCTGCCCGCACCCCCCCCCAAAGCTGCACCCCGGGGGCCTGACCGGGCCACACTGAGGAGGAGATCCATGAGCGAGTGTGAGGCTGGGATGGGGTCTTTCTCGAGCAGACAGGCCACGAGGGGGCTCAGCCGCACCCAGAGGCCCTGTGTCCATGGGCCGTGGCAGTGCCCAAACGTGGTGGTCAGGACGTTCAGGGCCTGCGTGACCTGCGGGGTGGCTGTGGAGTGCAGGGAGTCTTCGACGTGACACACAATCTTCTGGGCACACGCTGGCCAGTCACACCCCTGGGGGCTGGGATGTCCCTCGGCTGGGCTTTGCATCGCCAAGGCAAGGATGTGCACCAGGAGCTGTCCAGCTGCTGAGGCCACAAACAGGCTGGAATCTCCCTGCAGGGAGAAGATGGTGTCAACAGCACCTGGGGGAGGGGACAAGGGGCAGGGAAAGAAACAAGGTTCAGCTGGAAGTGAGTCCACAGTGGACAGCAGGGACGCTGAAACCACTGAGCGGCTTTAAGCACTGGATTTCAGAACCTCACGGCCAGAGCTCAAATGCCACGCACCACGGAGGCTCCGAGAGAGGCCCAGCCTCCCCTCTGCTCAGAGGCAAAGGAACCAGAACGGAGGGTTCATGTGCGAGGGGCTTTAGAAGTCTGGCCACTTTTGATTCTTTCCAGTCAGTTCCAAAGCCACCCCAGCTGCTGGGTCCGACCAATGAGCCACAGGGCACCACACACCCTTGAGGGGCCTCCAACCCCTGGTTACCCTGAGTGTTCCCCACAACGGCCCTGTGATACCACAGCCATTTTCACGTTTAGAGCACGAGGCCCAGAAAGGTGCAGCGATTTCCCTGAAGTCACACAGCATCAGGCAGAGTGAGGACAGAGGCTGAAGGAGGGGCAGATGGGGCACTCACCACAGTCAGCAAGGAAGAGCAGGGCACTGGGGTGCTGGGCCAGGGAGCGCAGGCCCTGCAGCCACCCACTGCGCACTGTGGGGGCGGTCCAGGCGGCCCCTCCGAGGGGCCCCGCCTCCCCGAAGAGCATGGGCAGCAACTCCCCCTGCTGGGAAACAGAGGAGGAAGGGGTAACCTGGGGAAGTTCCGCAGATCAGAGATGGCTTTTCTGTTGTTCAGAGCTGGTTCAGAGCACTTCTCTGGGGGACCTTTCTCGTGAGCTGCCCACACAAAGTGCCTGTGGGCAGCTGTGCTTCTGGGAGGTGTCAGGTGGCCACCAGAACCAACTGATGGGAAAAGAGCTTCTGGAGAATTGGGTTTTACAGAAAGGCTCACCAACTGTCACAGTTCACTTCAAAAACCCCTCCTCCAAATGGTCCACCAACTACGGTGCCAAAGGCCCCCCTCTCACCAGGACATCCTGTGCTCAAGGACCCCCAAAGGTCCCCACAGCCTACTGGGCTCTTCACTTGGGAAGTGGGGTCTTCCAGGGCCCCTGCCCTCCTCCAGGTGTCCCCCACCCCAGATTCCCCAACATGCCCCATGTATCAGGCTTGCCCTGCACTTACCACTGCTCAAACCCCTTACGACCCAGCTATGAGCCCACCGCCCCCATGAAGCTGACCCCTAGCTGGCAGTGACTAACTCTTCAGTCAACCCCCCCTGGCTTATGGACATCCATGGTACAGTCATGCACTGTCCTCATTTCCCGTCATGTGCCCAAGATTCTTGTTCACCACAGAGGTCTCAAAACAGTGAGTAGCAAACCCGGGGGCTGCCAGATCCCCCGGGAGTCTGTGAAGGGGCAGGAGGCCAAGCCAGCACCACGGATGCAGGATGGGAGGGCACCCTGCCACTGCCCCGCAGAGCCTGAACCTGCAGGTGTCCCTCGTCCCCGCACACAGGGGGCCAACCGCCAGACTGAAGGGCAGCCTGCAGCCTGTCAAGCCTCTAAAGCCACAGCAGGCCTTGAGAGGGACGACTCAGGCTCACCTGAAGATACTGGAAGCAGTCTTCCTGGGCTGCAAACAGCCCTGCGAGGCGGAGTGAGAAGGAGAGGACTCTGGGATGCGGGTCGTGGGCTTTCAGCACGCGGAACAGCAGCTCCACCAGGCAAGGGTTCTCCTGCAGCAACAGGAGACTGGGCCCTGGAGGCAGGCGCAGCCAGGCAGCGTGTCACCGGGGCGCAGTGCCTGCCTCCCTGGGGGACCATTCTCCTGTCACCTCCCAGACACCCTTTCTCTCAGGTTCAACTGAGCAGTCCAACTGGGAGAAAATGTTTGCAAAACTGCAACAAAGGACGGTGACTTTAATTCAACGAGGGGACAAACTCGCAAGCCGACACCTCAACGACAAGCAAGGGACGTGGACAGGAAATACAAATGACCAGAAACCTGCGAAGACGCTCTGCCTTGCACATCATGTAAAAGAGACGCAAATTAAAGCAGAAGGCAGGCTTCACCTCTCCGATGGACGCCTCTCTCTTACACTGAGCTCCAAAGCAACGGGCACAGCAAGCAGGCCCTGATTCCAGACCCGGCACCTGACACGTCCGCGCGCAACCACAGACGGGCCGGCGGGAGCCGGCGACCCGGGGCAGGGCTCCGAGCGCTTCCACAGAGAGGCCCTTAGAAAGGACTATGGCTCAGTAAGAAGGAAAAAGAACAGTGAAAAAGAAAAAAGCAAGGAGCAAAGAAACCAGTAAACATGTGGGCAAATCTAAAAAAGCACTGACTTTAAAAATTAAAAATAAGTAACTCTGAAGAAGCTTAGAACAAGACAGAATCAAAATAAAGACAACGAGCCATGGAAGACTGTCTGGACTGGAGTTACAGTGCTCGGGACCCTTGTGTTGTTGGAACAGAGGATAGAGATTCTAACTAACTTTCGACTTTTTAAATACAGTTTGTGTGTAAGAGTAACCACTAAAGAACTTAAGTGGAATGCATAACTTTAAAACCAGAGGAAGAAAGACTGAAACAACAAAAGTTTTATTGATCCAATGGAGGGCAGAAAAGGAGGTAAAAGGAGCAACAATAATGAACGGGAAAGGTTTTAAAAATACAAAAGAAGCTGCTCTCACTTTTTGAGATAGTCCACATTCTGCCTATGGAATGTGTATCTCTCTAAATAAATTTGCTATCACTTAAAAAAAAAAGAATATCATGAAAACAGGTTCAAACATACCAGTAAGTTCAACAAATGAAACAGATCAAGTTGTCTGTTACAATAAAGAGCTGCTCAGATTACATTAAAAACCAAAGGCTGGCAACATAAGGCTGATAAGAAACAATGAAGCTTGACAACACAGAAAGCCAGAGTAAAGGGTGAAAAGATACAGCTGGGAACAGCAAGAAGAATGTCAGACAAAACTGACTTTTAAACAGAAACACTATCAGAGCTTTAGGAAGAAAGTCGCTGCTCACAGAAACAAACCCCAGAGAAATAACAGTCTAAGCCTACACATACCCAACCTAACTTCAAAATATATAAAGGGGGGGAAAGAATTTCAAAGAAAAATTGTTGAGTTTGCAATCTTAGTATAAGATTTCCACACACCTCCCAAATACAATGAAGCAAACAAATTAGCAAGAACATTGCAGGCTTTAACAACGGGAACAAGGATGGAGACGACGTTCTCATCACGCAGAACACTGAGGGGAACGGATACAGGAAAAGAGACCACTGTGAATGGGTACCAGGTTTCTCCCAAGGGGGACGACAATGTTACAAAATTGGTTTGTGGGATGGTGGTGGATCCAGAGTGAATTTACTAAAAACAGCTGAGTTACACATTTTAAACGGATCAGTTCTACGGTACATAAATCGTTCCTCAGAGAAAGCTGTTTAAAAATAATTTTTAAAATGTGGCTAACTGGCCACAACTGAAGACTAAATACCAAAAAGCAATATCCTATGGCGAAATCTACAAAACATGTGAAACATGGTCTGCGCACCATGCCACAAGAAGAGCTTCAACAGATACAAAAGAATCAAAATACAGATTTTTTTAACTCTAATGAAATAAATTAGAAATCAATAGTGACCTCCATATCATAAATCTAAAAGATGTTCTCTTAAGCAATTTGTGGGTGAAGAGATATCACAGTGAAAAGCATGAAATATATTTGAAAGTAAATTACAACAAAAGCATTGCACAGTAAGACTTGCAGGGTGCAGCTAAAGTGATACTTTCAGAGAAATGTGTAGCCTCAAATGCGTCTATTAGAAAACACGACAGACTCTGCTATTCAACTAAAACGGGAGTAAAGAACTGGGTAAACCAAAGCCAAAAGCAGCAGAAGTTAACGACATGTAATCTATCCTACGGCAATCATCAGCCGAGAGAACACTACATGAGCAAATATATAAGGAAAGCCATGCCGTCCCACTAGAAACGTAAACGTCAACAGCAGTGGAGTGATTATAAAATTTAGATCCATTCACAGAGCGAATGACATAGTCAATAAAGCCAATGTGTCCGCGGGGAAAATACCCACACGACGGTAAGAAAAAGCAAGACAGCAAGGTGTACTTACGGTGCAACCTCATTTTTACAAGAAAAATATCTCTCTATGATGTGCTAAGAAAAAATGCTGGAAGGAAATAAAAGATGTTTGGGGTGGTTTAATTTTCATCTTTACTCCTCTGTGCTGTCCAAACTTTACTTCAAGAATACATACTACTTACGTAATCAGAAAGAAAAACTGATTTCTTAAAACAAACAAAAAGTGCAATGCAAACAACAAAATATGCTTGTCCATGCCCTTGGCAGCCGCATAGCGTGACCAGAGAAACAGGAGGCCTACAGCCCAAGCCCCATCAGGCTCAGTTTGCCATGTCCCCAAAGCCAGGGGGAATCTTGAAGATACGAAGGAAAGACACCAGATGGACGGCCCTTCCCCAGGACAGGGCAGCCCTGCACTGTCTGGCCTCTGTGGAAAGTCAACAGTGACACCCTCACCCATACCTGCTTCAGTTACTGTTTTAAACCAGTCCAGCAGCTTCTCCAAACAAGTGTCATCTGCCACGGGCTGCCTGGGGTCTACCAGGACAGCACAGAGAGCCGGGAGGAGGCGGGAGCACTCTGGGTCCATGATGAGGCTGGGGGTTTCTGCAAAGGAAATGTCAGGGCCAGAACTGACAGGCCCTAGTCACCGGCGGCAGCCCCCATGCCTGCCTGGGCCCCAGAACTTTCACCTCAGGCCAGATGACTGAGATTCTCAGACAGAAACTCCAAGCTGCTGGGATGGATGTAAAGCCTCAGCTTAGGTGGGACTGGAGGTTGTCAAAAACAAGCAAGAGCCCTCAGTGAGGGTGCCGGAGATGGGAGCCTGGAGTAAACCGTGAGGTCTCAGGAGCTCCAAGCCGGCCAGCCTTGGACTCTGGAGGGAGGACAGCATGAAGCTGGCCTGGGTAGGCTGCAGGTGGGCCAGAGGGAGCGGTGCGTGCACGCTCTGGGGCCGGCCACGTGTAGAGGGGCAGACGTCTCAGTCCAGACCGGAAGTGTCTGTCTGTCGTCCGCCCCCTCCCCCACGCAAGGGTCGGTGTGAAACCCTGCCGCCAGCAGTCTGCGCGGAGAAGGCTCTCTGCCCACTCACTGCCGGTGCCTCCCGGCCGGCAAGTCACTTGTGTCCGGCCTGGGAGGGGACCCGGGAGCCCGTCTGTCCTGTGGTCAGAGGGGCTCTCGCGAGAGTGGGGCTGGCCAGGGAGTCTGTGTGCCGGAGTCAGGAGCAGGCCTGCCCGGGCTGGGGCGTCCGTCTGTCCATCTCCGGCCAGGCTGAGCCCTTGCGGAGGAGGGCGCCCTCCCTGCGGACCGCCCCCCACCAGGTCGCGCCCAGGCCGCGCACGCGGGGTCCTCGTGCTCCCCGGCCCTGACCCCGACCCCCAACCCCGGCCTGGCCACAGAGACCACAACCCCTCCCCCCGCGCGCGCCTCACCCGCCTCGCGTTCGTCAGCCGCCGCACGCCCCGCCCCGGGCCGCGCCACCTGCCGAGCCTGACGGGGCGAGGACGGACACGGCGGGCGGGGGAACGGCGAACGCGCCCCTAGAGGCCAGTCTGGGAGCCCAGAGGGCCCAGGCGCGGGGAACGAGCTCAGGCTGAGGGGGACAGACCAGCGCCAAGCCCGTCGCCCGGACCCATCACCCCCACCGGGACGCTCATGGTACGTGCTTGGGCGTCCGGCAGGCTTTGCGGCCCAAGGCGGGGCTTCCGGTGGAAGGCGTGGCCGTGCGCGAAGGGGCGTAGCCAGCTCGCCAAGGCTACTAGAGCCAGCGAAGGAAAGTTCCTGCGGGGTGGAACACGTGTTCTGTCTGAACAGGTCTTCCTCGGCTTACCGTGGGGTCTCATCCCATTTAATGCACCTAACCCACTGAACATCATAGCTTAGCTTAGTCTACCTTATACTTGCTCAGAACAATTACATTAGCCCTCAGCTGGGCAAAATCATCTGACTCAAAGCCTGCTTTACAATAAAATGTTCAATATGTCGTGTAACTGGTGGACTACTGTACTGAAAGGGAAAAGCGGAATGGCTGTGAGTGTACAGTTGTTTCCCCTCATGACGGCACGGCGGACTGGGATCTGCGGCTCCCCGCCACTGCCCACCGTCACGCCGCTGCTAGCATCACGAGGGAGTAACCTACCACGCACTGCCAGCCTGGGAAAAAAACCAAACTTCAAAATTCCAAGTACACTTTCTACTGAATGTGTATTACTCTTGCACCATCGTAAAGTCAAAAAATTGTAAGTGGACCATGGACATTCAGAAACCGAAACTATGTGTAATTAAAGAAGAGAAAGTAAGTGAAACAACAGAAGCAGGAGAGGTAGGGACTTTGAGGAGCCCCCGGGAGTGGGAGAGGAGCAAGAGGTACTTCTAAACAGGCAGTTCCGGTGGTGAAAGCACTCCTGTGCCACGTGGACAAGACCTGGGGAAGTGAATGGGATTTGTTAAGCAGGTGAGAGGCGGATAACACTCATCTCTTAGAAACAATTCTGGTGGGAGCTCAAAGGAGGGCACGGGAGTCCTTTTCTCTTAGGGTGCATCACAGAAGATGAAAAATGAGGAACCAGAACTTGGGGGTCAGACTCTACCTGACCCGGCTCAGGAGACACGGCTTCTCAGAGCAGAGGAGCGCCAGTGAGCGAAGTGGATAATTTCAGAACAAATAAAATTTTACTGTTTTAAATACCATTCAGGTAATTGGACCGGTGGCAAAGCGTCACCCGGCAGCTTCTGTTTTCTGAGGTGCTATCATGTGCCAGGCACCATGCTGAATTTCATCTCTGTTATCTCCTCCAGTGCCAACAAAAGCCCTGAAAACTGTCTCCACTTTGCAGACAAGGTGACGACGGTGAGGCTAAGCCTGGGCTGCTGACCACTCACCAGCTCAGTCTTCCCTGCTTGCAGGGAGACAGCCTTGGGCTACAATCTGGTTCACCCCCTTTGTTGTACAGATGAGGAAACTGAGGAAAAGAGGGACATGGAAGGTAATCGTAGTGCTAAAAGTAGCACAGTAATAACCTCCCAGGCGTTCCTCCCTCTACACCTTGCTACCCCACGTACAGACTCATTCACCAAGTAACAGTATGCACACTGTCACGCTGCGCTCACTCTGGACCGGGCAACCGCACTAAGCACTTCAGAGATATCAACTCGCTTGCGCCCCACAACAACCCTTTTCTCCATTTTATATCTGAGGACACAGGCACAGAGAAGTTATATGACTTGCCAGGTGCCAAATACCTATTGACTGAGCACTTGCTATGTGTCAGACCTTGTTCCAAGGGACGGAGATACAGCCGAGAACGAAACAAAACCCTGACCCAGAGAGCTTCCATTCTAGTCGTGGGATGTTCTTGTAGATAATAAAGGTCAGGGGCGGGAAAAATAAAGCAGGGTAAGAGGACAGAGTCGATGCCCTTGGAGGCCATTCTGAAGACAAAGGGCAGATTATGCTTGCTAATAACTTAAGTGAACTTTGCAGCTTAACGTTCCTAAAGATGGTCATGATGCACACTGAGTGCAGTGAAAGCAAACAATTATTTTTTATTGTCCTGTGGCTATATCAGAACCCTTGGGCCTAAGATGGTTTTCTGAACGCCAGGCATTCAGAGCTCGTAGCCTGTGCACACTGCACAAGCCCCTTGTCCCTTTCAATGTTAGCCTAATAAATACTTGTTTTTAGTGTCCGACTCCGGTGACACACGGCCTCGCAGGGCAGCGCTGGAGCCGGCGGCGCCGCGCCAGCCCCGCCCCGCTCTCCGCGCGCGCGGTCTGTCGGCCCGCGGGGGTCGCGTCGCACGCGCACGGTCGGCCCGACGCGGCCACATCCGGGACTCGGCGGCCGGCGCGGTTGCCATGGCAGCGGGGGCGCGGCGGGCGCGCGGGCTGGCCCGGAGGCTGCGGCAGGCGGGCGGCCGGCGGAGCCCGGGAAACGGACGGCCGCGCCGCAGCGGCCGGGGGCGATCGGGCAGCGCCGCCGCCATGTCGCTGGGCACCGGGGAGCCGGCCTCGGAGACGGTAAGCGCGGCGGGCGGGCGGGCCCCTCGCTGCCTCCCCTCGCCGGGTGACAGCTGCCATTATTGTTACCGCACAAGAGCGGACCTCCGGCCCCCGCCCGCGTGCGGCTGGTCCGGCGCCGCCGCCCCTCGCCCAGCCTCCAGCCGCCTCTAGTCCCCGCTCGCCCTGGCACTGGCCGCCACTTCCAGGAAGCCCTCCCGGACGCTGCGCCCTCGCCGCTCGGCGCCTGCGAGGCCGGGCCTGTGCCGAGCCTGCGATCGCGGCCCGCGGGGTGACGGAGCTCACTGTGTAAGTGCCCGCCCCACCCCCCGTGCCTCCAGGGCAGGGGACGTCGGACGGGGCGACCGGCCCGAGCCGTGCCGGGTGTGAGGGAGGAAGCCCCAGGCTCCGGGAGCAGGGCCCTGACCAGCACTGATCAGAGAAGTCCTTCCGGAGGAGGTGCCCCCCAGGCTTACATCCCCCGGGTCCGGGCAAGCCGGCTCTCAGCTCTTCCTTTATCAAGTGTTTCTGGCGCGCAAACCATCTGCTGGAGCTATCACTGGATGAGTATACTACATTCCACTGGCGGGGGGCGGGGTTGAGGGGGAAAGTACGACAAAAAGCAGATCATGTAGATCAAGTGGGAAAGTGGAGAGTGCCCTGGAGAAAATAAAGCAGGCATGTAACCGGGGTGGGTCGGGGAGGCTGCTCCAGATTGGGTGCTGGGGACAGCCACTCTGACCCTGAATGTCACTGATGAGAAGGAGGCAGTCTTCCCATCTGAGAAGATCTCAGAGCAGCGGGACCAGCAAGTGCAAAGGTCCTGAGGTGGAAAAGTGAAGTGGTTCCAAGGCCTGAAAGAACGCTTGTTGAGATCTCGTTGTGGGGACAGTACGTGAGTGGAAGGGAGGCATGGGCCTGACTGTGAGAGCTGCAGGCCACGCTTGGAGTTTGAATTTATTCTGGCCACAGTGGGAAGCTTTTGGAGGGCTCCAGACAGAGGGAACTGGCTCGCTTTGCTTCCTTCTCCGGGAGATGGCAGTACCCAGCAGGGCTGCGCAAAGCTCACCCCTAGTAGAGGCTCAGTGCTGCTGGCCACCCAGAGCTGCTGACTCTGCCTACTTGTCCCTCAGGGCGCCAAGTCCTGCCTCATCTAGAAGGCCCGCCTGTCTGCGCTGGCCTCAGTTACTGCTCCTTCATCTTTGAAAAGTAACCTCTCACGTAGTGATTGTGAAAGTTACTCATGCCCGTTAGAGAAGATTTGGAAAATCAGTTACCCACCATCTAACTCCCTACAGAAAACCACAGTTACTGTTCGGTGCATTTCCTTCCAGTCTTTTTTCAATACCTCCTTCTTTTTCCCACGTGCTTTTCAATAACTGAGATCGTATTTATATTGTTTAGTGACCTTTGCCGTTTAATTCATTGTTGGCATCCTCCCATACCCATGTATTTTCAAAAACATGATTTTTAAAACTCTAAGCTCTGGATACTCCTCTTTTTTCTGTCCACTTCCCTGCTTTTACTCTTTTGTTTTCCAGGTTGTGCTGGAAGTAATGCTGCTGTCAATATGCAATGTAAGCTCTAGTTAAATGTGCTAGGCTCTGAGGACGCAAGGAAAAGCTGAGCACCCGTGCCATGGTCTCGAGTTCAGTCTTGTGGAAGAGACTGGTGCAGGGCTCTCTGGGCATTTAGGAGACTCGCAGCCCTTGGCCCAGGCTAACTGGTGGTTTCTCTGCTAAGTTCAGAGCTGTTCTAAAGCAGGCAGGAACCGCCTGAGGGCAGGCACTGTCCAGTCTGTCCAGTCCCACAAGTCCCTTGGCACAGAGTCACCTCTGGGCTTGCTCGTGAACTTCATGGAGCACTTTCCGTGGTGCCGGGGAGCCCGCTATGCCATGGCTGTAAGCTGGCCTTACTGGCCCACAGGCGTTACGTGGAGCCTGGGCACTGTCACCAGTATTTGTGAGCCAGCACTTACGACAGGGCTCACAGTTTCTAGAGCAATATAATATAATATAATAAAAGCTTCTAGGGTTCTGTGTCACCTGCTCTGCTGCTCAGGTCCCCCTCTGGACCTCCTGCTTATAGCCACCGTGCCCTCCTGCCTCCTGAGTCCTCCTCCAGCCTCACAATGACACTGCTCTAAAGCCTTTGTGCGCCAAGCCCATCGTCTGAGGCTTCAGAAGTGGCTTCCGTTGCCTGCCCTTCCCCCACGTAGTCATCACGCTTGCCCGTTTCTCTGTGTGTCTCGGCTGTTTGTTGACTGGACATTTAGGTCGTACGTTACAGCAGCGCCTCCCTGGGGAGTTGGTGTGGTTTGCTGGGGGGTTCGTTCACTTGGTGAGTGACATGGCTGAGCTAACCCTGTGAAGTCGATTTCCCTGCATCGTGTGTTGGTGTGGCCTCTGATTCCCCACTCAGATTTTTTCTTTAAATCTTTTAGCCCGACTACTTAGGGGTTACTCTTGGGTTAGCAGAAGCCACTTTTTGGCCAGAGGTGGTGTTTCGGCCCCTGGGCCAGTCAGACTTTTGCCCTGAACCACTGTGTGCATGTGTGTGCGTCTGTGTTGTGGAGGACACTATCATGGTTCAGGGGTTACCTTTTTGCCCCGTGCAACCAGGGACTAGTGCATGGTTTCCCCCTCGCATCTCTCCCGAGAGCGCAGCCTTGGACCTGAGCGGCGTCCTCCGGACCTCCTGGGATGTGTGTCGCCGTGCTTGTAAGCCTGGCTTCCTGGGACCTGCTCTTGGGTCGGGGTGGCTTGTCATTCAGCCAGGGTCTGGGCAGCCCCAGCGCCACAGGGCTCGTGCCCTCCGGTTGATCTGGGTGCAGCGTGGGGGCTGTTTCTGAGTCTGCCCAAGCCCGTTCCAAGTGGGGGCACCCCAGTGCCCGCAGGCACCTCCCTGATAGGCAGGGCCCACCGCGACCTTGGGAAGGCGCCTCTGCTCTTTCGGCTCTTAAGCTCTTGGTAGCTCTGCCGGTGGGCGTTCCTGCTGCTGTGGTCATGGAGCGGGGTCGGGGGCGCGTGATGGCTGCTCACGGTGTCTGCGACCTGGCAGTGGAATCAGGGAGGGGCGGAGCGCTCCAGTCCCTGGTACATAGCCAGTCCCCTAGGCACAGCTGTCCGCCCGCCTCTTCCCCTGGGGAGGACGTCTGGGCCACTGCACAGCAGGGGCAGCACCGTTTCCCTGGAGTGACACGCCTGCGCAGGTCCCACGGTGGAGGGGGTGGTGCCGGATGGTGCTTGGAGAAGGGAGAATGAATTGGCCCTTAATGTGTTTCTTTGCTTTTTTCATACTGTGTATGGCCTCTTTCACTCTGCTGACTGAAGGGGTAGGTCTTGGGTTGTTCTGTGATTTCAGATACTGACTATATTTTACTTCCTTGGTTCCTTCTGGAAGTTATCAGGACTTTATTCAGAACAAGAAATAGTATGGGGAGGGGTGGTTGTAGCTCAGCAGTAGAGCACATGCTTAGCAGGCACGAGGTCCTGGGTTCAATCCCCAGTACCGCCACTCGAAGAAAATAAATAAAGTTAATTAACACCCCCTCCTCCCAAAAAAGAAATAGTGACAAGCCTTCACAAAAGAAAGTTTTGCTACTTTTCTGTGTGGTTTCAACAGTTGGCCTCCATGGCCGGCGGGCACGTCCTTTGTGAGGCCAGGGGCCTGCGCTCAGTTACCACCTTGCTTCCCTCGTCTCCCACGTGATCTGTTCGCAGTTCCCTGCCTTGCTTCCTGGATTTTGCACACCGTTCTCATGTACTTCGTTAAATGAAAACTGCTCTCTGTAATTGTCATTGGCTATTTATACCTTAAAATACCACCTATTTAATGATGTCAAAAATCTAATTCAGTGGCTGGTTTTTTTAGAGTCTTGTTTATTTGGAATGGACTGCCGTCCCCTCGTAACCCAAATGCAGTCACTCCGCACCTTTATCTGGACCCTCCTTGTTTGGGAGGCATGCTGGAGGGTGTCCGACATTACGGCCGCCCCTGTCCGTGTCACAGTGCGGCCTAACACAGACACACGACTCTCCTGGGAAGGTTCCCTTCCCTCGCTGACACACAAGTACTGACGTCAGACAGTGCAGATTCCATTTTGCTCACCGGGCCAGGGCAGCTCCCTGGAGCCAGAAGGCAGGACCCTCTGGATGCCCAGACAGCGCCCGCGTGGGTGGGTGTGCGTGGGACTTCGATTTGTCCTCACCAGGGTGCAGTCGCAGATTCCTGTGCTTTGACGCAAAGATGAAATGGAGGGGGAGGGGTCAATTAAGAGTTAGCAGATACACAAACAGATAATCAGCAAGGTCCTCCCGTAGCACACAGGGAACTGCATTCAGTGTAGTGGAAGAACCTATAGTGGAAGAGAACCTGAAGATGAACATGTAACTGAATCACTTTGCTGTTCACCTGAAACTAACACAATATTGTAAACCAACTATACCTTAATTTAAAAAATTTTTAAAAAGGATATTTTGTCATGTGTGGAATGATGTTGCTAGATTGACAGGCCTGGAGCAGCCCGGCCCACAGTCTGGTTTTGTGTCCCCACTCGTTCCTTCAGGCGCGATGGAACACACTGGCCGCTGCCTGCTCTGAATATGCTGTCTCCTTGAGCTGAGTTTTGGGGTCCTGCGTCAGCAGCACGGCGGGGCTGATTCTGCTCTGAGCGTGACTGTGGAGCCAACTGGTGCCTGAAGGTTTCACTGTCTGATCTGTTCCTCCAGGGAGATGACAGTCTGTCTGCGATCACCTTTGACTCTGACCCTGAGAAGCTGAGTGCGGTGAGTGCGCAGGGGTGGCAGTGGCCGCCGGGCAGGGCTGGCCACTTCCCCTTACACACGGTTCCCCCACAAACGCTGCGCTGAGGGCCAGATCCCCAATTCCAAATGCTGCTCGGCGTTTGAAAAGTCCCAAGGCCTCAGCTGGATCTGAATAACTGGGATTATAATTTAAAATGTTATGAGCAGAGTACATCTGAAGCTAATGAAAGTTCCTGTCCTGCATTTGGCTTTGGCCTGCAACCCCCAGCCCCCAAACCCTGACATGCCAGGGGTCGGAGCAGAGCTCGGTGACGTAGGCAGTGTCGTAGGTGGAAGTGACCGAGGTGTGAGAAAGGAGACCTTGCAGCTGCGGCTCAGAACTGTGCCCAGTCCTGGCCGACGGCCCCGGGGCTGGGAGCCAGCCTGACGGAGATTGGGCAGCGGGCGTGGGCAGGGCCCGGGTCACAGGCACACTGGTGCCCCAACCCGGCCTCCTGGGGTTTGTTTGGAAAGCTGTGCTGGGCAGTGAAGCAGGAGCAGGTGGAATTCTAGCCTCACCCCAGCGCACAGCGCAGCACAGCGGAAATCCGCCAGCAAGCCTCCCCTTGCTCCCAGGACTCCAGGGCGGCTTCCTGGGCCTGCTGGCTGAGATGAGGGGCTCTGCAGAGCTCAGTCCTCCCTCCACGCCACTGAGGACGGGGGCCCGCGATGCTCCCGGGAGGAGCAGGGATGCGAACCAGTCTCCCAGGGGAAGCTCGGCCTGCATGCAGCAGTCCAGTGCGCCCACTGGCAGGGGGTGAGAGGGCTCTCTGTCCAGTGCGACACGGATGGGGGAAGGAGGCATGGAAGGGGCACCCCGGCTGTCGGGGGAGCGCTCTCCCAGACAGGCCAGTCCTGCCGCCCCTGCCCTCTGCCTCACCCCCAAGTCCCGCCCCGGCGTGGGGACGGCCGGTGGGCGCCCTCAGTGCGGGTCTCAGTCGGTACACCTGTCTGTGCTGGGGCTGCGCTGCCCGTGTCGGGGCCTCCCTGCACTCTGTCTCCCTTTGCTCAGGCTCTGCCTAGTCTGGGCGGGTTAGCCTACCAGCCCGGCGCTTCTGAGCACACCGGGGACGCCGGTGCTCCCTGGCGGGGACATGCTGGCTGCTGGGGAAGCCTCCGCCTGCTTTACGCGGTCTCTGCTTTCTTTCAGAAAGCAAGGAGGAGAAGTTTCCACAAGCCTCCGCCCACATCCCTGAGTGAGTATGACCAGGGCCCACCTTTCGAATTCCCAGTTTAACTCAGAGGCTGGTTCTCGGGAGCTGTCCTTCCTGGTGTCCTGCGAGAAGGGTCAGGAATGTTTTCTTCTCTGAATACTTAGGACCTTCCTGCCGGTTTGCTCCGTTTTGTGTTGGGACCTTGGGGGCACGCTCCTGGGTCAGCGCCTTCCCCAGGTGTCCCAGTGGGAGGAGGCCCAGCAGGGGCTGAGGTCCGGAGTTGTCACTGTCCCAGGGAGCCCCTCCACAAGACGCAGTGCTTCCAGCCTTTTGTGTGCTCTTTTTGGAGTCGCCTCGCTCTTCCCAAGGCCACCAAAGTGAAGGAAAGGCAGGACTTGTTCCCTGAGACCCAGAGCAGCTCATCGGGTGCTGGGCTGAGTTCTCTGCTTCCCGCTGTCTTTGGGACAGACCAGGCCCTGGGTTGGCTTCCCCTTGCTGCCCGCAGTCCTGCAGCCTGGCCCGACCTTGTTAAGTGCGTGTGTGCGTGTGTCTGTATGTCTCTTATGTACACATGTATTTCCAGCGTACTGTCCTAAGCATGACACTCAGAGAACACAAATGAGCTTTCATATTAGCCCCAGAAAACATAATTAGGAAGATAAATTCCTGCAAAGGAAAGCAAGCGTGTCTTATTATTACAAGTAAATATGAACATTGGGAAGAAATCATCCAGCAGTTTGGGCTTTGGGTGTCTTGCTCTCCTTCCCTGGAGAAAACTGAGAGCAGATGTGAAGTGACAGTGTGGGTGTTGTGTGTTAGACCTCCTCGTTTCAGACCATTTTGTTTAAGTCTTTTTTGTCGAGAAAGTACCTAAGGTTAGACCATCTTTCATTATTCTTCCTGGAAGTCAAACATTTCAAGCGTTGAAAATACTAACAATCAAATTTTATCTTGATTTCTGTGAATGTCAGAATTGTGTTTTCACGTAATTTAGAGTGGCCAGACCCCCCAAAGCATTAAAAACTGGAGGGGGTGTGCTGTAACTCAGTGGCCTCGCCGTGCTCACCCCAGCCACGCCGGGCACCTCTCGTCCCTGCACAAGTTCTGGCCCCCAGCACAGTGCTCACCTGACACGACGCACTGTGTCCCCTCCGCTGAGCTGCCTCTTCTCTCAGGGCCCTGCCATGCTCCCCAGGTCTCAGGCCGCCCTGTCCCGGGCCCCCGCCGCCCCCTTCCCTATCCTCTCTCAGTAGGTGTGCTCCTGTCTGATTTCCGGGCCAGAGCAGCAGAGCCATGTCTGTCCTGTTCACTTAATTAGTGTTTTACTTTAATTCCCAATCTCGGTCCCTGTGGGTCTGTAGCTCCCGCTGTTCTGCGATTTTTCAGTGGGCAGAGCCCCCTGAGGAGGGCGGGCCGGCGGCCATGTTTCCGGGCTTCCCGGGTTCACTGGTGCTCAGGCGTGTCAGCCACCACCGATGTCCACCTCCTGCTGCGTCCCCTCTTCCCTCTTCCCGGCTTTCTCCATAGGCCACCTTTCGCTGAAGGGTTCTTACTATTTATTGGTGAATCCCAGCCATTTAGGAGGGAAATGTCGTTTGTGGGCTTTTTTCTGATCACTGGCTTTCATGAATGAGCACTTACATGCATGTTTAAAGTTTGGAAGGCCTTCCAAATACCCTGGAAATGGAGCACAGTGGTCCTGGGGCTGGAGGGGCCTCAGGGTCCAATGTGCCTTTACTCCCTCGTCCTGAACAATAATGGAAAACGTTCCATAAATCCTGAAACCGTGGAAAAATCTTTGAAATTTCAAGAAATTAAATATATTAGACTTAGAATCTCAGGACCTTCTACAGATACAAATTTCTTTGGTATTTAAGAAATACAAGTACATTTTATGAACAACTTGGTTATGCATAAATTTGCGTAATTTCCCTACTTTACATAATTAAAGAGTAAAATCCCAGATTAAAATATAATTTTAAAATCTCTCCCTCATTTTGATGACAAAATAAAAAATGACTTGGAAAAGTATACTTTTTTCTCATTTCTTCTATTTTACATATTAAGTTCTAAATAATATTACTTGCATATTCTGTGGCAACATGAAAGAAGTATTTACAGTGTTAAGTATAAAGGATATAAAATTGTGTGTTCGCTATGACTGCGACTCTGTAAAAATACATACATATCTGAAAAAGTTGAATGGGAAATTAAGTAATGTAATATTGGTAGAATTTTGGATCCATGTTTTATTTTGTTTTCTGTTTTTGTCTCTGTTTTGGGGGGAGGTAATTAGGTTTATGTGTTTAGTTATTTATTTGGGCTGGGGATGGAGCCCAGGACCTGGTGCCTGCTAAACACACACTCTACCACTGACCTATACCCTCCCCCTCCCCCGGATTCATATTTTAAAATAAATTTCCCCTATGTTATTTCTTTACAATAGGATTTTAAAAACAGATGTAAGTACACATATGCAGCAGAGCTGCACTTTATAACGTGTTATAACATGTTTTTTATTTTTGTCAGAACGTGTTCTTCTGGGCTTGTTACTATGTCCTTGCGAATGTTTTGCTTTGCCATTTTTGTCTTTCTAAAGCATGTATGTCAAGGGGGATCGATACTTTGCGCCTCTAAAACCATGTGTTGGCTTTTTAGAATCACCTTATCATGCTAAGCCGAGCAAAGTGGCCTCCTGGAGAGCTCTGAGGACAGCAGCGAGCATGCCCCTCGGCAGCAGAGTGTCCTTGACCCCCCAGAAGCTGTGGCTGGGAAGCTCCAGGCAAGGTATGTGGTCCCCGCAGAAGCCCTTCGTGCCCCAGAGAGGAGTGCTAAGAATGGCGGGTGGGGACTTGAGATAGAGCTCTAAATACCGCTCGCCTGAATGACAGTGTTCTGAACGTTCTCAGAGACACAGTGCCTCTGCTTTCACGCAGCGCAGAGTGTAGTCCGCATGTGGTCTGCGTGCGAGGGCCTCAGCTGGCCCGGCACCGCCGCCCGCCCGGGGTGGGGCCCCGGGGAGTGCCACGGCGCCCCTCCTGGCTTGCAGGAGCCGGCTGCTCAGCTGGGGGCGGAGGGAATATTCAGACCACCGAGATGGGCAGATGCGACCGATCGGGGCTTTATCTGTCTTGAGAGCTGGTGGTCGAACGTGTGCCACACGCTGCTGGTGGCCCTGAGTGTTCTTCATCCGGAAGACTGATTATAGAGACCACGCCTCCTATTGTACCTGCTTGTACCTGTTCTGTTAAATCCGTGCACATTCAAACCAGGAAGTCTGACCCAAGCCCTGAGATCAGACCTCACCTTGGAGCGTGCGTGGACCACCCCCCCCAGCAGCACCCCCGACTATCTGACAGAAGCCATAAGAATGAGGAGGTCAAATCTCAGGCGTTCTGCCAGCCACGGTGAGCATGTTGATGGTGACATGGCCGCCACTGAGGAAGAGCGAGAGGAAGGGCTCTGGGGCTTGGGGGTGAGCTGTGACAGTGAGATCTGGGGTTCCATCTGTAGGAGTCTGCGGGTGTGCTGAGGACGGTAGCCCCTGAAGGTCCGTCCCGCCCCTGATGTGGGCGGGGACATCTTCCGGGGCTTCAGTGTGCCTGCCTCCTGACACTTGGGGTCCTATTTCAATTTACTGGATAAGCAGTCTTAGAGATAAAAACTGTAAAGAGTACTAAAAAGCCCAAATCTCACCAGAAAGAGTTGGTTAGTTTTCATGTTTCTGTCCTCCTGTCTGGTGTTAAGCTGGGTGTTTCCTCCCTCGGCTGGCACTGCTTTTCCTGTCCGCCCCGTGGGAAGTGTGGAGACAGCGTGTCCCAGTGCCCGCAACATCCCCTTGCTGCACCGGCCGCTGGCAGGGCCATTTTGGGCTTGTGTGTCAGAGTCCTGGCCCTTCAGGGATCACACGGCGCGGAGCGCCCCGCACACCGTCCGTTAGACGCGGGCGTGCTCGTCAGTGTGAGCGCATGTGTGTTTGTTTTTTTATTATGTTTGCTGTTTATCATATCACTTCCCCGTTAGACTCCCGTCTTTACTCCTTTACTATAATTAAGCCCCGAGTTCACATGTTTCATTTTCTCTTCCTTCATCTTTCTGGATTTCCTCACTTTTGGGGAAAGAGCACGATCAGTTTAAAAATGTGGAAATACTTTTGCTTTTCTTTTTTATTCTCCTTTAAAAAAAAAAAAGGGATAATGTTATTAACTTGCAGGTTTTCCTTAAGGTATAGCCCAGAACTCTTGCCTTTCAGACGGCCCTGTAAGAGGGCTGTGTTTCTCCCTGCAGGCTCCGTTCCTGGGACCCCCATCCACAGAGAGAAGGAGGACATGTATGATGAGATCATCGAGCTGAAGAAGGTAGTGTTTCCAGCTTTTCTTTGTTGATTTTAAGCAGGAAAGCCTGCTAATGACAGTGGCTGGGAAGTCAGCATCCGTGCTGGGATTATCTGTGGGGAAAGAACACGCGGTTTGGAGGGACACCTGGGTCTGACGCCTGGCCTGGGGTCTGAGGAGCTGGGCGACACTGGCTAGAGGAAGGCCTCGCACCAGCGGCGGGCATGAGGGGCCGACGGTGGTTGGAGCCCACCTGCGCCCGGCCTGTCCGGCACGGTGGAGAGGACTGGGGTAGTCCTTGTGCGCCCTGAGGCTCGGCGTTGTGATAAGGTCACTGGGGGTGCTGTTACCAGAAACCTCCCGTGTGTGTAATTCTTTGGTGTTAACGGCACTGCGCACGCCCGACCTCAGTGGGGCTCTGCAGGAGCCCCTGGATAGCTTACAGCTGTCATCTGGTGATGACCCGGAGACTCGGCGAGGTTAGGCGTCCAGCCGAGTTCAACCAGTAGCAGAACCGGGCTTTCTGGCGAGGCCCTCTGCCACCCGGGGCTGAGGCTCTTCTCGCTGACCCTTGCTGCTGCCCTCCCTGAAGCACCCGTGGCACTGCAGTTCATGATCACCACCCTCGTCACCTTCACCACCGCCAGGATTGCCGCCTGCTCTTTAATATCTGCACATACTCATGTGCCGCTGGGGGAGCGGCTGGGGCTCCCCCCACCGCCACGCTGGTCTGTGCACAGACCTGCCTTCCCCACCAGGCGAGCTGGACCTCGAGGGCTGCGATCAGTCTGGGCGGCAGGGGTTCGGCAGGGTGCTGGCGGCCAGCGTGCCCAGGGCCCGGTGAGGAGCCTGGCAACCGTCGCGCCTGAGCAGCGGGACACTGCCCTCTCCTGGGTCCAAGCATGCCCAGGGATGTGTAGCAGTGGAAGTCTTGCCCAAGGGGTCACTGCAGCCCCGTCTGGGGAGGTGTTCAGCGAACGTGGGGTGACTTTCCCCAGGGTGCCACAGGAGAATTCTTATCTGGGTTCGGAGACTGTACTGCGTGAGCTCAGAGTCCCTGAAACTGCGACTAATCCCCACAGCAGCACTCTCGGAAGGAGCTTTCCTGGGGCAGAAACAAGTCTCTGGGTAGCATCGTACTGACTTTATTCAAACGAAGTCAGCCTGAGCTTCTCAGTCCCGACAGAAGAGAGTTTTACTTTCAACACTGTTGCTCCAGGATCTGGAGCGTCCAGGGTAGCTTTCCTCAAGCAAGTGATGCGTCGGTTTCCTGTTGAAAAACAGGGATGATAATAACAGTACCATTTCTCAGGGTTGTTGTGAGGGTTCGTAGACTAGCCCACGAAAGGGCGGTAGTGCCCTGCCTAACATGCAGTCCGAGGTCAGCCTGTCATACGCTCGCTGTGACACAATGGCAGCCTCCCAGGAAGTCACGATGCTAGGGCAGAGAGGCCCTGGCACCCTCACCCCGTCTCCTCCAGTGGTTACGCCTCACGTGACAATTGTGCAATATCGAAACCAGGAGACTGATGTCGGGGTGCAGGGTGCATATGTAGTTCTGGGTCACATCATCTCATGTGTAGACCTGTGTAACCAGCATTGCAGTCAAGACACATGATGGCCCTGACACCCCAGAGATGTCCTCATCCTGCCCCTTGATGTCACGCCCACCTCCCTCCCCACCCACCACCCCTCACTCCTGGAAACCACTGATTTTCCTCCATCTCTGGAATGTTGGCATCTTGACAGTGTCATGTAAATGGAGTCGTGTGGTGTGTGACCTCGGGCTTGTCTCCTTCCGTTCTTTCTCGTGAGGTCCATCCTGGCTGTCGCTTGTGTCTGTAGTTCCTCCCCCTCAGACTGTGTTACTGCCTACTGCCCACTGTGATATGTTGTATTTTTTAATGCATTTTTAATGCATTTTTTGGACCCGTGATTGTTTGGAATCGTGTTGTTTGGTTTCTAAGAGTTAAAGATTTTCCCGTTTTTGTTGTCGACCTCTAGTTTGACTCCACAGAATGCACTCAATAACCTCATTTCTTGGACGTTTGTTGAGGTTTGCTGTGTGGCCCACGATGTGGTCTGTCTACACGTGGGCTCCGTGGACATTTGGAGAGACGGGCATTCTGAGGCCGGGTGGAGCATTCCACGAATGTCCCTTGGCGCCTGTCGGTTGTTGGTGGTCTGAGTTCTTTCGTGCCCCTGCTGACCTTCTGTCCCGCTGCTCCATCAGTTGTTGGGAGAAGGGTGTTGATGTCTCCAATGTAATTGTGGGTTTCTTGGTTTCCCCTGTCAGCTCTGTCGGGTGTCACCTCACGTGTTTTCCAGCTCTGCTTGGTGGACACACATTTAGGACTGCTGTCTTGTTGGGGGCCGGACCCTTACAATCATTACGTAATGTCCCATTCTGTTCGGTCAGTTTCCCTTCTCTGCTTTGTCTGATGTTAGTTCAGATTAACGATTTGATGAATGTTTTTTGATGAATGTTTCAATGGCATCTCTCTCTATCCTTTTACTTTCGAGTTTCTTACAGACAGCATGTGGATGGGTCACGCTTTTTCATCCGCTTTGCTAGTCTCCGTCTTCTGATTGGTTTGTTTGGATCGTTTACATTTAATGTAATTATTGGTATGTTAGTATCTAACTCGCCAATCTTGCTTTGTGTGTGACCTGGTCACCACTGGATGGTGAGAGTCCTGGCCCTCCAGTTGGCCTCCTCTGACACACCTTCCCCCACCCCCAGCCCCAGTGAGGAGGGGTGGGCACCTTGCTGCAGCCTGGCAGGCTGGGGTCCAGGCTCCCCAGCAGTGTTTCCTGCGCTCTTTCCCTGGGCCGGAGCAGTTACTGTACGTGCATTTTCTGCCTTGTTAGGCTGCCCCTTTTTGCCAGAGAGCAGAGGCTTTTCCTGTCCCTGCCCACTGCCTTGTCCAGCGTGGGCCCCTGCAGCAGCCAGGCCAGGGCATGCGAGGCAAAGGAGAACTGGAGGAGCCCCCTGCTTGTCGTTGTCTGGATCCTGAGGTCCCGGCTAGTCTTCCTCCTCCTCTCCACCTTTCCGAGTCTTCTTGTGTTTGCTTTACATGCAGTGACCGAGGTTTTTAGCTGTACTGAGCAGGAGGAATAGGGAAAAGTGAGTGTACTCCGTATTTCTGGAAGCAGAATTCCCATGACCGGATTTCTTCTCTTTCCTAATGACTGTGTATTAACTGACTTACTCACTGAACACTCATCAAGAGCCAGGCATCTCTCCTGCCAACTGTGGGCATGTGGCTGGCTTTCCAGGCATCCCTCAGTGGGACGCACACTTTGAATTGTCTTTTCAGTGGTGGCAGCTGGGTTTGTTCAGACATTCAGACTCTTCTGAGCACCACAAGCCCCTTGAAAGGAGAAGGACGCCTCCAAGATAACTGGCTAATTCGGGTGCGGGCCGATGCTGGAAGTGGGGTAACTGTAGCACTGGCCGACCTGTGCGGCCGTTTCCCCATGAGGCTTCTGAGCACGGTCTTAACCGTACACTTTCAGGTTGTGTGGCTTCACAGACAAGGAAAAGGCTTTTTCAAGTGAGGACATTGAAAACAAAACTTTGGAATACCCTAACCCTTCCATCACCATTTCATAAAAGGACTGTATGTGTCCAAAACAGTAGGAAGGACACAATTTCAAAATACAGGAGAGTTGTAAACATTAAATAAACTTCGTTTTGTGAAAAATTGATAGTCTTTCTTCTAAACTCACCACGGGCTGGTGAAAAATTCATCCACAGATAAGCGTTCGGGAACCATAGCTCGGACTAACTGAGCCTTAGTTGAGAAGAATTTTAAAAGGACATTAGACTATGATGAGGTGTGGTGTCAGAAACATGGGCTTTCCCACGCGGACGTGGAGAACACGTCGTGTTGGCACCTTCCAGACTCGCTGCTGACAGGACTGATTTGTGGAGCAGCGTTTGCGGCTGGCGGGGGTGGGTGCTGTTGGCGCTTTGGGTGGCAGTTCCTAGCTGTGTGGGTGGTCCTGCCCCTAATGAGGCAGGTGACATCCAGACCTCCCTCACCCCCCCCGCCCCCGCACACACAGTGCCCTGATTGGGAACTAGACGGCTTTTAAAACGCCTCTCAACTCAGTGTCTCACTGGGTGTCTGTGTGCACGGTGTGTGTGTCCGTACGTGTGGTCCTTCTGTCCTTCAGTCATTACACATGCAGAAGAGTGATGTGGATCTGATGAGAACAAAGCTTCGGCGCTTAGAAGAGGAAAACAGCCGAAAGGACCGGCAGATAGAACAGCTCTTGGATCCGTCCCGGGTAGGTTCCTGGCCTCCGCGGCGGTGTCCAGATGCTGGTGGGGGGGGTGGGGGGGATGCAGGGCCCTCGGCCGACTCACGAGGGGGCGCTAAACCACACCTTGTCTTCATTTCTCCATCTGCTCACTGCAGGGCCCGGATTTTGTTCGGACTCTGGCAGAGAAAAGGCCTGACACTGGCTGGGTGAGTATAATCTCAGCAGAACAGGTAACCTGTCCTCTGAAATCTGGTGTTAGAAGCAGCCTTTAGAGGAGTGGCAGGTTTCAGGAGGGGCTCAGGGGGGAGGCTAGTAGGCTTACCATTGGCCCAAAGGCTGCTGTAGGAAAGGGTCATCACAGAGGGGGACTGAAAAAAAACACATCAGACTTAACAGATGACACTGATTTAAAACAGGGAAACAAAGCAGGAATATAATTAGGGCCTTAAAACACATACGAACCCCTCTTGTGTGTTGTGTAATAATACATCACAGATTGAATGGAACAAAATTATGGAAAGTGGAACCACTGTACCATAATGCCGTGGCAATAAACTATAGCAGTTGGAGAAAAACGTATCGCAATAAATCTCGTATGAGTCAAGGAAACACATGTTTATAAGAAATCAAAAATGCTAAAAGAAAACCGGCAGGGATTCAACGTTGAGATCGTTGAACACAAAATCACATTAATGATGTGATTAATGGGTTTGAGAACATAAATTTAAAATTTACAATAAAACCCATAAGACTACAAAGGAAAGTGGGTCAGTGTAAGGGGGAGGGGGCAGAGGGCGGGCACTGCTGATGAACACAGCGGAGTTTTTCTCCAGAATATGCAACGAATCCCTGCAAATCGATAAGGAATAAAAGCGGTCTACTCTGAATAAAGGATTACAGCCTAGCTCTCTGCTGAAACAGCACAAAGTAAATGCTTAAGTGCTTGCGAACCAATCGATGTATTTCCACAATAAGTAGTTTTTAAATAACAGAACTCTTAAACGCTGTAGAGTTGTACAGTTTGCACATTGGACTTTTTGTCATGGGGACGTCAATTCCCATTTTTAAAATCAGGAAGCTGAGGTTGAGAGCTTTACCCAAACGGCTCACAGTGAGTGACCGTTAGCTCTGTGAAGGCCGGGACGATGTGACCGTGTGCAGTGACGATCTGTGACACTGTGCCTGCTGGTGGTTGAATAATGCTCTTTTTAGGACTATGTCTCAAGAAAGAAATCCAGTACAAGAAGCCATCTGCACAAGGATATTTATAGCTGTCCAGTTTAGGGGGAAACTTGAGGTGAAGCCAGTCACATTGGAATACCGCTGTATCAAAACATGTTCCGAAAGACATTTTTAAATATATATATATATATATATATATATATGTATATAAAATAGCACAGCTACGTTTAGAAATGTCTATATGATTAATTTGGTGAGGATGTAGAATTCTATAAATAATGAATGCTTGTACAGAGAAAAGGCTTTTTGCATTTTTGTTCTGATGCTGTGTTTTTTTTTAAATTAAAGTGGGTTAAAAGTAGACATTGTAGATCGCAAGGGTGGGGGCAGTTTTCCCTCTGCTGCCCTTTGCCAGACCTCTGCCCTGTGACGGAACGCTTGTGCTCGTCCTCATCTGCCCTGGAGAAGCACTTGCGTGTGCGCACAGGGAGTTTCCATTGAAGGGGCTTGTAGTAGCACAAACTGGTAACGTATCAGTATCTGTCAGCAGGGTGGGGAACTGGACCGTGTATGTTCCTGTCCTGGAAGGAGGACATAAGTCCGCAGGAACTGGCTGGGCAGAGTAGCAAGACAGTTTGTTGAGTGGAAAAAAAAATGCAGGTTGCAGAAAGATATGTGTGGGAGGATCCCACTTATGTAAACAGATGTACAAATGCCAGAATCTCTGTGGTTGTGCACACGTGTGTGCATGCGTAAGCTAAGGTCTATACACAAAGTTGATAATGACATTTAGTTGAGAGGGGTGAGGTCAAAGGCTGTAGTTTCATCTATAATTCTTTTTACAAGCAAATATATTCAAGTATTACTAGGATAACGAAAAACGACCTTAAAATCCAATTAAAAAGTTGTTTGACTGCTGAAGAAGAAAAAACGGGGTGTTCTTTGGGGAATATACGGGTGTTATCTCCCAGAGCCTGCACTAACGGAGCAGGAAGCAGCCGGGCGGGAGGGCCCTCAGGGCCGCCCTGGCCTGGGCCCCGCGGCCCGGCCGCCTCCAGCCCTGCTCCCTCCCCGCGCGGTGCTGTGGACCGAGTTGTCACGGGCCTCGGCTCCTGGGTTTTGTATCTAAACCCCAGTGTAGGTGCTGTCCCCCGTCCGCAGTGCGAGTGTGGAGTGGGCTGGAGGGGGAAGGCTGCAGCTTTGTGGGGGCACCCCCGTACCTCCGCTTACTCTCCACTCTGCTCTGGTGGGCGGGACGGCTGGCCCCCTCTCTCCTGGCTGCACCTGGAGCCTGGAAGAGACGCCGGCGAGTGAACGGGCAGGACTGGGGATGCTGCCCTGTCCGCCGGCAGGGGACACCCAACCCAGCCTGCGGACAGGGCGGTCTGCGTCTTGGGGGCGTTGGGGGGGACCGCAGGGACGGTCAGCTTGACGCGGTGGTGTCCCGTTGGCAGGTGATCAACGGGCTGAAGCAGCGGATTCTCAAGTTGGAGCAGCAGTGCAAGGAGAAGGACAGCACCATCAAGTACGGGGAGGCGGCGGGCGGGGCGGGGCGGGGCGGGGCGGGGCGTGGGCTGAGGCCGGCTGGGCCGCACGCATGCGCACACGCACGTGCACGCGCATCCTGCGGCTCTCACCACCCGCGTTCGCCGTCTCCGCAGCTGCAGCTGCGCTTCCCACGTCCATCCTCCGCCCACGTCCCTGTCCCAGCTTCACCTTTCTGCTCCCTCTTCCAGACGTCACCAAGGAACAGTGTTCCTTCTCCCTAATCCTTCCTTGTCCTGTTACGCTGGAGAAACGCTTTCCCTCCGTCGTCTTCTGTGACCACGTTTTACTCCGGCGTGAACTTTAGGGACCTCGATGCGAGCCGTGAGCGCTCGGCCACGCGCTCGCCGGCTGCCTGTCTTTGCTGTGCGGTGCCCCACCTACCCTGGCGCTGTTTCTAGTGCTGCTACACAGACTCCTTTCCTGCTGTTGGGTCACCAAGGGAGAGTCTTTCCCCGCTGTGTCTGAGTTTATCTAAGGAAATCTACGTTTTCACTTTCTACTGCCCCGTGTACCCTCTTATACACTAGCTCTCCCTCCCTTTTGTCTCTGCTGAAATTGTCGGCTTTAAGCATTTATTGTTGGCTGGGCTTTTCTGGTTCAGATTGCTGCACTCGGTGACTTGACTTTCCTTTCTCTGTTAGAGCCTTGTGCCTAAAGTCTGTGAAAAGTTGAGGACAAGAACATCTCCCCACCTTCCCCAAAGATGACTTGTCCTGTCTAACCCTGAGGTCTTTCTCCATAGTTACTCCAGTTTTTAAAGACAGCCTCTTAAAGCAGAGACTGTCCCCTGGGAGTCTGTTACCTCAGCCTGGAAAGTGGCTGGTCCCACATGGAAGGGCCCTGTGGGGGCGGGAGTTCTCTCCTCATCCGTCTTGTGCAAGGCCTCCTGCCAGCTGAGGGCCGGCCCAGGCTCCCCCCACCCACCCAGCCGGCTCTCTTCCAAAGCCCGTCCTTGTCCGGTGTTCTGGGAAACACACTTCCTCCTGCTGTGCCTGGGAGTGCTGGCAGTCTGCCACGTTAACTCTGAACTTGGGTTTTCAGCAAACTGCAGACTGACATGAAGACTACCAACTTGGAGGAGATGAGGGTCGCCATGGAGACGTATTACGAGGAGGTGTGTGCCCTCTCGCCCAGAGCAGGGTGCGGGCTGGGAGAGTGCGGGAGGGTGCGTGCTGGCCTGGCTGCGTGCGCCGTGGGAACCTCCTCTGGTCCATCTCAGCTTGAACACAGCGCTTACCTGCTGCCCGGGCAGAAGCTGGGACTGAGCCCCGGGTTCTCAGAGGAAGGTCTCTGCTGGTCTCGTGTTGTATTTACTGCACTTTACCTTGATGTTTACAGACTCGTCGTCTCCAGACTCTCCTGGCAAGTTCTGAAACGACAGGGAAGACGTATGAGCCTCTCTTTGGGAGCCATGTTTTGTGGGTTGCCTTCCCGGTCAGCTGCCCTCAGTGGTGCAGGCCTTGCGTGGAGACCGCAGACACTGCCCAAAACTTAGGAGCAGCGCCCTGCTGTGTTCATGGCTAGAGCCGATGCTTCCCCCTGGGACGGTGCAGCTGTGGCCTCGCTACAGCCACGCGCTGACGCCGGACAGCGTGTTCCGCGCTCAAACTGCTTAACGTTTCCAGCAGAGCATTAGGAAACAGACCTAATTTCAAAGCAGACCTTCCTTCCAGGAAGGCACTTAGTACCAAGTATGAGTTCACCTTGCCACGCAGGTTTCCTAGGAGAGACAGCAGAGTTTCCTTATCTGGTCGATTTCCTGTACCCCTTGGCCCTTTCCGAGACGACATTGCGCTTTTAACAGACTCAGGATGGAGTGGCCACTGTCATAGATTTGGTTGTGGCCCCGGCCCCTGCAGTGAGTCGCTGACACTGCTGAGCACGGACACTGCCAGGCACGCTCTCCCCTTTTTCTGTTTCCCCCTAGTCGTTTAGAATGGGGGTTGGCAAACTCTGTAAAGGGCCAGGCAGGAGTCACAGTCGATTCCCGTTGCTCCCGGAGTGGTCACAGCATTTCCGTCAGCCAGGCAGCATGAAACCTGCCGTTGTGTGTGTTCCTGTTGACGGACACCGTATTTCGTGTACATTGTTGGTTCATCAACGCTGCATGCACGACCAGCTGCACTGTGACTCGGGCTGAACAAAGCTGGTCTAACACACATGTGTGGTTCCTCCTGAGTCACTTACTTTTAGTGACTGCAAACTGCACTGCAAGGACCATTTAAAATGGTGAAACCGCCAACAGAGAGCACAAACGTGAGGCACCAGGTAGACCACGAAAACCACCCTACTGACAGCACAAGATCTGAGACCAGAGGTGCCCGCCCAGGGCTCAGACACACCTCCCCTCTGCCCGTGCCTCAGAGTGACCACAGAGGCACACAGCTGTCGATTTGGGGGTTACGAATACATGTTAGCGAGAAGGCGAATTTGCAGATTTGGAATCTATGAATAATGGGGTGCGACTATTTTAGACTTTGTGGAATAAGAGACAAAATCAAAACTAGTATCTCGGTACGTTTGGAACAATAGAGACAAGAAATTTCCATGCATTTTTTAGTGGCACTATTTAAAACCGACTACTAATGGCTGGATGCAGTATTTTGCTACACGGGTTTGCTAATGAGGAGGGTTGGGGGGGATAACAGCTTCCCGTCTGGAGTTCAAAGTTAGTGTTCCCTGTTAAGCTGCAAACATTAGTCTGCAGAAACTGCTCTGAGCCCCCAGGACATCACACGCCTACCCCTCAGTCTGGACGTGGATTGAGCCAGTTGAGGAACTCAGCCTTGGCCACTTGGTCTTGTTGCTCCTAGGCCTCCAGTGGAGAAGAAAATCGGCCTTAAAAAGCAGAAAAAAATGAGCAGTGCCTTCCTGAGCTTGTCCCGCAGCGTCCAGGAGCTCACAGAGGAGAACCAGAGCCTGAAGGAAGACCTGGACCGCATGCTGAGCAACTCCCCCACCATCTCCAAGATAAAGGGTACCTGCTTCCCAGAACCACCAAGGTGGGGGCGGGGGGAGTAGATGCCAGCAGAGGGTCCATGTCCCATGCCCCCAGCGGGAAGATGTGGTGCCTGCCAGAGGGTCCCGGCCCTCCCTCCCTCCTTCCCTCCCAGCCACCAAGGCCTGTTTCACTGTCTGCAGATGCAGACCACTGGGCCACACTGCTTCAAAGTGTATTCCAAAACGTGGTGCTTTGTGCCAGGCACTGTTCTAGACACTGGAGGTAGAGTAGAAGGAACATGTGCGGATCCCCGAGGAGGTGCGTCCTAGCGGACAGAGGAGAAGCCAGCAGGTCAAATGCGCGTGCGTCAGCTGGGAATAGTGCTGTGAAGCATAGTAACGGGAAGGAGGCAGCGGGTCAGGGGCTGTGGTGTGCACCTGTGATGGGGTCCGGGAAGGCCCCATGACACAGCAACAGCTGAGCACAGGCCTGGTGGGGAGGGACAGCCACGCCCACAGCGGGGGAAGGGCACTCCAGGCTGGGGAGCAGCGGGCACAGAGGCCCTGAGTGTGCCTGGCAGGTTTGCAGGCCAGTGAGGCGGCCCCGTGCCCAGCCAGGTAGCGGTGGGAGTCGTGGCAATGAAGACAGAAGTGGGGGCAGGCGAGAAACAGGGCCTTGATGGTCACTCAAAGGACAGAGGGTTTGAGCAGAGGTGAGAAGTGTCTGACTTGTCTCTCAAGGACCCCCTCTTCTGAGCTGGGTGGACGCTGTGTGGGGGAGGGGGGACCGGGAAGACAAAAGCTTCCTCATGGTCCTTGTAGGGGCTGCTGTGGCCCAGACCAGGTGGCGCTGAGGGCTGAGAGATGGCCAGGTGCTCCATGCATTCGGAGATTGGGTGTGGCCTGTGAGACGGGGAGTCTCTCTGCAGTTTTTGTCTGAGCTCCTGAGAGGACAGAGGTGCCCTTGACTGCAGCGAGGGGGAACGGGGAGGGTCTGCGGGTGTCCTCTTCCAGGGCCCAGGGGGGTCAGACGCATCAGTGAGTCAGGGCAGGGCCTCGGCAGGAGAGAGAAAGCTGCGGGTCGTCAGGGGCCAGAGGGCCTGGTGAGAGTCAGACCCCGTAGTGAGTGGGCAGAGCGGAGGGGAGGGATCACACAGTGGTGCCCAGAGGGCAGAGGTGCTGGGGGCGTCTGGAAGGCCAGGGGAAGGAAGTGTTGGGGGGAAGATGTGCTGATGAGCCCAGGAGGATGAGGGTTGAGACTGGAGCTTTGGATTTGGCAGAGTGACCCCACCAGTGAGCTTCAGAAGGACCATCTTGATGGGCTGGTGGGGCCCTAGCCTGCTGGGGACAGAGTCAGGGGAGGGGTCACTCTGAGCATCGGGAGACCATTAGTGCCCATGACTGCAGGGAAGGGGATGGCTGTGTCACCCTGGAGCCGCCCTTTGCCACAGATCTGCTGGGTGTGGAGCTCCCGCCTTGCAGGGGCCAGCCAGTGGAGGGGAGCTGTCAGGCTGCGCTCCAGACAGGGGGTTGGGGGGGTCCTCGTGAAGGGGCCCCTCGGGAGGGCTGTACGAAGAGTGACCGTCCAACCCCGTTTGCCTTCAGGTTACGTGGAGTGGAGTAAGCCCCGGCTGCTCCGGCGGATCGCAGAGCTGGAGAAAGTGAGTGGTGGGCGTGTCACGTCACCTTCCCTGCTCAGGGCCGCCCTGCGAGAGTGCTGGGGCATCAGAATGCGGGGGACAGATGGGGGTCTTATGGAGGGAGACAGGTCTCATGGAGCGTGTAAACAGTGGCTGTCTGTCTCCGGACGGCACACGGGATGCGCTGGCGAGAGGAGGCTCCTAGGGTCCAGGCAAGACCTAACGGCCGTGTCACTCCTGTCCCTCGCGTCACAGGTGTCAAGGTGTGCTCACCCCACACACCATTTCCAACTTCCGTGTGCAACCGTAGTGGGTGCATGGAATCCCAGAGCCTGTCAGAAACCCAGCCCGACGTACATCCACCTGCCCCGGGGGCTTTTTACTGCCCGTCACTTACCAGATGGTTTCGCTCACCACTTGTTTACTGTCTGAACTCACAGAAAACTGTGCATCCACACTTTGCCATCCAGAAAAGTTAGGAAGTTAACATTTCCTCGCAGCCCCCGACCCCGTGAATTTGCACGTGTAATCAGGGCGATGCTGTTGAAGTTGATCAGAACGGCCGATGTCTTTCGAGTACTGGTCAGATATCAAGTTAGAGCTGTCAGTTGTCTGGCTGAGCAGAATAAACAGAGAGAGGAACATAAAAAATAACAATTTCACGTGTTTACAAAGCAGAAGACTTAAGAAGTTTAGTTGAGGGTAGTTTAAAAATAAAGCCTGTTAGGAAAGAAAGGCCCCCAGAGGTCCTGGAGCGGGCAGGGCAGCGCCTTTCCACACACCCGGAGATGCTGCCCGGCGGGAACCTGAAGCTGCTGGTGTCCACGGCCGGCAGAGCAGGGCTGACGGGAGAGCAGAAGGGCTGAAAGTTCCAGACGTTTAGGGAGATAAGAGGATCGATGAGCGCAAAGAAAAGCGGTTTATGGATTCACCTCCCTTCGCCCTCGCTCTCTAAGGCCGGGTCTGCGCTCCCCGCTCCGCTCCGGGGGCGGGAGGGAGTGCTGGTGGGCGCCCTGCCCTCTGCCCCCGGGACTCTGGCGGAGCAGAGCTGCCCCCGGCCAGCGTCCCAGGCCCTCAGGCCCTGCGCAGAGCTCTTCCCAGTCCCTTGCTCGGGATGGCCACGGTCTCCTTTCTGGGAGAGTGAAATAAGAAATAACGTCTAACAGATGTCTGTTGCCTCCAGAAAATAAGTTCGATGGAAAGCCTCAAATCCCACGCCTCAGAGGTGGTCAGGTCCAACCCTCCTGCTCACTCCACGTCCAGCTCCGTGGGGCCCCGGCAGATGCGCCCAGACCGGCAGGACCGGCAGGAGGAGAGCGAGCGTCTGCGGGGGGCGGTGAAGAGTCTGAAAGGCGAGCGGAATGCCCTGCACACCCAGCTGCAGGAAAAGGAGTACGTTGTCCGTTGTGCGGCACCGCTGGTGCCTGGCCTCGGGGAGAGGGCCTGCTCCCGCCCACCTGGGGCTGGAGAGATGGGGGTCCTCGGGCTCCGCCCACCTAGGGGCTGTGAGATGCAGGCCCCACCCACCAGGGGCTGTGAGAGATGCAGGCTGTCAGGCCCCACTCACCTGGGGCTGGAGAGATGCAGGCCCCACCCACCTGGGGGCTGGGCAGAGGCAGGCCCCACCCACCTGGGGGCTGGAGAGATGTGCTCCCTCGGGCCCCGCCCACCTTGGGGCTGGTTATGTCAGCCTGGCCCAGATCTCCTGACTCCAGCTCTGCTCACAGTGAGACCCCCTGGTGACTAGTTCACACGGTTAGATCTGAAAAGGACCTGTCTCTGCTGCCTTCTGGTCACAGCAGAACAGTGTGTCACACCCCACCTGCTTTTTCACCTCCAGTCCAAGTGTAACATCCACGCAATGATGGGGTCTTGTAGAAACAGGCTGTCATTTTGAACGGTAGCTAGCATCTCTGACCTCTTAGCCCGTCGCTTGAACAGCTCCTGTTCATGGAGCGCTGACTGACGTCAGCACCACAGTAAGCAGTGGCTGTCTTAAAGCCACGTGTCACCCTTGCGGCTCAGGAAGCCCATCTAAGCCATTTGGTTGGAGGCGCCTGGTACCCCTTGTCCTCCAGCCTCAGCTCAGGCTGTGCCACCACCCAGTCGGTGGCGGGCCTATGGCAGCACTCATCTCAGGGACAGGTAGGCACTAATTGTGAGACCGCTGGGTGAATGCCTCTCCCCCAGGACAGTGAGGCCTGTGAGAGCAGGGCCAGCACCTACCCAGTGGCTCCGCACCTGACAGTTGCTGGCACACAGCAGGTGCCCAGTAAACACCTGAATGAGCTGGCATCAGGAGTCGGGTCTGCTCCCGGCTCCCTGCCATTACCAAGAAGGGCTTTTCTCCACCCTCCCATCATGAGTACGGAGGTTACACACGTATTTTCTTGAAAGCTTTTCCTGCTCTGTGATGACCTGGGTAATGGTGAGCAGAGGTTTTAATGGTGCTGAAATGTCTCTGGTTCCTTGTTCAGTTTGGAAGTGAAGCAGCTCCTGCAGACAAAGGCGGATCTGCAGAAGGAGCTGGAAAACATGAAGGAGGTTGAGAAGGAGAGAAAAGAGAGAGAGGAGGCTTTGAGGTGAGTGGACTAAGTCAGAAGACACAGTTCCAGGCCCTCCCTGCCCCTTGCCCCGCCCCTCCATCTGCTCTGAGCCCAGCCCCAAGGGCGACTTCCAAAGCCTAGGCCCCATCACGTTGCTCCTCCTCTGACGTCTCTCAGTGGTTTGCTGTTCCCTCCAGAGTAAAGATCCAGACTTTGGGGAAAGGCTCCTCATGGTTGGGCCAGCGTTTGCCCCCTTGGCATCACGGCCAACTCCCCTGCCCACATCCTCCTGCATGTCCATCATGGGCAGGCTCAGCGTGCCCAGGTTCCATACCCCGGTCAGGGCTCCACCCGGCTGTCAGTCAGCTCCCACCCTCCTGTGTTTATCACTGTTTATGGCAGCCAAAAAGTGGGAACAGCCCAAATGTCCGTCAGCTGAGGAGTAGATAAAGAAACAAGTGTATCCATTCAGAGGAATGAAGTTGAACACCTGCTACAATGTGAACGAACCTCAGAAACATGAGGCTCAATGAGAGAATCAGACAGGAAAGCCCGAATGTTGTGTGATTCGCAAGTTTCCAAAGGGGGCACGTTTGTAGAGACAGACTGAATTAGTGGTTGCGGGGGAGGCGAGGGGAGGGAGTGGGTGACGGGTGAGGGGCTTCTTCCGGGATGACGGAAATGTTCTAGAATCAGATACCACTGATAGCTGAACAACACTGTGGCCACACTAAAAGCCACTTAATTGCATACTTTAAAGTAATGAATTTTGTGTTACACGGATTTTATCTCAATCACCCAAAACCAGCAGATTAGAAATCTAAGCAGAAATACTTAGCACTCAGAGTAGTTAGTGAGAAACAAATTACTGAGATGAAGTAAAGACTTTATTTTCAGAATAAATGTGACTAGATTTTGTCAGAAGGCTAGAATTCAGGTAAATCAGTAGGGGCAGGTCACAGCACAGAATTATCTTCGCTTTGCCTTTAAAATCTGTGGCGAGGACAAGAGTCGTGTTTCCTTCCATTAAAGACCCCCAGTGACTCTTACTCATCATTCAAGCAATTGGTGCTTGTTCCGCTCCTACCTACTTGTGCCAGGCGTGGGGCCCAGTGGGGTCTCCGGTGCGGTCCCCAGGGCAGTCGGGTGCTGGCCGGTGCCCACATCACAGGCTGCCACCCCTCCTGTCACGTACAGCCGTCTTACACAGCATGGCGACCAGTAAGGAGTCCTTTTTTCCCGTCCCACTTTAGAGAAGAAATTCGAGCACTCACCAAGAAATTTCGAGAATTGGAAGAAATGAAGAATGAAGAGGAAGATGGCCGCGTGGAAATGACTCCTGAGGTATGGTGTGGCTGCGGTTTGAGCTCCTGTCCAGGCATGGTGGGACTCTAAGCTGACGCGTGACGGTTCTGGCTGTTTCCGTACCCAGAGTTTTTCCTGACTCCAGCACTGACAGTCCAGTTTCCTTTTATCATCACCGTCGATTTCTATCAATTGTGTCTTGAATCCTGGAGTTCTGGACTAACTGATTGCCCATTAATGGACTTTTCAAATGAGTATTTGCGTCTTAGATGGTTAAGTTGGTGAGTGAAGATCTTAACCAAAACTTGAAATGTATGAAAAGTTTAAACATCCAACAAGGGTTGTCCGTTAGAAAGTGAGAAAGAGTTTGAGAAGGGCTGGAGGGGAGGCATGAACCCTCAGTGAGGAACCCTGCGTGTTTAGTGATGGTTTCAGCGTCTGCCTTTGACACAGGCCGGGCGGGGAGAGCGTGGCTTCTCCCGTCCCCGCACCTGCTCTGGGTACTGAAGGACTGCTGAGTGGTGGTTCCCTCGGCAGGACCTGTGGGCAGGTAGGCGGTCGGTCTGGGCAGCCCCTCCCCCCATCCCTGGCCCCTTGCTCCCTCCACTTCTCCGGACACGAAGGCGAGCGGGTCCCGGGGGGCCCTTTGGTTCCCGCTGGCCCAGTGCTACCTGCACTCAGACTTCTGGTGGCTAGAATGTGCCTCCTCACAAATCCTTTTTTCCCAATTAGTGGATTCTCCAGATGGCAGGTATGATCCTGTATCTGTTAATACAGAAAACCAGTAACTGAGGGATTGGAACCCGCGGCTGCAGCCTGCTCCAGGAGAGCCGTGGGGCGTGCGTGCGCAATGGGAGAGCCAGCTGGCGGGGCGGCCCGCCCGGGGCACGCGGGGAGGGACAGTCAGTGCCGCAGCCCCTCTGCCGTCCCTCTTCTGCGGCCCCAACTGAAGGTTCGAGTGACACGCCAAGTCCCCTTGGGCGGCGGGGCTTCACCTAGGACACCTTTTAGCCAAGAGTTCTGTTGCTTCGGGAGCCAGGATCCTGACCGGACTGTCTCTGGCCACCAGAAGGAAGGCGTCCCAGGCTCAGCATGGAGTTATCTGCTGAGAGCTGAAAACAGAAGGGTTTTTTTTTTTTTTTACTCTGGACTGGCCCCCCCTTCCAAGGCTTTCTTGTTTAGCTGGAATCTTCTAGCCGAAGACGCTGCAGGTGCTGCATCTCCGGCTCAGGAAGAGCTGACAGGGGATCTGGGGACGCTGAGGAGCACCACAGCGCCACCGATAGGCCAAAGAAGGTGGCTCTCTTGGCGCGTGCTAGCAGGAGCCCCCGGCGCTCGTGCCGTGCCCGCGATCCCGCGTGTCCTGCTGGCCAGGGTGGACTGGACAGTGTGAGTCCGCCTCCATCCCTTCTGAAGCTGTCGTTTGCTAAAGCAGACTTCTTGTGTTATCCACGTGGGCGCATTTCCATGGTGGAGCTTCCAGTGCTCTGGATAACGTTCTGGGTGCCATAGAACCACTGTCCCTGCGTCCAGGAACCGGGCCACTCTGCACCATGGTCCGTTTTCAGGAGACGCCTGCTTCCCCGAATGCCTGCGCTGGTGGCCCCAGGGGGATGCCGGGAGGCTGAGGGGACCCGCTGACGGCCGGGGCGTGTCGTGGGCGGAGCTGCACTGTGTGTCTTCTGGAGGTGCCGTGTCCCTGTCCGGGTGCTGTGAAAATCTCCTTTCCAAGTGAGGTGCTCCTGGTGCTGACCGACTTATGACTTGTCCGCCTCAGGCAGCCCTGACTCCTGGGAGGCACCCAACACCAGGGAACGTGGATGGCTGTGCTCATTTATCAGGCTCACACCCCCAAAAGTTATGTTTCCCTTAGGGAGAAAAATATTCTCCACGTCCCCCGGAAGTGACATAACAGCTTTGTCTGAGGAATCCCTCTGGCTCTCGCGGACTCCTCCCTCCTGCCGCTCAGGCCTTCCGCAGACACCAAGAACAGAAGGAAAACAAGTGTGTCCTGGTGTCTTATCAAGGTGCTGACCTGGAGACGGAGGAAAGGTCATCTCAGCCCTGACCTCCTCCCTATGCATCCACTGGACACAGATCCCGCCCGGGAGAGGAGCCGGGTGTAGCCTCTTGTCCTGAGGGCCTCCGGCGCTGACCGACTGGACAGGGTCCAGCCCGTGCAGCAGGCTCCCCTCCTTTCCCTGAGCTCCGTTACCCCTGGCTCATGGGAGCCGGGGGCCGGGCCGGCAGAGACCCCGATGAGAGTCCTTTTCCTCAAGGGGCTGCAGCCTTAGTGTCTGCCATTCCCCTGTTTGGGGGCGGGGTTAGGAGATTTGCTGGGTGTCAAAATTACCCTCAATATTTATTTTCAAAGTTTAGTTTTGAGTTTTTTCCCTGCTTGGAAAGCATTTCCATTTCAAGGAAAGAGAATGGAATTAATTGGGAAGATTCTGTGTTCCTCCAGACAGGGGAACCAGCTCCCAGCATTCGGCTGTGGATGAGTAATCAGAGGTTTAAACAAGGTGACATGGGTCCGTTTTTAATAGCGCTTCGAGGAATTTTTGTATGTATCAAAGTTGAAATCCTTCCAGCTGTCTGGCAGGAGTTCTTTGAGTAAATTTGTCTTTCTTTATCTTCTAAGTCACGGGTTTTGCCTTCTTGCTCACAGCAGCACAGGCCACGCGGAATGGACTCCTCCATGGAGCAGAGGGCTGGAGCTGTGCTGGGTCGGGGAGGAGGGGAGACGAGGCTTGTCTTAGAGGCTGTGTGGGGAACCTTGGCAGAAGTAACTTGGAGCAGCCTGGAGAGTGATGACAGCGGCTGATTGGCTCGGGGCACGGTGCCTAGTCGGAGGGCAGGCCTCCTGGGCCGGGCGTGGGGTTGCAGCTTCGCGGCCTCACAGGGCACGGACTCAGAGCGCTTGCAACGGCATCTCTTCACGGGGCCTCCTCCACTGAGAAGGGCGTCTGCGCTGAGCTGGCCTTCCACCCTCCACGTGAGGACACGTCCAAGTGTTTATGCTTATGGGAAGGTGCTCTGTAGGTAATGAATCTGGCCCCTTCAGTGGCAGAAGTCAGTAATGTCCTGATGGCCACAGCAGCAGTTCTTGCTTCTTTCTGCCTTAAAATCCAAGCCTTTCATCTCAGAAGTCCCGTTCGTGTAGTCCAGCATTGGGCTATAAAAGACCGAAAAAGGACCCCGGAGAAGCAGGTCATTCTTGCGCTAGCGCACAGATGTGCTGAGCTGGGGAAGTGCGCTTCGGCTGTGGGAGCCAGCCGCCTCCCGGACACTTGGCGGGCGACCGCCCTCCTCCCGCGGGGAGCCCTGCCGGATGGAGCCCCCGGGCTGACCAAACCCAGCGTCACCCTGTTCACTAGCGAACATGTTGTTTCTCCAGAGACTTCTTTGTCGTCTGACACGCTGAGCGGTGAGGACACAGGTTTTCCTGTAAATCAGAAAGTCTAGTCTGATAAGCTTCCCCGCGTCAGGTCAAGCGCGGCCCTGATGTCCTGCCGCCCCGCCCGGGGCCCTCCCCGCTGCCGCTCTGACGCCTGTCACACCTTGGCTTTTCTGCAGACGCAGGAAGAACCCCGGCCCCCCAGCCCCGCCGTCAGCCCCTCCCAGCCAGACTCGGAGCCGGAGCCGGGGCCCGACAGTGACTGGAGAGAGGGCGGCCCCTCCCGACCGCCCTCCGCCTGCTCTGCAGGGAGGAGAGACGCCGCCGCCCGGCTCCTGCAGAGCCGGTGGCAGGTGTACCAGGTGAGCGAGCTGCCCGCGCCCACGCGACCCTGCTGGCTTTGCCAGCCGCGGCCGCGCCTTTGTAGTTCACGTGCTGATGTGCCCATACCTACTGGGCCCCTTCCCTGGGCGGGCTCCGTGCCAGACGCGGTTGACATGTGGGGAAATGTAGGGGAGCAGAATGTTCGCAGAGAAGGGACCGGACCTAGGCGGAGGGGAGCGAGGAAGCCACACCTGGAGCCTTGCGGGGGAGGGGGGGGGAGTGAAGGCGGAGCTGCGTAGGGGGGCTGAGCCGGGGAGGGGGAGCCAAGGGGTCCCTTCCCCTCTCCTGGAGAAGCAGCCTGCTCCGTTTGCTGGATGGGACTAGGCAGTGGCTTGTCCGGAGGCCTCTGTCCCCTCCCTGCTGGGCACACACGTAGTGAGCTGAGTCCGGGGACACCGGCTCCGGGTGCAGCCCACTGGACCGTGGGACCAAGCTGAGGGGTTTTCCTGGCACTGCAGGCCTCGGGGCTGCTCCTCAGAGGTCCATGGCGTGGGTGGCATGGATGACGTGGGTGACAGGACAGGAGGGCTGCGCTCGTGAGTCTTGGACCTTTGGGCAGGGGGCAGCAGGGGCTGTGGGCTTGCACTGGGTTCCCTGTGTGCCTGGGGCGACGTCGGGCAATAGGCCAGGAGGGGGACGGCCGGCGTCCTCTCATGGAGGGAGGCGCGGTTTCCTTTCTCAGCTCCGGGGCGGCTCGCTGATGACCGTCCTGCTCTGCAATGACTGAACGCTGTGGACGAGCTCCCCAGTTCTGTAAAGCACAGCACAGCCCTGTTCCCCAGCTGATCAAACAGACAGGAACTGGACTTCTCTGTTCGTCTGGATTTTATAAGATCTTAGCTCCAAAGGCTGCCGGTGGAGGGTTTTAATCATTGTTTCCTCCTGACTTTTATTAAGCAAACTTACAAAATGCAGAAAAGTTTTGAAAGAGCTCAGTGTCTTCACACACACACACCCTCCCGCCGTGTACTAGTTCCTGTCTGCTACCTCCAGTCAGCAACAGTTCACTTAGCCGTGTTTCTTCTCGATACGGACTATTTTTTCCAGAACCATTCGAAAGTAAGTTTTAGGCGTTATGAGGCCAGCGTGTATCTTCTGAAAATGAGGTGTGCTGCTTAACCACAGAGCCATGACTGCAGCTGAGAGGCTGAACAGTTTCACAGTCCCATCTAGCATCCTCTTTGTGGTCCCAGTTCCCACCTGTCCAAAGGCGCCATTCGTAACTGTCATTTCCAAACCAGGGTCCAACCAAGGTTGGACTCGGGCCCGAATCCGCTGAAAGCACTACACTCAGTTGCTGAGGTCTCCTCAGTGTCGTTTACCCTTACCCTTTTAAGGATGTCCTGGAGCCTGTCCCCCACCTGGGATCAGACGGCTCCTGGTGCCCTTTCAGTGCTTCCCTGTCCCCTGCCCTCCCCGTAAATGGGAAGTTAGGTCCACAGGCTTGACTCAATTCAGGTCGAAAACGATCTGGGGGAAGAACTCGTAGGTGATGCCTCGCTGTAAGACTCACGTGAAACCAGGGGTCCCCTGCTGTGTCTCTAACTTCGGTCTCTGGGTAGCGTCGTGGCTGCCAGCGCTGCCTCCTTCACTGGTCTTACCTCACTCGGTCACTTCAGACAACGTCGGGGGTCAGGGTGGGGGCGGGCAGGACGTGTGACCTCCGCAAATGCCATCCTTCTGCTCCGCGTAAGAGCCCTGCCCCAGCCCACGGCTCCCATCAGACCACCAAGGCCTTTCCCCCCACTGGCCTCCAGGCTGGAGCCTGGGGACCTCCTGACTCCTGTGCTCGGGGCTTGCACGTCGGGAGGACTGGGCTCCACGCACATCCCTAAGAGCACACATCCTCGGAGCCCACCCTGGTGGTGCTGCTTCAGTGTGTCGGGGGTGCGGCTGGGTCTTTCTTCTCACATCCCCTGCCGGTCTTGATGGCTGCTCAGGCTTGGGAGCCGGCGACCCAGACCCCTGCCTGCGGATCCCCTGCGTAACATCACCAGCCGGCAGCGCCCAGCCGCTCTGTGAGCACCCAGAGAGGTCACCCCGGGTTAGGGCAGCTCAAGCTGAGGGAAGCGGCTTCCTCATCTGGAGCCCAGGACGCCCACATCATAGTTGGTCCCCGTGAGTCACTTGTTTGCCACACAGCTGGCCGAGCAGCGCAGACGCCCCCAACACACCCTCGTCTTCGACTGTGACTCTCCTTCCTAATCACGGCCACTGCCTCCTCGCTGTCGCAGGCGTGTCTGGCTCCCTCAGCTCCGTCAGCTGCGGAACAGGCGTCAGGGAGGCACGGAGCCCCTCGGCTGTGGGAGGTGGGGAGGGGCCCCCGACTCTGCTTTTCCATCACTGTTGGCTGTGGCAGGGACAGAATCAAGAAATGAGCACTGTATTATAAAAAAAAATTCATCGTGTTAATTCATAACTTATCTCTTTATTTCAGAAAAATAAGGCTGTTCTGAGTGAGGTAAGCAAGTTTTACTTCACCAATTTCAAAAAATGCGTATTTTTACTTTGTTTCAGGTGATTGTGGGGTGGCGGGGGCGGGCCTCAAGAAACATCCTTACGTGCTTGTTTTCACGAGGTCGGGGCAGACCCCAACATTGAGTTAAAACACATGAGTGACATTAACACCGAATAAATACTTGGATAATTTCACACTTTCAGAATGCAGTCACTCATTCACTCTCTAAACACACTTTTACTGATCATCAGTTCTGTGTCCAGCAAGCCGGGGGCCCTCAGGACACAGAGAGACATTGAGACAAACAGGCAGCTCCAGTCCAGGGCAGAAGGTGGGCTCAGGGCCGCACCCACGGCCGAGGGGCTGCTTGCCCACGCTGGACCGTCCCTGCAGGGGGCCCTGGAGACCAGCAGGGACTCACTGGACTGGGAAGTCAGAGGACGGGCCTCCTGGGTGGAAGAATTCGCTCCAGCAAAGCCCCAGTGAGCGTCAGGGTGTGTCTTGCTCAGGAAGAGAGAACAGGGGTGTGACTGGAACTCGAAGCGGACGACGGGGTCTGCTGTGGGCGGCGCAGATATAAGCCCCGGGACCGTCTCACCACCCCCTCTCCGCCCTGCTTTTGCTTCTGCCCCACCTCCACGGCCCGTTCCCCATGCAGACACCAGGGCCGCGTTTGTAAGTGGTAAATCACATCACTCCACAGCAACTTCCTCTCACACCTGGAGCAGACCCGAGCTGTTCCCTGAAGTCCTACCTGCGACCCTCTCTGGCCAGCCCTCCAGCCCTGCTCGGTCCGGAGGCATCTCTGGCGTCCTTGAAAATACCCAGGCTGTTCCTGCCACAGGGCCTTTGCGCTTGCTGCCCCCTCTGCCTAGAAGGCCCTTTCTCCCGATGTTCGCTGGCCCTGCTCCCTCACTGTGTCCAGGTCTCCTCTGAGACGTGGCCTTCTCTGGGCCCCGCACCCTGTCACTCTCCAGCCCCTCGCCCTGCCTTGTTTCTCTTCAGGGCGTTTACCCCCGCCTGATACTTGACCTTTTTTTTAAAATTGCTTGTCTCTCGCGTGAGAACATTAAGTTCCGTGGACTTGGGGACACTCTCTATCTTTCTGCCACCACTCTGTCCCTTTCCCAGCGTGGTACCTTCAGTGTTTGAATGCGGGAATGGTTGGGGGTTCCTCAGAGGGCTGTGTGGAGCATCTGTGACCCAGGTGGACACTCTGTCCCCTTTCTGTCTTGCTTGTTGGTCTCTGGTCAGTGAGCCTCGCCTGCCAGCGGAGGCAGAAGCTGCCCTGGCAGCCAGGTGTTGTGCATTAGTTGCAGTACTCAGCTGCTTTTAGCGGGTTGCTTTGTCCTTAATGAACCACGTTCTTTCACCTCCCTTTGTTGTTTCCCACCCCCAAGGCTGTGGCGTTTCCCCCAACTTGCCTTCAAGAAAAACAAAGGTGTTTTCTTTGGGGGACTGTGATGGTGGAAGCGTCTGAGCCGCTGAACGCAAGCCCGAGTGCCGGGACTCAGCGTGCTGGTAGAGGGCCGTTCTCCCCAGTGGCCCCCGTCAGGGGTAGTTTTAACCGGGGCTGGAGGCAGGATCATTGAAAATCCAGAGCATTGATCTTGCTCAGCATCCATGTGTATTTCTAAAGAAAACATTCAAGATTAAGGTCGAAGGATGAGTAACCCCTTGGCGACAGTTTGCGATCGTGCTCCTCCCTGCTTGATCTAGAAGGTGTCCACCTTCTAAAGCAGAAGCAGGAGAGTCTGCTCCCACACGGAATAACCGTCTCTACGTGGGAACCAAACTGAGTGTGAGATGCGGGTTAACGTTAGCAGCCGCCTAATCGCGTTCAATGGGTGATGCATTCACCCTCCAAGATCGTTTACGGTGGGCTCGGGCGTCTGGGCCTTTCTCTCCCCGGAGGGTTGGTGTTTCTCGCTGTAGGAGATCCTGGGTGAGCAGAGGAGACGGGGGCTCCTTCGGGTATGCCCGTGATCACGCAGGAGGAAGGGAAGGCGTCTTCCCTCTGGAACCTCCCGTGAGCTGCGCCTGCCGTCTTCCGGGGAAGCTGACTCCACCTCTCCCTCCTCTCCTGCCAGGCGGCTACCGTGCTGCAGGCGGCTTTCCGGGGGCACCTAGCGCGGGCGAAGCTGCTATCGAGCAGAGCGTGCGGCTCGCGTCCCCCCAGCGTGCCAAGCCCTCCCAGCCAGGTAACCCTCGGGGGCTGCACACAGACCCCGCCTTCTGAGCTCTGCCCCCGTTTCTCTTCACACATCCCCACGAGACAGGGCAGGCACCCTGCGGTCCTCGCGTCCCGCCTCGCCCCCCGCCCCAAGGCGCGTGCGGCCTGAGCTGCCCGAGGGGTCACAGCTGGCCTGGGCTTCAGGCTGCAGACCGCTCTGAGTGCAGGAGCAGCAGCAGCGCGTCCGCCTCGCAGTTGAGACATAAGCTGAAAACACAGCAAAGACAGGAGCGTTCTGTAGCAGCCCTCCCCCCCCCGTGAAAACACCCAGACATGCACTTTAAGAATCTCTGGAGTCTAAGAATTAACCTGCAATCGGGAAACTCCGCCGAAGTAGTTAGGAACGAGGGGAACCACCTGACTCGGAGCTGTGCTCTCACCTGGCGCTGAGGGCCTGGAGGAGGAAGGTGGCAGAGGTCTCCAGCGGCGCCTTCCCCACTGTCACTGCCGCAGGACTCCCCCCCGCCCCACGTTCTGAGCCCCGTCGTCCAGGCCGAGGGTGACCCGGGGCAAGAGGAGGCCATCACCACCATCCAGTCCGTCTTCCGGGCACACCTGGCACGGGCCAGGCACAGGTAAGTCCGCCCGGCAGGCCACCTCTGTCCTGAGGGCGGTGCTGGGCGCGCACAGGGGCTGTCCACCCGCCCAGGCACATCGCGCCCAGGCACGGGGGTGGGGCCGGGCCTGGGACCTAGCTCACCTTGTGGAAGGCTCCTCCCGCAGCTCCCGGGGAGGGGTGGGCCGCCAATTCTGGGCCTCGGGAAGAGGCCTTTCTAGGAGCATTTCCTCCTGCTGGGAGAGACGGAGGGAAGGCGTGGGTACCTTGTGGTCCTGGTACCATCAGTTCGCAGCTGGGCGGCCCCCTGTCCCGATGCCCTGCCCCTTCCTGAAGGAAGTGTGGCGTGACCTGTGCTCAGGGAGACGTGGGTGTTGTCAGGGGCCTTCCCGCCGCATCCCGCACTCCTCGTCCACGGCACCGTGCCTGCTGGGCCACCAGGGTCCAGCCAGGACTGTCCAGCCGCAGCAGCTCGGACCCCCGTGTACGCCGACCCGGCCAAGGAGTGGGATTTACAGCGAGGCTGAGAGCACGCGGCCCGGGGCTCGGGCAGGGATGCTGGGCACCTCTGTGCGGCAGGGGCCTCCGGCGGGGGGTGCGCCTGGCAGCAGGCCGCAGACGAGGCCGGCCTGCTCTGACGTCAGATTCAGCTGGTTTCTCTGCTTTCCCCAGTGCCGCCGGTCAGAGAGCCACTGCTGCAGCATGCGCGGACAGATCTGCCTGGGCCCCGCACAGCGAACCCCTGTCCTCACCCCTCCCTGCAGCTTCTCCTGATGATTTCATTTCATTTCGGATTTCGTGTAAGGAGCTGCGGACCTTCTGAGGTTTAAGCCAAAAGTGCTGCCACCGTCCCTGAAGCTGGACGCGTGAAGGGGCATGCCTGCGCAGCCACCTGCAGGCCGAGTGATGTCTCCCCATCACAGCTTCGTCCCTGGTGCCTCGGGTTGTAGCGGGAAGGGACAGCCCCCACAGGACTCCCCGGAGCCTGACCTGGAGCCGGTTCCTGGTCGGTGACAGTGGTGCTCCCACCACCACGGGCCACGCGGGTGGAGCTTCATGGCTTTGATTTTTATCTCAGTCTAACCGGAGCGAGGCAGCTCCTCCCTGGGCCGGTGTTTCTCCTGGTGGTTGTTTTAAGTGAGGCTCACTTGTGCTTCCTTTCCTGCTTCGCTGCAACCTGAAACCCGTCAGCGCAGAAGTCCTGGCACTGACGGGGGCGCCGCCGCCCTCCGGGGCCTGGGCCCCGCTCCATCACTCCCCGGACATGCGGGCCCCTCGGGGCCTCCACTCCTCGTGTGTGAGGCCGCTTGGAAGCCACTTTCAGGACCCACATCCTGCGAGTCTGACTGTCCCTCGGTGCTGCTGCCTCGCACTGTAACTGGGAAGCTCTGGGCCATCTCTGTAAGGCCAGAGACGGCACACAGGTGGCATTCTGAGGTCTGTCACAGACAGAGCAGCGTAGGCCCGAGTCTCCTCTGTGATTGGCGGCCAGTGGGCCGCCGTCGCACGTGGCTCCCGTGGGAACCTTTCCATGAAGGGCTTCCAGGGCCGAGTCTGGGGTGGCAGAGATGAGATCGGAGGAGGACAGGTGCAGGGAGGGAACGGCGCTTCATGCCAACGACAGACTACAGAAGGAAGCAGTTTTTCTGGGCCAAAAATGTGAGGATAGGAAGGCGGGGGGTATGGTGAGTCTCCGTGCAGATGGGAGTTTCTTGTGTGTGTCATTTCAGGTCAGGAAGACAGTGAGGGGAGCAGCGGGGAGCCGGCGGAGGGGCCAGCTCCCGAGCACGAAGCACCCAGGGGCCCAGGAAAGCCGGCAGCCCCGCCACCCGGCCCCGGTGAGTGCAGGCGTCCCAAGGCATCACCCTTCCGTGTCTGGGAGAAGCCCCCGGCTCTTCACCCCATTGCCCCAGCTCTGGGAGAGCTGGTAACTTTGAATCTGGACGGTCTCCCCAGAGCCTCTGTTTGCAGACAGATCGGCAGCAGAGGGTGTGCAGGGAAGATAAGGGAGTTCACAGAGCTAGGGGGCTGCCCCAGAACCTTCCAGCCCCCATAGCTGCACATTGTCCTCCAAAAGCCTGTTTCACACTGATGTCACCAGAACCTACGTTTGATGACCTCTAGACTCTGATTGGGGCTAGAGTGTCGTTCATGCCACCTTTCTCTCCTCTTGTTAAATGTGTGTCATTTTAAAGCGGCCACTCGGCCTCTGCCCAGAAAGATCCACCTCAGACCAGGCTCCAGCGTCCAGCTCTCATTCACCCAAAGAAACCATCTCTGAAAAGTGGACATCAAGCCCTGGTGTGGCCTGACTGTGGAAGTGCTTTTAAGGAAAAAAGAAAATAACCTGGAAAACTGATGTTTTTAATTTCATAAGCTTCCACTTTAATAATTTTCGTGAAAGTTACAGAAGAAGAGCTGACCCAGAGCAGCCGCAGCACGGCTGAGTCCCAATTTCCTTCCCTTTTAATCGCAGATCAGTGGCTGGTTATTTTTTCACTCTATGAAGCAGTAAGGGCAAGGCCCCCTCCTGGGGCTGGGAGCGATGGCCCGGCAGGGCCCTGCCCCTCCTCACATGCTGTCCAGGTGGCACTCAGGGTGGCGGTGATCTGCAGGCAGCCTCCCCGTCCAGCATCTGTCACGGGATTTGAAGGGTTTGGATGTGTGTGATGGCAGGAGTGGAAGTGGGGGTGTCACCGGGCGCTGGCTCGTCTGTCCCGCCTCCCCCACCTGCGGGGGCGTGCAGTGCACGAGCCCCCATGTCCTCCCAAGGAAGCTGGCGGCCACTGGCCGCATCTGCCCGCGAGTCACAGCCAGCCGCCCAGGGCCCCAGGCTCCTGGACGCTGCTGCCAGGGTGGCTCGTGGAAAATTCCTGCCAAAGACTTGAGCCGCCCCAGTCTTCACCTTTCGCAGGTGTTTTGCTTTTTGGAAATGACCAAAATGTTGCAGCTGAGCTTATCGGTGGAGGTGGTGTGGGTGCATACAGTGAGGGTGGCGTGGTGGCGTGGCGTGAAGTTGATCCGGGACGTCTGTGCCCTGGACTGGCGGCCCTGAGCGCTGGGGTGACCCCCTTCCTGTCTCTGCTTCCTTTCAGCGGAGCACTCTCCCTCGGGGCTGCAGCCCGCCATGCCTCCACCCGCGGAGGAAGTGAACTCGGACGACTCGGACGAGGTCGTCTTGGCACCAGCTCTGCCCACGAGGAAAACTGCCTCCCCGCCCCTCACGTGGTGATGCTCTGAGGGGAAGGTTAGGTTGAGAGGACCAGGCGTGTTCTACAGGACAGGATACCTAAAACTGGAAAGTAGTGTGTCTTGTTAGGAAAAGAACAGTGCCTGCTTGGCGCCTGCACGCCTTCCCGGTCTCTCTTGTTCTGCCTGTTGCCTCGCGGGTTTAAGGATCCCAGGTGCCTTTATTGTGCCCTTGGGGGTGGTTGCCTCGTTCCCGCCTCCCCAGGGGCAGCTCACATGGTGGCCTTAAGTGCCAGACAGATGCACCTCCCCCTATCGATGGGCAGCCAGGGAGCCCCGGAAAGACGCCTTCCTGGCACCTCACTGGCCAGCTTTGGCCGCAACTGGGAAGAGCTGCTCCACGTGGAGCTGACGCTGACACCGCCCCCCTCATCCTCCTCGACGTCCCCGCCGGCCAGAATCTGCCCCGCCTTCAGTGCAGCAGGTCAGGCTGGACACGCCATGCCGAACCTTTTGGAGGAGTGTGCGAGGAGGCAGGCCCGCGGTAGGGGGTGGGTTCCCCTCATCCCTGTGACGAAACGCTGCCATGTCAGAAGTTTCTGAGACTTGGATGACATCAGGGTCCCCAAATGGGTTCTTGTTCCTCGGGCTCCCCACTCCCGCCCCTCACCACACGGACCTGTCTTCTGTCATCTTCCCTATCCCCTTGGGACCCCGTCCCCAAGAGCTGCTGTTCCTGGGAAGGAGTTGGGTGGTAGGTTTTGTCACTGGGTGGATTAAAAAACCACCAAATTATAATCACAGAAGTAGCATCACATCTGATTTTGAAACCTGCAGAGGGAAAGCTGTTCCCCAAGACCAGAGGCAGGTGTGGCAGCCTCCACGGGGCTGCCAGGGGAGAGGGAGGGAGGGAGGGAGGGCGGAGAAGTGTCCCGCCGGCACACACACACACTGCCCCCACCGCTGCCCCTCGCCATGTGCAGACCCTGGCTCGGCTCCCAGGGGCCACAGCCCCAGGGGTGTGGCACACAGGTCTTTTCAGAAGCTGGGCTCTGGTTCTTTGTGAGATTAGGCTTTGCTGATGGACGAAGAGGAAAAGCCTCAGGCCTGGGTGCAAGCTTCAGGGCATCTAGACCACTGTACACCCCAGGTCTGGCGTCACTGCAGGGGCCTGGCCGTCAGCAGAGCTGAGAAAGGCAAGGTCTGCCCGTGGACCTGAGTTTTCTAAGAAAATGCCCCAGAGCGTTGTAAATATAGACATGGGTCTGCCTCTGCTCCTCGGGTGTTGATCTAGAAAAAGTAAGCAGTCTTGAAGCCGTAGCTCAGGGCCGTGACCTCAGCGGATGTCCAGTGGTTGGCGCCCTTCACTGTGGCTCTGTGACCCTCAGACACTGCGCAGAGCTGTCCCCTGGAGAATGCCAGGTGCCCAGGGTGCTTACAGGGCCCGGGGCCTAGGGCTGGGGTTTTAGGGCTGTGGGAGCCGCACAGGGAGGGGCAGGAGACGGGCCTGGGGCCTAGAGGGCCCACCTGCCCCTGTGCTGGCCTCCGGTGCTGCCCCGCTGGACGGGCCCCACGGCCCTTCAGGAAGACCGTCCCAACAAGAAGACCAGTGGCACTAGGAGAAGCCTGGCCCCCGAGCTCAGCTCTCCTAGCATGGGTGCCACAGAGCTTTGCCTCAGTTTCAAGAAAGAAATACCCTCTGCCGAAAGCCTCATTCACCCGCAAGATCTGGATAAAATCTAAATTCCCTTAGACCCTGTCTCAGCCCATTCAGACCCCTTCTGTGGTTTTGGAAGCAGTGCCTGCTCCCGGGTGGCTCGGAAGTTCTGAGGAGAGGACGCTGCCACACAGACCTGCCACCTGCCTCTCCAGGCGGAGCCTTGCCAAGCCCCCCGGGTCTGCCAGCGCCCCCGAACTCGCATCTGGGAGCTGACGTGCGAGCGCGCCGGGTGGCCCCGGGTGGCGCTGGTGGACCCGCGGTCCCACATTTGTCCCGGGCAGCGTCCTGGCCTCACGCGTGGTTTACCTGTGACTCTTCGGCAGGGCGAGCGTTTCTCTCCGTGCTGCTCGTCGCTGTCGGCTGCTTTGCAGGCCCTTGTCTTGGTCGCCCTGCAAACCTGAGACTTTCCGTTTCCTCCAACTGCTGCAGCTCATGCTGCAGAAACCCCGTTTTTCTGGGCTTCCCGCTTTTGCTCTGGTCACAGCACCGGCTTGGGAGTGAAGAGGCAACTGGAGGGAGGGGACCCCGCAGCCTGCTCCCCTCCCCGCTTGGCCTCGTGCATCTGTCTGAAGCTTCTCTTCCTGGTTCACGCACGAGGACTTAGACATCAATCAAGAAACGCGGTGGGGGGTATTTCCCGCAATTCTATTTAACTTTTTCTTTAGGAGCAGGGGTGGAATAACTTACTTGGCATCAAATAGATGCCAGTGACCCCCCCCAATAAAGCTGACTTGTGGGAAAGCACGGTTTGCCAGTATTTTGTTGCACAGCACGCGTGCACCTGTGGCTTTGTCTGAAGCCACCGGCTTTGAATTTGTCTAAAGCCACTGGCTGGTTGGCTCCAGCCCTTGCCCGAGGCCGTCTTTGCACCCGATCACCATGTGTCTTGTCGGCAAATGACTCATCTGGGGGACTTGGCGCTTTCAGAGGAGCTGGCCGGGCCTTGAGGAGGCTGGGACAGGGCAAGGCTGGGTTCATCAGACACTTGGCCCAGCCGCAAGCCTGCTGCCACTGCTCTGCCGTGAGGCTGGGGCTGCCAGCAGAGAGGCAGCCTTGAGGGGCAGGGGCGGAGGCTGGATCTCAGCTGGAGCCGGTGAGAGGATAACGGAGTAAGGTCCACCCCTGGGCCTCCCCACCACTGGTGAAGGAAAGCTGGCGGGAAGGTGTGAACATAAACACGTACACACACATCCACACGTGCGCAAACAGAATCCCTCTCCCCTGTTCCTGCCACTGGCCTGGTGCTCTCGGCAAGTCTTCATGTTACAGGAAAGGCCTGTGAGCCTCCTAAAGGCTGGTAACTGAGTGTCCCCCAGGGCCCTGCCCAGATGGTTTTAAATATGAGATTCCTCAAAATTGCAGGGGAACATAGGAAAAAAAGTCAGAATCCAGGTCCCCGGCTCCTTTCGCTGCGGCTGGATTGAGCACAGGAGAGCTGCGGGTGGGGATGGGCCTGGGCTGCTCGGCCGGACGCCGGCACCTTCCCTTCTCCCGGGAGCCCCCGCCCTGGCAGCTCAGGCCCAGAGGGCGGCCCCATCAGACAGCGCCTGCCTAGGGAATCTGGGGGACGTTTCCATGGTGCCGTGTCCTTTCTGAATAGGGAGAGGGGGTGCCCCTGAGCTATTCGTTAATTAAGGCCAGAACTGCCGGGGATTCAAGGCAGAGGGTCCGATGTGTGCCAAGGCTCCCCGGGGCCACCATTCAGGCTGCCTCCCAGCCCCTCCCTTCCGCCCCACTCTGAAGGAATGGAAGCCAGGAAGCCCGGGGGTAGGTGGGCTGGGGGCACAGCTCACAGAGAGAGTCGCTGCCCCTGCTAGTCGCAGCCCCGTCCACTGCCATCCCATCTCAGAGGGCCTCCCCCAGGCTCAGCGCGGTGATGGCCACGCTCTCTGCAGTTTGGGACGCAGTGGCCCCTTCCCCACCCCCCTCCCCACTGACGCGTCTTCCCCCCCACCCCTCTGGCCTCTACCAGCCCTTCCTCTGATGCCTGTTAGACGTGGGTGTCCCCAGGGCTCTGACGCCAACACCCAGACCCTAAATGTTGGTGTCAGGGTCTGCACAGACACATCTTAGATGCCTCAGACTCGGCCGAGCCCAGCTTGGACTTACCTCTGCCCCTAACCTGCCCCCGGCCAGTGGTCCCATCTCAGTGCACCACAGCCTCCCTGTGTCCAGGCCTGAGCCAGGCACGGTCCTCCTCACCCACCACAGTCAGTCCCCGGGCCCTGGCACTCCTGCGCAGAGCGCTCAACATCTGCAGTGAGGCTGGGTGACCCCAACAGTGTCCCACGGACTCCAGGACAAAACCCAACCCCTGAACCGGGACCATATGTTGTAGGTATCTCACCCCACTTAAAAATTTTCAGATGACACGGTTCTCCCCTCCCAGGCAGGCTCGCCTTTAGGCCTCCTCACCCGACCATCATTATCACACAGGTCAGACGCCTGGGTCGGGGGTGACTCCCGTGACGCCCTCCTAGCCATCTCCAATCCTTTAACAAAAAATCCTTTTTTTAAAATTAATTATTCTATTATTTTTTAATTCTTTTTTGTTTTGGGAGGAGGAGGTAATTGCGTTTATTAATTTTTTTAGAGGAGGATACTGGGGATTGAACCCACAACCTCGTCCGTGCTAAGCATGCGCTCTACTGCTTGAGCCATGCCCTCCACCCTTTCCTGCAACAAAAAATCCTATTGACTTCACCTGCTAAATACGGCCCAAGGCTGTCTTCTCCTCTCCATGTCCCTGCCTGCCCACAGCAGCCCAGCTCCCACCTCAGCCTCTCCTGAACAGCCCCCCTCCTGCACCAGTTGGCCCAGACTCACTCTGGCCAGGCCCCGTGAGCTGTCCACTGCTGTATGAGGTCAGGGGTCAGGAACACGTGAGAGATGGGTCGGGGACTTGCCTGTGGGAGCCCGCACCCCTTGCACCCGGGAGTCTCCCAACCACATGCAGCTGGTGCATCACACATCCCCTCGGAGCCTCCGTGGCCCCTCCCGTGGCCCTGGCATAATCACTCGTGGCAGGGGTTCACTCAGCAGTCATGTTTCCACTTAAAGCCACGATTATTTGGTGATTGACTCCCCCATCAGACCCCCTAAGATAAGCTCCTCTCCGGGTAGGGGGTACTCGTTGCTGTTCCCAAGCCCTCACACGGTGCCTGGTACATAGTAGGTGCTCAGGGCCTGTGCGGAGTGAATAAATGAAGGGCCCAGCAGCTCCTGGGGGAGGGACTCCCCTCCCTCCGTCGGGGCTCTGCCGTCATGCCGTCCGTGCCCCCTGGACCGAGAGCACCTTGCAGCAGGGGATGCTGTGAGTCGCCTGCATGCTCTTGTGGTACATGGCACACAAAAAGTGCTTAGCGCACGTGGAGTGAACCGTTCTCCCGGCCTCCCAAGACGGGATCTCGGGGGGGAGCCTTGGCACTCCCTTCTCACTCCCTGGAGCCCGCCTCCAATTAGCAACCAAGTTCTGTCCATTGTGTCCCAGGCGAGTCCTCAGGATCTGAGCCCTCCTGTCCGTCCTCCCCTTTCCTAGACTTAGGTCTGACTGGAGTCTGAGAACACCCCAAGTAACAGTAACCCAAACAAGTCAGGAGTTTCCAAAGTCCGAGGAGAGCAGCACAGGTGAGGTATGAAGGCTGCACAGTTTTCAAAGTCCTGTACTCTTCTGTGGCTTCCCTCTCCTGAGCACAAGGCTTCATGGTCCGAACTGGCTGCCTGAGCTCCAGCCACAACACAAGAATTCCAGGCAGCTGGAAGGAAGCAGGCGGTGTCCCCTCACTTGAGAACACTTCGCACTCATATCCCATAGGTCAGAACATTGTTGCACATCCAGCTACAAGGGAGCCTGGAAATGTCTTTTATTCTAGAAGGCCATAGACAACGAAAGTGTGAGGCACTGTTGCTACGGAGGAAGAGGATGGGTCCGGTGGGAAGGCCAGCGCTCTCCTCCCTGCTCCTCATCTCCCTCCACGGTCAGGCCCCTGGGCCCTTGGTTAAGAACCAGTGTGAACCCACACCAGCCCTTCACCCAGCAGACTCATTTAGATTCCGCGTGGCACCCTGCTTGGTCCACCATCCCCTGTCCAGCCACACACAGCTGCCCTTTCCCCACGAGGCCCTTCCCCGCCTCCAGCTGGCCCCAGGATGAGCTGTTTCCCAGCCAGGAGCGTCCTTTCCCCCAAGCCTGCCCGCCTGCCACAACGGCTGCTGAGCAGCTCTTTGGAATCAGCCCCTCCTTTCTTTGTGTTCTCACAAAATGAGTTCATTTTGTATGTTTTAAGATTTCCTGCACGTTCGCAGCCTGCCACGCACTGAGGGAGGGAGGGACTCTGTGCATGCCATCAAGGTGTGTTTCATCTGTTTGCAAGTCTGTCTCTCACCCAGGCTGAGCTTGGTGGGACTGGAGTAAATTCCTTCACCGCCCAACGTTCACCTGCACAGGTGCTGGGGACCAAGTGGGCAGAACTCCAGCCAAGTTCTCCTCACCACGGCGGTGAGGTCCCTGGCGGGAGGGGCCCAGGGACATGGCCTGCAGGGGGGCAGCAGCCATGGGGTCAGGAACTCCCCCTGACCCCCCACAGACACACGCAGAGGAGGGGATGAGGGGCTGGGGCTGACCAGGGAGGGAGGGGGTCTTTCTGCAGAGGGAACCGTCTGCCCCACCCCCACCCCAGGCAAAAATGGCACCAGGTGGCTGGGGCCTGGTGGGCCAGGGGCGGTGGGGGCCACGGAGCTCAGGAGGGAAGCAGAGGCCGAGGGGGGTTGCACATTCTGCCCAAGGAGTTTGGCCCTCACGCTGGGAGCCGTGGGAACAGGGAAGGGCTGCTGGCAGGAGGATGACAGGAGCGATTTGCATTTCAGAAGGTGGAAGGCCCGCTGGCAGCTGGGAGGGCACACAGTGGCCCCAGGGCTGGTGAGGGACCCTCTGAACGCTGCCCCCACCCCAGTGCCCGTCAGAGCCCAGTGAAGCCGGCCCTCTCCCAGCCACCCCTGCAGAAAGGAGAGGGCTCAGGGCATCCCAGGGCCCCTGGAGGAGGGGCCGGCCAATGGAGGGGGAGCAGCCTCAGATGGGGAGCATATTTCCAGCCTCCCGTCCCTCCTCAGGATCTCCATGCACTCCCAGGCCGTTAGTGCAGCAGGGCCCACGCAGCCAGGGCCTCAGCCCTGGGCATCAGGGAGGGGAGCCCGGTGGGACCTCTTGCTCCCTGATGTCTCCCGCCCACGCCGCAGATCCAGCTGGGATGTCTGGGGAGGAAAGGGTCCCTGTGCCCACAGGCAGAGGGAGCCAGGCGAAGGGCCCCAGCCATCCTGGCCGGGGACCTGGGTGAGCCTCAGTCTCCCTCTCTGTAAACAAGAGAATGACAGGATCCGTCCGTGTCTCTGGGAGGCGGTGAGCCGGTGGTCGGGGCGGGCCTGTGCCAGCCAGGGGAGCTCTCTGAGAGCATGGTGATGATGTCCGTTCCAGAAACACGTGTGAAGCACCGACCAAGGACCCGGCCGTGATATGTTGTCATCATGGCCTCACTTCCGGATGCCTCTACCTTGCCCCTCTCCTGACCCTGCCCACCCTGCACCCCCAGGAGACGGAGGCGGGGTCAGCAGGAGCAGGTGCTGGTGACTTTGGACTTGATCCTGAGGCCCTGGGAGCCAGGGAGGAGCCAGCAGGAGAGCAGCGTGGTCAGAGTCCTTCACAGAGACTGGGTGGTGAGGAGGAGCAGCTCTGGGCGACATGGGCCAGGGGCCTCCTCCTCTGAGCACAGGCTGGGCACACTTCCCTGGGCAGCGGGAGGTCCTCAAGGCTCCCCGGACGAGGCAGCCCACCCTGGGGACATGGGGGGGCCCTGGCCCACGCTGACTCCCTGGCCCTGGCCCTGGCCCTGGCCCTGGCCCTGGGACAGGGCACCCTGTGTGTGAGGGAGCAAGGTCTGTCCAGCCCCGGCTTGAACCTGGGGACCCAGGGCCTCCCAGATGGGAGCTGTGGCCCAGCCTCTCCCAGGCAAGGTGGAGACTTCCTGGCTGTGGGTGAGTGACAGACAACTTGAGCGGGTCACGTGGGGGACAGGTTACCACCAATGAGGGAAGGAAGCCAGGCTACTGCTGTAGACACCCTCTTTCTTTCCAGTGTGGTCCTGGGACCACTGGGCCGGGGCTGGGGGTGGGGGTGGGCGGGGAGGGGAGATGGAGGCTTGGGAAGCTGCCTGGTGGAGGGCCCCCGCCTTTGGAGGACACTGTCACCAGGGAGCCCAGGCTGGAGAGCGGCTGGTGGGGCTGCGGAGAGGGAAGTGCAGCCAGGGGTGGGGTGGGGGCTGGGGGAGGAGCTCCTCCCCGGCGCTGCTGGGCTGCTCCCTACGTCCCGTCCCGGAAAGGCGTCTTCTCTCCCCAGGCGCAGGGTAGCACAAAGGCAGCCTGCCTTCCCAACGGCTGCCCAGTCAGCCTTCGTCTCCAACTCAGATCCCAGCCCACAAAGGGCCGGAGACCCCCGCCCACTGCTCCTGGAGACAGCGTGGAGGTCCATGAGGCTGCCAGGAGGAGCCCAGAGGCCCCTTAGCCTCCCTGACCTGCCTCTCCCAGCTGCCCAGCCCGGCCCCTCTCCTGTGCCCACCAGGGTGGAACGAACTGACTGGCTGCCCAGGGGGCATCCCGCAGTGCACTGCAGCGCGGGGAAGTCTCTCCCCATCTGGGGGGCCACTGAGTCAAGGCGGTCACAGTCCTGGCCCTGCGTCCACAGCCTCGGGTCCTGCCTTGCTCTGGCCCATCTGCCCCTTGCAGGAACTTGGCCTGGGGTCGGCTGTGATGGGCTTTGGCCAGAGGAGCATGAGTAAATGGGACCCGAGCAGACTAGCCCTCAGGCCTCCAGCTTGCACATTCCTGTCTCCCTGAGACACCAGGTCAAGAAGCCCAAGGCAGCCAGCTGGAGCCACGCGGTCTGTTGAGTCAGCACCAGCCACCAGCCATGAACGAGGCCATCAGAGACCATCCAGCCCCAGTGGATCTGCCACATGAGCAACTCCAGGTGACAGCGTAAGAACCCAGATGGGGCCAGGCTGCTGACCCCCCGGACTTGTGAACGAGCATCGTGGTGGTGGTTTTAAAACACTGAATTTTGAGGTGGTTCCTTTATGCAGCAGGCAACCAACACATCGGCCTTTTAAAAATACAACACTCAGCGGGCTGCACTGGAGAGGGAATTAAACCAGAAAAGAAAGGGGTTTCCATCTTCCCTCTGCACCCACTTCTCAAAGCCTGTTTCCTTCTCTTAAAATGGGGATGGCGGTCGTCTGCCTCGTGCAAGGATGAAGTGAGACTCTGGGCGTGAAAGGCGTTTGTGCAAGTGTGTGTGTGCACGCACAGTCACCCTCTCTCCCGAATACAGCCTCCTGATTTCTTCCTGGGCTGTGGTTTGGAGCCTCAGCTTCCTCTGCTATAACGTGGGGAGATGGGCTTGGTGAGCACTGAGGTCCCTGAAGGGGACGCAGGTTCCCACAGGGCTCACAGCTGGCAGGCACAACCTGGCACGAGCCCAGGTCCCGTGACTCTCGGCACGGCGCTGACCACAGCTGCTAGGTGGGGCTGGGTAGGTGGGCAGGGACCAGGGACCCGCACGGGGAGGGTGCACCTTTTCATCCAGTGCCAGTCTCCCTCCATGATACCTACCCCCGGGTGCTGCTGCTGCTCTGTGTTGGGCTTGGGACACGGAGACCAGTCTTGTCAGCACTGTGTGTGAAACAAGAGTAAGGAGGCTCCAAGTGAGAGATCAGTGGTGCGTGCTGGGGTTTGAGCATCCTTGGCAGCTTGGAGGCCATCCCTGCCGAGTTCCTGGTTCCCTGGAGCTCTGTGGGTAGGCAAGGCTGCTGGCTAGGTGACTCCAGGCAAGCCAGAGGTGTGCACATCACCATTCTGGCTGGGTCTGTTTGGCTGGCTCGTGTGGCCCACTTGGGGACCACACTGGCTGGCATCTCTCCCAGGCCCCAGAGCCACGGGGCAATTCCATCACGGCCAACTTGAAAGCAGCACTCCTGTGGCTTTGTTATAGCCAGGTGTCCATGGGGACTGGGCGCTGGGCTGGCTGTGCATCTCAGTGGGACCGGGGGAAACCCGGCCTCCAGCCCGCTCCTCTCCCTGACAGTTCTCACAAGCTCTGTCTCCACGGAAAATGTGAACCTCGCTGGACACGGTCCAAACGCAGGGGATTCCATTGTTCTGGCTTCCGCCCCAGCGACGGGGTACCCAGCCCCTGCCTGGCCTTTCTCGCGGCGCCTACAGGTCTTGGGACAAACCATTCAGAAGCTTCAATCCAGCCACCTTCCTGGCTCAGGAGACAGACCCTGGGGAGCTCCTGGCCTGGCCTGCCTCCTCCTCCATTCCAGATGCTTCTACCAGGTGCTTCCAAGCAGTTCAGCCCTCAGTTCACTCTCTGCAGATTTTCTCATCCCTGTCCTTCACTCACAAAATCTACTTCCAGGAAGGCAGTCAGGCAGGCAGACAGGGAGACGCTGAGTGAGCCCCTTTTACACAGAATCATTTGTGCATGTGATAAAATATATGAAACCGTTTTTTAAGGTAGATTCAGTGGCATTAAGTTTGTTCATACTGTTGTGCAATTATCACTATTTCCAAAACGTTTTATCATCTGAAAAAGAACCCCACCTGACCCATTAAGCAGTCACTTCCCATCCCCCTCTCCCAGCCCCTGGCAACAGCTAATCCACTTTCTGTCTCCATGGATTCCTCTCTTCTGGGCATTTCCTGTGAATGGAATCAGACAGTATGTGGCCTCTTGTGTCTGGCTTCTCTCACTGAGCATCATGTTTTCGAGGTTCATCCGTGTTGTACTGTGTTTCAGTGCCTCATCCCTTTTCGTGGCTGAGTAATATTCCACCATGTGGCGGTACTGCATTCTGTCTATTGGTTCATCAGCTGATGGACATTTGGGCTGTTGTGGCCTTTTGTCTGTCACGAATAGTGCCGCTGTGTCATGTTGTCTTACATACATCTCACATTTAAGTAGGACTCTACCCATTTTAGACATCAAAAGGCTGGGGCCCAGAAGACCTGTGACTTGGAAAAGAAGGTAGTTAATTTGAAAAGAAAGGAAAGGGAAACTCCTGGGCTTTGGAGCCGAGAAGTCCTGGGTGAGAGCAAAGAAAGAATGATGCCCAAAGATGGAGCATTCCGGGAGCTGGGCACGCAGCCTGGCCTTCCACACACAGCCTGGACTGCACGGCCTCCACAGTGGGTGGGATCCACTGCAAATAAAGGAAGCTGAGACCCATCTGCTTTCCACATGAATGTGTGCATTAGGAGCAAGTTTCTTCATTTCTGAACCTCGAAAACCCCCTCGTCACTGGCTCTGTGACGTAGGAACCCGGCTGGGGGCCAGAGGAGATTGTGGAAGTAGGTGCTCAGGGCAGCTCAGCTGGTCCTTCCTGCCCCCGTGAGCCCAGCCCTGCTGGGTCCTTCCGGGCCCCCATGGTGGAGGGGATGGGAGGCTGCAGCTTCTTACTGCTGCCTGAACGGCTTCCTCAGTTGGGGGAAGACTAGCTGTTTCCCCATCAGCTGCCTTGTCCTGAGTCACTGCCAGGTCAATGAAGGTGTGTCCCTTGGCATCCTGCTTGGTGGCCAGCACTGCAGACCAAATCCTCTCTGACTTCTCCAGCCACTGGAGCCCTGTTTCAGGCCGTCTGGCCTGGATGAGGCTGGATCCTGGCTGCCTGCCCGGGCGCATGTGGATCTCGTGCCCCCTGAGCAACAGCAGGACCCAGGCTTCAGTTGCTCCATCTGTCAAATGGGGCTCAAGTCAGCCTCCAGCCACAGAGGTCCCGGGACAGGCAGGAAGAACCACTGCAGCTCCAGCCAGGGAACGCCGCAAGCAGGAGGGCGGTGGGGTTGGGGTGGGCCCTCCTTGAGTCCTGCCCCGTCACCTGGCATTCTCTAACCCTCACCCCCCTGGAGCCACAGGAACCGTGTTGTGCAGATTAGGGACAGAAGTAAAGACCCTGAGATCACACAGCTGCAGGCGTGGGACACCAGAGCCCCTGGCCCCTACTTGTTCCCAGGAAACCACGATTTTTCAAGGGCTTTTCAGATCTATGGGGATTTTGTCCCCAGTACCCAGACCTCAGGTGGGAGCAGGTTCTGGGCTCACGCTCCCCAGTCGAGGCCCCGGAGGTGCTTTTCCAGAGCTGGATGTTGTGGGTCCTCCTTTTCTCCTTCCTGGACCTCCTTTGTCATTCTTCCTCTGTGGGTCCCATTAAGAAAAGGTTTCACCCACCAAATATATTGCAAGTGGCAATCAAAGACGAGCTCCTTTGCCATTTTGTGCCAATCAGAGACACAGAACGCCAGCCAAATGAAAGCTCGGGACAGCCTGCTGTATGTTTCCTGTGGCAGCTTATAACAGGACCACACAGTGGGCAGCTTAATCAACAGAAACGTATTATCTCAGTTCTGAAGGCTGAAGTCCAAGGTCGCGGTGTCAGCAGGGTTGGTTTCTTCTGAGGCTGTGAGGATCCGGCCTCTCTCCCAGCTACCGGTGGCTCAGCAGTCCTTGGGGTTCCATCACCCCCGCTCTGCCTCTGTGCTCATATGGAGCTCTCTGCGTGTCTCTGTATCTCTGCATCACTGTTTTCAGGCTTCCCTCGTACAAGGCCACTGTCTTTGGACTAGGGCCCTCCGTAATCTAGTGCGACTTCGACCACATCTGCAGGGACCCTGTTCCCAAACAAGATCACAGTCACAGGCACCACGAGTTTGGACTTGGACTCATCTTTTGGGAGGACAGAAGTCAACCTGGCACACCTGAGTTCTCATTTCACGTGATGTTTGGCTCTGGCTTTCTGCCCTGCCAGAGGAAAATGCACAACTCTGTGAGGTTTCTGGGAAGGTGGAAAGGAGCTCAGGGACCCCATGCCTCCACCTAGGGACCCTGGTAGGCCTGCCATGCTGGTGCTGGGGGCATGCGAATCACAGCGAACAAAGCCAGGGTCTATGGCTGTGTGATCTGTGGCCAACATCAGGGACCAGAACCTCTCCCCTTTAGGGATGGAGAATGTGACCTCCCTTCGCCTGCCTGGCTGTTATTCCCCGCTGGGTGGTGTCTGTGAATTACCCGGAAAGTGGAAACCACAGCATCGCAAAGGCCTTTTTCCCCACATATCCCTTTCTCATCTGCTTGTGGGAGGGTCCACTGGGGCCCACTGGACTTATCACAGGAAAACAGGTGCGTCAGGGCAGTCAGATGAGCAGATGGACGGTCCTCTTGGGAAGCCACTGCCCAGAGCTGTCCCTGCCTGCAAGAGTCTAGCCCAGCCACAGAGCTGGCCGAGCCCACGCATGGCAGACAGCAGAGCCCCAGGTGTGGAAACCTGTTTCTCAGAATGCAGGAAGTCCAGAGCACACACTTCTACCCCTGGGGTGCCCACAGCGCCTCCAGCTGCCCCTGTTTGTGCGGTCTCCATCTTGCGTAACAAGCACGAAGATGCCCCACTAGGAAGTGCAGCTGTGTGACTTCAAAGTCCATGCTCAGCCCTCCCCGGCAGCTGCCTGCATTTCCAGGCCCAGAGGAGCCAGGATAGGACACTGTCTCTCTCTTAGGTCCTGACAAAAGACCCAACCTGCCGCAAAGGGAAGGCTGGGTAGGAACTGAATTTACCTCTCCGCCCCCCCAGGCCACTTACTTGTACTGAGTCACACTCTGATATTCTGAGTACTTTACAGTCGTATTTTCCTACTACACACGAGGACATTGATGCTCAGAGAGGTTAAGTGACTTGCCCAAGACCACACAGTTCTAGGTCACCAAGTCAGGCTCTGCCTCCAAATCATCCTTGTTTTACAGACAGTTCACTGAGTTCTTTGCGGGACAACACATGGGCTGTGTGTGAGCCGCGGCTGCATGCTGGGGTCCAGCCCAGCCCCTCCAGGCCGTCCCCGCAGAAGCTCGGTGAACGTGCAATAGGCTAACCAACGGGCGCGCCCAGGAGAAGCACATCTACACCTCCAGCCAGGGTTCGGGCCCCCAGGCCCATTTGCGGATGGAGAGACCGCTGCCAGGATTGCAGGCCCTCCCAGCCATCCCCCGCCAGCGGCCCTCGTCCGGGTAGGGAAGGGGTCCGGGTGGGCGGAGCCTCGACCGCGTGCCAATGGCGGCTCGGTACGGAGGCGGGGCGCTCGGGGCGGGGCCGGCGGGCGGCGGGCCAATGGCGGCGCGGGGGTGGGGCGGGGCGGTGGGCGGGGGCGCGCGGAGGCGGTGGCCGCGGCGGCAGCGGCGGCGAACAAAGAGGCGGCGGGTGCGGGCGGCCGAGCGGAGCCGAGCGCAGCCGAGCCGGGCCGAGCCGGGCCGAGCCGGGCCGGGCTGGGCCCAGGAGCGCGCGGGCTATGCGGGCGGCAAGGCCGGGGTCGGCGGGCCCCTGAACCCCGCGCCCCAGACCAGCCAGGGAGCCCCGCGGCGGCCGCGCGCCCCAGCGGCCGGCCCGCCATGGCCGGGGTCAGCTACGCGGCGCCCTGGTGGGTGAGCCTCCTGCACCGGCTGCCCCATTTCAGCCTGCGCTGGGAGACCACCAGCAGCCAGTTCCGGCCCGAGGACACCGACTACCAGCAGGTGACGCGGGTCCCCTGGGTCGGGGGTCAGATTCCGGGTCACGGCCCCTCCATTCCGAGGGTCATGGCCGCCCTTCCTGCGAGTCACGATCCCCCTTCCCAGGGTGCTTCCCCCTCTTTCTTGAAGGTCTAAAGACTCCCCATCCCCCACCGAGGGTCGCGGCCCCCTCCTCCTCCGTGGGTCCTGAGCCCCCTCCCCGAGGGTCCTGGCCCTCTCTTCCTGGAGGGGCTAAAGACTCCCCACCCTCCATCGAGGATTATGGCCCACTTCTCCTCGTGGGTCACAACCCCTGTGATTCCGGAGAGTCTCCCCCTCAATCACGGATCTCCCCTGCTGGAGAGTCAGGGCTCCTCATCCCCCGTGGAGGGTCCACAGCTTCTGTAAATTCTAGCCTTCCCCTCTGGAGTCACTGAGACCCTCCTTTCTGGGGTTGCATGGAGCCAACTCCTTCCCTTCCATGGAGCCCTCTTTGCCAGCTGTCAGTGCCTGCCCGGGCAGCTGACCAGCGGCACCCTGGGGGTGTTGCCAGGCAGAGCCCCTTACCCAGAGGACCCCAGGGCTCTGAGACCACAGCTGTTGCCTGAGAGCATTGGGTGCAGTCCCCTCACCCGCAGCCCGGGAATCCCACTCCCTGCCAGACTCTTGGTGGGCGAGTGGTCTGTGTAGTTGCCAACTCTCCCTGGCTGGTAATGACCCCCTGCTGGACAGCCAGGTTGTGGGATGGACACACAGTGCCTGCCCAGAGACCCGGCTGCCTATAGCACCTGAGGGAGGGAGGGAGGGCTGGCCATAGGGATGCAGATGAGCCTCCGTTTGGAAGGCTGGAAAGGAGCTAAGCCTCGGCAGAGCTCGGGGACAGCATGGACCCTTTGTAGCCCTCTCCCCATGTGACCAGACTCTCCCCTTGGAGCCCCAGGTCTGGGGTCCTGCCAAGCCCCAGTGTCACCCCCATCACTGAGCCACTGCCGTTTGGGCGCAGGGCAGGAGACCAGGCTGTGGCATTTCCTTCCTGTCTGGGGATCCAGCTTCCAGAACCCCCATGACTGGGACTCCTGGTCACCTGGCACATGTCTAGGTTTCTCTTCAGGGATGAATGCAGAGCCCCCAGGGTGAGGTTGAAACGGCTTTGCTCGTCCAGATGGCCTGGAGGTCCAGTATTGCGTGGACCGTGTCACACCTGGACAATTCAGAACTCTGTCCTCTGCTGTGGCCTCCCTTATCCAGAGGAAGAGAACCAGAACCCCAGCTCTGCAGGGGAGCCCGCCGCCCAGCCCTCACCTGGCGGCCGGTCCCCTAGTCCTGCTGATCTGTTTCTAAGCAGATTAGAAAGGGGGCAAGGGATTGGCCCAAGCACACGCGGGGACAGCAGGGTTCTTATAAAGCCATGTGCCCAGGTTCTGGAAGCCCGGGCTGGAGGCCACGCTGTTCCTGTTTGTCCCAGGAGCTTCACCTGTGATGGCTCTGTCACATCTGTCCCCAGGGCTCTGCTTCCACAGAACAGGACAATGTCTCTTACTTAAGGAAGTTTTCTGCTACTTGCCAGTTCTAAAGCTCCAGGGGTACCGGGGGTGCCCGCACAGCTTTCCTGCTGGCCCGTGGGCTGCCACCTGCACATGCTGCCAACCATGACTGATCTGGCTGCCATCCCTCCTGACCTCCTGGGCGCCCTGGCATGTGGTGGGTAGTGAGTGAGGGGCCTAGGCCTGCGGCTAGTGGAGGCATCAAGCATGGTGGCCAAGCCCCCCACCGCCGCTCAGCCTGGCCTCCTGCAGGGCCCTTTGCCCCCGAGAGGACCCTGGCTTCTGCCCCCGGCCTCCTCCGAGAGCACCGTTCGCCTCCGCTGTGGAGGGGCTCTGACTCACCCTCTCTCCTGCCTCCTCTCTGAGGAGCAGAATTAGCCACTGAATAATTCACGGTATGGAAACCAGCCTGTCTCCATCCCCCGCCACCTCCACTGCTGGCACAGAGCTGTGGAGCGAGCCAGACCTGGGCGTGCGTCCTGCCCCTGCCCTCCTGTGCTGGTGCTTTGGGCAAGCGCTTGACCTCTCTGAGCCTTCGATGACTCTCATCCTGAAGTTCAGGCTGGCGCGCCTTCTTTGCAGGGTCGGTGGGGAAGTGGGAGCCCTGTGCGCCTGCTCTGTGCTGGGCGTGCAGCCCACGGGCTCCCTTTCTGAGTGAGTGGGCCGTGGGTCAGCCTGGCCGTCGTCTGGGGCCGCTTCCTGCCTCCCCTGGTGGAGCATTCGTAGCTGTTGGGGGACAACTACCGTCGTCCCACTGGTGGATGGTAGACCCCTTATCCTCCTGGCCTGGGGGCCTATCTGTGGCCGGCACCCACCTGGGCTGCTGGGGCCTGGCAGTCCTCTCCTGCCACGTGGGCTGTGCCCAGCTGGGGAGGAGGCTTCTGCTTCCTAGGCCATCCAGGAGAAAGGCGGGGCCTGGTGCAGGAGTGGGGGGTGGTGTGGCTTGGGAAGTCCAGCGTTTGTCCTTCTTTGCTGTTTACTGCCCCCACCACCCACTGGAAACGCCATGGGCCAGGCCCTGTTTGAAGGCACTGTTTGGGGCTGTCAGTAGCCTTTTCTCACACAAGGAGCCAGCATCAGCCTTGGGAGGCAGGGGTTTCTTGGGTCCCCCGTGGCTGGCCCCCTGTGGGGGATGTGACTGCAGGAATCAGGAGCTAATGGGGGCTGTTCTGAGAGCTCTCAGAGGCCTGGCTGGCCCTGCACGGGGGGCTTGGGGCCTCCGCAAGGCTAGGCTGGGATTTTGCATCCCGAGGCTGGTGGTTTCTCGTGGGACCAAGCGTCTCAGGCTCCCACATTCTCATGGCCTCCGTTCTGGAGCGGAGGGGCCCCTGGCCATTACAGCTGCCTCCCAGGGGCTCATGGTGTTTGCTGGAAGGACAGCCTGCAGCGGGGAGCTGCCGTGGGCAAGGGGCTGGTGGGATTTGTGAGCTGGCAGGTGCTGGAAGACAGAGGGGCTTCTGGGGTCTGCTCTGTGCCGCTCCATCCCCCACCTGCCCTCCTGGCTGCTGGCCTGGCTCCCCTGGGGCTGGGCCATTTCCAGGAGCTCCCCAAACCTGGGCAGCTGATGGGTGGAGCACTCCTTTTACAGGGGAGGGGCTCAGGCCCAGAGGAGGGAGGAGACTCCCTGGTGGTGGCATAGCCGGTGACCTGATGCAGCCTGAGATGAACCTCTGCTCCATGGCGATGGTCAAGGCTGTCCTGGCTGCAGGCAGGAGTCTCAGAGTGTTCTCTGCAGGCTGGAGTGTGGATGCCTGGCTGGCGGGGTGCCAGGTCTGGGCCCCAGCTGTGTAGCTTCCCATCTGTGTGACCTTGGGTGGGTCCATCCACCTCTTTGGGCTTCACTTAGTTAGGGGGTTCTGCCCCTTAACTCCTACGACTCTTCCCGACTCCCCCCCCATAACCCTGTCCCAAGCCTCCCACAGCCCCGGTGTCCTGAGGCAGAGGTCAAACTCGCTGTCTCTGCCCTCAGTCTCTCATTCTTGCTCACTATCTCCGCCAGTTCAGGGGAAGCTGGAAGAGGCAGAGGAGAACTTGGTGTGGTTGTGGCCTGGTGTGGTAGTGCTGTGCTCAGGTCAGGACAAGGCCTACAGGAGCCCAACAGTCAGTCAAGGAAGGCTTCTTGTAGGAGGTGCTACCTCGGCTGCTGTGGAGGCTGTGAGCCAGGCTGTGAACACGCAGAGGGTGAGGACTCACCTGGAGCTTGGCGGGTGGTGAACCCATTTCCTGTTAGAGCCCTGAATGCTCAGGTGTTTCCTTTGAGACTCTAAAGATATGAGGTAGCTATGTGGAGACCTTGGGAAAGAGGGTTCTAGGCAGTGGCAACTGCACATGCAAAGGCCCTGAGGCAGAGAGAAGCCTGGGCCTCAGCCCTCAATAAGGGAGTCTCTCTGGTCTGAACGTGCTGCCTTGGAGGTGGTGTGTGCTCTGTGCTGGAGGTGCGTGAGTGCAGCCTGGAGGGCCACTTACGGGGGATTGGAACTCTGGGTCTCAGGACCCTCAGGGGCCAGGAGTCTCCCAGCAGGGACCACAGCACGTTGGTTTGACGCTGTGACTCAAGCATTGTCGGCATGTGCCTGTGGGTGCGGCTGGCCCTGTTGTCATCTTCCCCACAATCAGAAGGAAATTCGCTCTGGTGAAAACAGCATTTATTGCCTCTCTGCTAGTTACGAAGATGATACACATTCATGGAACATTTGGAAAATGGAGACAAGAAAGCAGCCCCTCAGCTGGAGTCAGCCTCTGTGCTTGTACCTGGAGGGCGGGGGGCGGGGGCTGCCACCTAAGACTAGAACTTGTCACCTGCTTTTAAACATCAGGTCTTTGGACCACGTCCTTGGTCCTTAGCTCTCGATGCTTACCCAGCATCCCACGGCACCAGGGTTAGGATTCTGGGGCTGCAAGTGACAGACGTGCCAAATGGGACAGAGCGCTTTGAGGGGCAGCGTGGCAGCTCCTAGCGCAGCCCTGCTTGGACAGCAGCTGTAAGCTGGGCATCAGGGGTGCAGGGCCCATGCACTGGAGGGAGGCGGGGGAGCCCCTGCCTTGGCTCTGGCCCGGGGTGCTCTGTGGCTCCTGTCCCTGAGCTACAGCTGTTCTGCCGAAGAGACGCGTGCTGTTTGTTTTAGAAGCATTTCTCTGGGAAGCCACACGGTGACCCTGGGAGGTGGGCACTGTTGCCTCTACAGAAGTGAACCGGAGGCCACTGGCCAGCTAGCGTCGGTGGGCCAGGAGACACGGGAGGCCCGGCTCCAGTCAGCATGCCCAGCCCGTGGACACAGCCCCTGTGGTTTCCAGGTCTGGTCAGGAGGCTCCCTGAGCCCTGCCAGCAGGTGCAGTTCAGGAAGCCTCAGCGGGGGTCAGGACCAGACCCCCTACCCGCCAAGGCGGCTCTGCTGAGTCTTTGGCTGGAGAAGAGGAAGCAAATCTGCAGCCCAGGGACGGGATCACGGATACGGAAGGGGCCTCACGTGGCCCCCCGAGGGACTGGGGCACGAGACAGGGCGGTGTGGGTGCAGCAGGGCCCGAGGAGTGCTTGGCTGTGCCTGTGCTGCCTGCTGGGGTCTGCAGGGAGCCTGCCTGAGCCCTGTGCTGGCCAGGACACACACTGGCCCCTAGGTGGCTCTCCGGGACCTCCCGTGGTCTTGGGGAGGACTCAGACCCACAGTCGGGCTTTTGCAGCTCAGCGTGACGAGGCCCTGTGGGGCCGAGACATGCTGGGGTCGGCAGGTGGGCCAGGTGGGGTGTGGGAGAAGGGCCTCGGGAGCCTCCCTCCCCACTGCCCCTGCCCATGGCCTGGGCTTGTTACGTGCCGGATGGGCTCATGCACGCACACAGGCCTGCACGCGTGTGTCACCCGCAGCCCCCATTGGTGTGCCCCTCCCCCTCCCCCTCCCCAGGAGACTGGCTGAGGCCTGGTCCCCACAGGAGGCAGGTGGGCTCTGAGGGACAGGTGTGCCAAAGCGAGGCTTGGTTTCGTCCACAGGCACCCTCTATGGCTGGACTGTCCTGTGTTGGCCGAGGGCACAGGGTGAGGCCTGCCTGCCCAAAACCTGAGTGACCACTTCCTTCTGCCTCTGAGAAGAGTGGCAGGCCCAGTGTCCCCCTACCTGGCACTCCTCCTCTGGCCCCGTGCGCTCTGGGCGGGGTTCCTGGCCACTGGGAGGGGCACTCCAGAAGTTTGAGTCTGGAGTCGGGGGTTGGGCTGAGTTCCCGGGGCGCATCTGCCTGGTGGAGGCGAGCCCTGGTGCTGGACTCTGGTCTAGCCTGATGATGTGACTAGGCCTGTCTGGTGGCTCCTGCCTGCATCTGAGGCCTGTCACCTGGGCTCCCAGTGGTGGCCGGTGGAGAAGCTCTTGCAGACAGGCTTTCTGAGTGTCGTGTTGGGAGATGAGTTAGGGCACTGGGACCAAAATAGACATGCTCTTTGCTTCAAGGGCAGCTCCGGTGCTGGGCTCTTTGGTGTCTGCTCCCTCTGTGAGCCGGTGTGGGCAGCAGTGTGGGGCCTTAGCCTTCCTCCACCTGGCCCATGGTCCGGGAGGGCAGCAGAGGGGGTGCTGGGCCTGGGGGGTGACCGACCAGAGCTGCTCTCTGAGGCTTCAGCCCGATCCTGCCTCACTGGGCGTCTGTCCTGTTGGTTCCTGGGGGGCAGCGTGGCATGTGCCCCTGAGGAGGTGACCTGCAGCTGGTGAATGTGTGTGCAGCCTGGTGCCGGGAACTAGGTCTCAGCGTGGGGGGCTTGGACAAAAGGCTGGGCCCCTCCTGGGCCCCGGCACGCTGGCTGCTGGCTGTGCTTTCTCCAGGCATGGCCACGAGCTCACCAGCATGGAATTTGTGAAACCTAAGCCCAGCTTGGTGGAAAAGCTGTTTTTAATTTCTGGCCGACATCTGGGAGCCACGGCCAAGTGCGCTGGGGGTGGGGGTGGGGGCGGCTGCGGGCCGCACAGCCAGCTCAGCACCGCGGCCCCAGCCCTTGCACCCGCCCAGCCCAACCCAGCCCAGCCCAGGAAGTGGGGGCTCTGGTGGGGGCTCCAGAACTTCCCTTAGAAGGCCCGTGCTGGCTCAGACCCTGCCTCCATGCTTCAATGTGGGGGCCCCAGACTCCTCCTCTGGATGGTGGACGCCCCCCTGCCCCAGGAGTTCTGGGGACCAACAAGGCTGTGTGGAGCTGGGCCGCAGAGGGTGCTGGGGCAGATGGCCAGCCCGAGGGGAGTGGGCAGCGCCTGTGGTGCGTGTCCCCCAGACACAGGAGCTGCGGCAGCCTCTCCCCTTCCTCTCCCAGGCCCAGGGCTCCAGCCAGGACATGTATGGGTTCCTAGATAGTGCCTCAGGATGTGGGACCCCGCCAGCCTCCTGGACGCCCCTCCCTGGCTTCCTCCTCTGGAGAAGGGCCCGTGGCAGTCCCAGGGCTGGGGTGGGTGTCCCCTGGAGGCACTGAGGGGCCCCTGGTTCCCCTCTCCCACCTCGCTGCGTGCCCCAGCCCTATCCCCCAGGGCCCTGCTCTGCTGTCAGGAGCTGTGGGCTCAGGGCTGACCCTCGCCAGGCCACAGCTGCCAGGGCCCCTCAGGATGAAGGCTGCAGCCTGCGCCTTGTGCCGGGCGCTTGCTCTCACCGTCCCTCTCTGGGAGTGCTCCCCCATGCCTCACAGTGCCCTGCTGACCCCGTGATGGCAGTTAGGGGACACCTCTGAAGTCTCTGCACCCCTCCCCCAGCCTGCCTGGCCCCAACAGCCTCTGAGCTTCCAGGCCCACACTCTGGGGTCTTGAGAGTTGCCAGCCCGGCCCCGCAGGGGCTGTGCCGGTTGGGTCCCATGTCCCCAGGGCCCAGTGCCAGGGCTGGTGTGAGTACAGGCACATGCTTGCTGAAGTTCCACAGCCTAGAGGCCAGCTCTGGGCTGAGGGCCCTGTGTGTGGTGAGTCCGGCCCCCCTATTCCAGGGAGGCAGGTGCGACCCACACATGGGCATGTGAGTACAGGATGGTGAGGTCCCGGATCCCTGGTGGAATTTGGACTTGTCTCCTCTTTGGAGCCTTGCCCTTTACCACTTGGCCAGGCTGCCTCCCAGGGAGGGTTGGCACAGGGCGGGGCAGAGGCCGCTCTGTAGCAGGGCAGGCTCGCAGGCCTCGCTAGTTCCTCATGCCACGGCAGCGGTGGGACCTCAGGCTGTGGTCACATCCCTGGATCCTGGCTCCAGCACGCTAGCCATGTGATCTTGAGGGAGTCCCCAACTCCCTGGAGCCTTCCCGAGTCACCCCTGGGCTGCTAGTCCCCGGTCTCCCCTGCCTGTGGCACCGGTGCCGGGTGCACGTGATCTCCCACAAGCAGGCTAGCCAGGGACACACGCCACTGAGGCTGGGGCAGCAGGGTGGCTGGGATGTGGCCTTGGGTTGTGGCTGGGGACAGCCGTAGCCCCACACTCCCCATCAGAAGCTCTGTGAGGGTCTCCCAGAGGGGCAAGGGCTCTCCAGCCTGGCTGTGGGCTGTGGTGTCCTGCAGAGGGGCTGAGTGGACAGGCCAGCCCCCATGTCGGTTGCTGCTGGCACGGTGGTTGCTCTCCCAGGAGGGGTGTGAGGGGTGGGGTGCATGTCTGTGGTTCTGGTGTGCTCACCATGTGTGGCACACTCCCCTGCGGGCTTCCATGCCAGGTACTGCCAGGACACCTAGCTGGAGCTGCCTGTGCAGGTGGCACACGGCTGTGCTGCCCAGGGTCACGCAGGGCCCTCCCCGCCTGGTGGCCTAGAGCATCGCAGGGCAGCCTGAGCTGGCACTGTGTGCGGTGCGCAGTCCCATGGAAGGGAGCTGGCGGGAACAAGCCGTGAGTGGGTCCGAGAAGGGGCAGACTTGCAGCCCCACGCCGCCTTTTGCCATGCCCTCCCATCTGCAGTGGAGCCAAGCCCCCCCGCACGGCTTTGTTAGTAAGATTTAATGGCGCGCTGTGGCCCTCTCCAGTCTGACCTGGGTCTCTCTTTGCACCCAGACTGCCAGCAAGTCCAAGGCTGCGCTGGGGCTCCCTCTGCTCGCACAGGGACCCAGCCGAGGCTCACACGGGGACACTGCTGCCCCGGCGTCCCGCGCCCCTTGTGCCCTTGCCGGGCTTGGAGGACTTGCTTGGGGCGGGGGCTTGTTAGGCCCCCCGAAGGGCCTCAGATGTGGGCCTGGGCCTTACCTAGGAAGCGGTGAGGCTTCAGACCCTGAGCTCTGGCCCGGTGGGTGCTTCCAGAGCAGGTGGGGGCTTCGGGGGAGTGTATGGACCCAGAGGTGGATGGGGGCCTCCTCGGTGGATACACCCTGTGGCAAAGGCTGCAGGGCCTTGGGGAGGATGGGGTGGTCCAGGCTGAGAAGCGGCAGGAGGGGTGGGTGGACCGAGCGCCCCCAGCCCCCGCCCTGGGCACGTGTGTCGGTGCCGAGTCCTCACAGCATGGGCGCTACAGGAGCGCCTTAGGTGGCTGGAGGCCAGCGCCGTGGCCAGCGGTCAGGATGTGGGCCCCAGTGTCTCGCCTCGCCTGACCGATTGCTGACATCACTTCCATCGCAGACGGAAAGTTCCATTTGGTCAGAGCCCCGATGCTGATCAGACATTTCCCATTCAGAGGGGAAGCCAGGCCGTGGAAAGGGGAGGTGGGGCCACCACGGGAGTGCCAGCAGAAGGCTGCTCTCTGGGAATCTGGCCACAGGGACAAGGGCAGAGGTCAGGGCAGGCACCCGGGACCCTGGGCAGGAGGATACAGCTGCCCAGTGCCGGGCACCCCATGGGCACGGGCTCTGCTCGCCGGCAGCAGTGGGCGGGGCCCCGTGCTCCCAGTGCCAGCCTCCCCTGTGTAAACTAGGAGGGTGCTGTCGCCTCTCAGTCGGGGCTGTGTGTGGCTGTCCTGGTTTAGGCCCCGCAGCCACCCGCTGGGGTCACTGTTTAAGGCTAAGCCTGTCCAGGAGGAGAGCATCCTGCCAGAGAGGAAGCTGCCCCGGCCTGTCAGCTGGGGGTGGGTGGCAGGGGCCTGTGTTTCTGAGCGCCCACTGTGGGCCAGGCCTCAGGGGCCACCACCCTTGATAAGTTGATGAGCTTAGTGAGGCCTTTCCAGGACCCACTGGCGGAGGTGTGGGCAGACAGACCCAGCACGTAGACGGTGGACGTCGGTCCCTGTCCTCACTGTCAGGAAGGGCTCTCTGGAGCTGTGTAGACAGAACTGCAGCTGCCCAGATCCCTGGCTTTTCATGCAGCACCCAGGCCTGTGCCTGTCACTGCCCCCAGGAGAGCCTCTGGGAGCAACCCCTCTGCCCTCGGTGCCTGTCTGAGCCCCTGGCCACGCTCGCCGGTTACTCGGCTCAGCTCTGTGAGGCTGGAGGGGGGCGGGGTGGGGTGGGAGACTTCTCCCCCAGGGCTGTGACTTCCGGACCCCAAGGCAGGTGCCTGTGAGTGAGGCTGCGCCTGGCTGGCCGAAGCCTTTCCCCCTCCCCGTCGCTGGCAGGTGTCCGGTGCCCAGGCGCGTGGGACCCCCTCCCCACCTGCCCGCCCACAGCCACAGAGCTTCCAGCCACAGGCTGCTGCTACCACACCGCTGGGAGCTCAGCGGTGACACGTGCACATGGACGGGTGTGGGTGCACGTGTGAGTGTACGGGCGTAGAGATGCGTGTGTGGGCGTGGACACTCTCACCTCGTCTTTGAGCAGCCAGGACACCGACTCCCTGTCCCCAGCCCACCAGGCTGCGGCGGGGCAGAGCTGGTCTGGGAGCAGCGCCCCCTCCCCGCTCCCCACGGAGGCGCTGTTTGAAGTCTTTACAGGTATTAGCTTGTTCCATCCTCACAGTAACCCTTCTAGGTAGGACAGTGATATTACTGTCTCTGTTTTATATGTGGGGAAACTGAGGCACAGAGGCTAAAGTCACTGACTCGTGGTCACATTCTAAACCAGGCCAAGCAGCACTGACCTGCAGTACTTTGGTTCCCCCATGAGCCGGGCCGCCCTCCCCCACACCGCTGGCCAGCAGCAGGCAGCTCGCAGCAGCCTCCGGCGGCAAGACCCGGGGTGTCCGTCCCCTCGGTCTCTGCTCCTGGAGGACTGGCACCAGCAGGGACGGTACAGCATCCCCACAGACAAGAGGGGCTCAACTTCTCGCCTTCGTGGCTGCCAGGGCCCTTCTCCCATGTGACACCGGGAGGGGCCGTGGAATGTCACGTCCCACGGCGGAGTTGCTGGGGCTGCCGGGCCGCACGGGCTCCCACGTGGCAGAGCTGGGCGCAGGCCAGGGGCCTCCCACACACAACTGAAAAGAGCTACTACCAGGTTTCTGGTTTTGTTTTAATTATAAAGGTAGTATGGTTTGTGGTTTGAAAAAAAAAGAAAACCAAAAAAAGATTTAAAAAAAACCCCAACAACAAAAAACAAATCAAAGCTGCAGGAGACCCAGGCGTGCCTCCCGCCTGCCCGCCCCGCAGGTGCCCAGGCCCGGCGCCTTCCGGGTGCCGTCGGCCGCGGTGACTCTGACCCCTGGACCAGCCCGTGCCCTCCCTGACTTGCTCGGGTCGCTGCCTGTTGCGCTTTTTCTGTTCTTCATGGCCTGGCTCCCGTCTAGAAGGCCTCACCCCTCTTCCTCCACCGGCCCAGCAGCCCCAAGGACGGGAGCCGCCTCTGCTGGGCGCCTGCCGGGCCAGGCGCTGGCGTGTCCCCCCAGGTGCTGGGGTCTTGCTTGGCCAGTGATGCTTATCTTACCTCGCTTTTCTTACCTGGGAAACAGGAGTGGGTGGTCCTGGCGCCACCTGGGCTGTGGTCTGGGTCTTTGATGAGTCCTGACTGCGTGAGCGCTGGCCTCGCTGCCAGGCTGGTCGGCTCAGGGCCCCAGCTTGGGTGCCGCCTGCCCTGTGCCCCCACCCTGGCTTCCTCGCCCCAGGGGCTATTTCCTCGCTAGAGGTGTGTAGGTGTGCTCATTTAAGGATCAGCTCGGAGCCAGCTGTGTTCTGGGTTTGAGGGTAGAGCCTGCTCTCCCAGACCGGCCCACAGTGATGGGGGGGACCAGACGGGAGAAGGGGTGGCACGAGGTGGGGCAGGGTGGCAGTGCTGGCCTGAGGGCTGCTGGAGGCCGTGGGGCGGGGATGCTGCCAGCCTGGGGCCCAGATGGGCCTGGTGGACAGGGTCTGTGGGACCCTGGGAGCCGGGGTGCCTGTGGCATCGAAGGGGGCTCAGTCCCAGTGGAGACGTGGCGCATGTTGTGGTCTGACTGAGGTTGTGGGAGGCGGCGGTTTATTCTGCCCTTTGCCTCTGACCTGTGAGAAAGGGACCGGCAGGGCCTGCAGCATCTATGCCTGGTGTCCCGCTTTGTGTGTGTGTGTGAGGGCACGACCCACAAGACAGTGCTATTCCCAGCCCCCGGATGTTAACGCCTCGTGCCGGGCTGTGTTGGGTGGGATGGAGGTTGTGCCTGATACTAGGCTCCTTAAGGTGAGCATCCTCCCCTGTGACTGGCGCCTGGCCCTCCGGCAGGCCCTTGATTCCCTTCTGCTGTGGCCTGGCCCACCTCCCTGTGTGACCTTGGACAAGCTCCCCCATCCGCCGCCTCAGAGTCCCCTTTGATGTGAGCACCCTGGGACCTTTAGGGAGCCTTGAGCTGACGAAGTGGCTTTGGAGCCAGCCCCACTGGGCTTGCTCCCTCCCCTACCCAGTCGGTGAGCAGGGGTGGTCAGGGCCTGTCAGGCCCTCTGGCCTGTGCTGCAGCCTCGTGGTGGTGACCTGGCCTTCCCCAAGAGGGTGTCCCCACCCTGTGCCTTTGGAGGGGGGCAAGGCCCAGTCTCCAGACAGCAAGTCAGCCCCCAGTTTGGCTTGGACCATGGCTGTAGGTGCATGCCCTGGTCAGCACCACCCTGGTCAGGTGAGAGAGCCCTGCCTCGGGTGCAGGGGTCAGCCAGGGATGGTGGGCCTGGCAGGAGGCCTTTGGGGCCAGCTGGCTCCTGGGAAGGCAGGGAGTGCCATCCTATGTCTGCTGCCTGGCAACTGTCTCCTAGGAGACAGCTGCTGGGCACCCGGGCTATGATCCAGCGGTCCTAGTGCCTCTGTGGCTGAGCCTCTGGTCCCAAGGGGGCCCTGCAGTGGGCAGGTGGACCTGGGGCATTCTGCACCCCAGTGACTCCCCAGGCTCACGGCCACACTGCTGACTGTTTGGATGTGGGGTGAGGGTGTTTCCAGGTCCCCGAGGTCTGGCTGTCTCTGCAGCAGTGCCAGCATGGCAGCTGAGGGGTGTCCAGTGGGTGGGCACCTCTGTGGTACTTCCTCGGCTCCCCCTCATGAGCTGTACAGGGTCGGGGCCAGCCTGCTGCCCTGCAGTCCTGTGCCAGCCACCACTCCCACCCTGACAAAGCATGGGTACTGAGACTCCCCGAAGGGCTGTGATGTGGACACGCGGGTCCCTCCTCCATACTTTCTCTGAAGCCAGTTTCTTTATCAGTTGAATGGGGGTGAGCACCGGACCAGGCACACTGAAGGGCGAGGTTCCCCGGGGGCGGGGCAGGGCTGGTGCCTGTCCCAGCAGGTGAAGGCTCTGGGCTGTGTCCCTGCCCCAGGAGGCCCAGCCCACAGCTGAGCCCACAGTGGGCATCGCTGCTGGATCGAGTCAGTTGCTTCCCATGGGGGACGCTGGCCTTAGTGACAGGAGGGTGCTGGGGGGTTTTCCTTCCTCCCCTGATGCTTCCTGGTGCCAGGTTGGAGAATTCTGGGCCCTTCAGGCTGCGTGGGGCTGAAGCTCACGAAGGCGCTCAGATCCAGCGCAGTCTCAGCCCTGCGGGTGAGGATGAGGGTGGGGGCGTGGTGCTGACAGCCCCTTCCTGGGGCCCTGCTGTGTGCCCAGCCCCACAGCAGGCGTGGGTGGCCTTCAGTAAGACTGTGCCTGCCTCTTCTGGGGAGGCAGCATCACCCTCTTTTTACAGACAAGGAAACTGAGGCTCGGGGAGAGTAAGGGCCTTCCTTGGCCATGTGGCCAGTTAGTGGCCACTGGTTAGCAACTGGGCTGGCCCTGCCTTGGGGCCCCCACCCACCCAACACCTCCTCATAGGGCCTGGTCCAGGACCCCTGTCTGCCTCGGGCTCTGGGGCCCAGGAGGTGGTGGGCTCCCAAGGGGAGGACACAGGGCTTGGGAGGGGTTAGGAGAGGGCACCTCATGGTCTTGCCCACTAGGTGGCGTTTGGGTTGAATCCTGAGTCTAGGCCTGAAGACGGTGAGCCTGGGGTCACAGGTCTGGGTGACCACAGGCATGTCACTCAGGTGCTGGGGGAGGGCTCAGTGGGAGTGTGTGCCCGTCCCTTGACCGCGGGCGCCGGTGGGCTTTGCTGGTACCGGAGTTGGGTGCAGAGCCAGAGCGGGGCCCACACCTCCAGCACCACTTCCCAACCGCCCTCAGGCGCTGCTGCTGCTTGGGGCCGCCGCGCTGGCGTGCCTCGCCCTGGACCTCCTCTTCCTGCTCTTCTACTCCTTCTGGCTGTGCTGCCGGCGACGCAAGAGCGACGAGCACCTGGACGCCGACTGCTGCTGCACCGCTTGGTGCGTCATCATCGCCACTCTGGTCTGCAGGTGAGCGCGCGTTTGGGTCAGGCTGGGTGGAGGCGTGGCCCGCGGGGGGCGGGGACCCAGGCGGGAAGGGGCGGGCCAGGTGGCCGCGGGGGCGCCCCCGCCCTGAGGCCCGCCCTTCACGCGGCCCCGCCCTGTCCCAGCGCCGGCATCGCCGTGGGGTTCTACGGCAACGGGGAGACCAGCGACGGCATCCACCGGGCCACCTACTCGCTCCGCCACGCCAACCGCACGGTGGCAGGGGTCCAGGACCGCGTGAGTGGCCGTATGGGAGGGGGTCCTCTTCCTGCTTCTAAGCCGCGTGTGTGCGTGTGTGCCCCAGCGTGCGGGCGCGTGCGAGAACGGCGCCGTGCCCTCCCGGGTGACGCTGCCCCCAACCTGGCACAGGTGTGGGACACTGCAGCCGCCCTGAACCGCACGGCGGAGCCCAGCCTGCAGAGCCTGGAGCGGCAGCTGGCCTCCCGGCCAGAGCCCCTGCGGGCGGTCCAGCGGCTGCAGGGCCTGCTGGAGACACTGCTCGGCCACACAGCTGCCCTCCCGTTTTGGAGGAACCCGGCTGTGTCGCTGGAGGCGCTGGCCGAGTGGGTGGACCTCTACGACTGGTACAGGTGCGGCCCACCCCTCTCCTGCCCTCCCCACCTGGTCACTGCTGTCTGTGGGCCGGTTGACTCCCAGCTCCCCGGGCCTGAGGTCTTATGGATGGGAAGGGTCGGGGCCACTGGTGGCCACTGTGGAAGGAGTTCCCGTGGGGACATCTTTTGTAAGAACTGAAGCTAGTCTCCACATCCCAGAACTGCCTGTGCTTGGCCCGCTGCGTCCTGGGCTGTCTGCCTGGCCCTGCCCCCCCTGGGCCCAGGTGCCTGCCCTGCCCCAGCCCGCCCTTGCTGCCGGCCCCCGGGGCCGCGGGCCCGGCCCATCTGTGCGGTGCGCCTGCAGGTGGCTGGGCTACCTGGGCTTCCTGCTGCTCGACGTTGCCATCTGCCTTCTGGTGCTCGTTGGCCTCATCCGCAGCTCCAAGGGCATCCTGGTGGGGTGAGTCTGTGGGCCCCTGGGGCAGTGGGAGGGGTGAGTCACCTGCAGCACATGTCCCCTGAGTCAGTCCTGTCCCACCCTCCGCATCCTCACGGCCAGCCACAGGGTCTGCCTGACGGTGGGGCTCCCCACGGTGCGGCCCTGCTCCGACACTCCTCCCCTGCCCTGTGGCCAGCGTCTGGGCACGCCTGCCCCAGCAGTTCCTGGTTCCTGCCGTGCCCCTCCCCCACAGAGGCTCCTGAAGACCTGCCCAGGTCCCAGAGTGCATGGGGCCTCCGGGAGGTCAGGCTGGGGGCCTCCTTTCTCCACCCCGTCTCTTTGGCTAGAGGTAGTATGAGCTTGAACCCCAGTTCTGTGGCTCCCTGAGCTGCCTGCCGTGGACAGGTGGTTGTTGGCACTGAGTCTCTGACTTCTTGTCTGCGAGAAAGAGAACGACAGCTCATCTGTAGGACAGTTCTGAGGGGACATCACCACTCGTTGCTGAACAAGCCAGCAGCCACGTCCTGGCTCCTCCCTGGGCCAGGCCCACACTCAAGGGCTCCCACAGAGTGTGCATGCCGCTGTTGGAGGTGATGGCCCCAGGGAGGAAAGTGCAGCAGGTGGAGGGCAGGGTGTACAGGTGGGCAGGGGGTTGGCAGCGCGCACACTCGGAGAGACCTGGCCAGGAGGGGCTGCTGGAGCCGACACCCACGGGAGCCAGGGACCCCTGAACACCTGGGAGAGGGCAGCTGACCGCCAGTGCACGGGCCTGTGGTGGGTGTGCAAGGAGCAGCAGAGGGGCCTGAGTGGCTGGAGTGGGTGGGGGACAGGCAAGCTGAGGCCTCAGGGGAGGAGGGGGCCAGTGCCACAGGGGAGAACTCTGCCTGGAGGTCTGAGGCGGTGCCGGGTGGGGTGTGAGCACAGGAAGGCTTGGTCCGCGCCAGGCTGACGGGCCCCACGGGCCACGCTGTGGGCTGCAGGCCTTGGGCCAGGGTGAGAGCTGGGACCCCAGTCTGCTGAAGAGAGCGGCCTGGGGGTACGGGAGTGGGGCTCAGAAGTCCCCTGGCCTTCCAGCCGAGCCAAGCCCTGCCTCTCCTGTCCCCACTCGGACTTCTCTCAGCCCCACTCTAGCCGCTCCAGTTCAGAGGGAATCCATATGTGCCCGGCCTTCAGGCAGCTCTAGTGAAGGCCGGGCCATGGCGGGAGCCACAGCCCCTGTGTGGCGGACCCCTAGATGTGCCCTGGGACCTGGGCCTCTGGCGTGCAGCCTGGCAGGGGGCACAGCCCTCACCCCCACCAGAAGAGTGCTGATTGGCTCTCTTTGCCCCAAGGGTCTGCCTGCTGGGTGTCCTGGCCCTGGTCATCAGCTGGGGCACACTGGGCTTGGAGCTGGCTGTGTCTGTGGTAAGTGCTGGCGAGGACTGGGGGGAGTGGTCCCCATCTGCTAGGCCAAGGCATGGGGAACGGGGGTGAGGAGGCACCACACTCATCTCCACTCCCATGATGACACCGAGAGAGCTGGGGACCTGTTCTGGGGACACAGCAATAATGCCCCCACAGGTTCACACTCCATTTTCCTGAGACAAAAGCAGGCCATGAGGGCCCAGGCTCTAGCCCTGAGAGCTGAGGGGTCGGCAGGGGGCCCAGCATGGTCATCTCATCCGCCTTGCCCACACCCCCCAGGGCTCCAGTGACTTCTGTGTGGACCCCGACACCTATGTGACCAGGATGGTGGAGGAGCACTCGGTGCTGAGCGGGGGTGAGTCTGCGGTTGGGTACCCGTGGGTGCCCTGGGGCTGGACTTGGGAGACCTCAGTGAGCGAGCCTGCCCCCGTGAGTCCTCTTTGGGGGAGGCAGGAGCAGACCAGGAAGCTGGTGAGGAGGCAGGAGCACCTGTGAGACTCTGGGGAGGAGGAGGACAGGAGGTGAGGCTCATGGGGGTGAGGGTGGGGGCAGGGAAGAGGGACCAGCAGTGGGGGTGGGTAGCAGGTGACAAGGGCTGCTTCAGAACTAGTGGTCAGGGTGGCCTGCCCAAGAAGTGGCATGAAAATTGAGCCAGGGAAGGCTGTGCAAAGGTCCTGAGACAGAGACAAACTTGATGTGCTCGTGAGGCAGAAAATAGACCAGTTGGGAGGGGAGACAGTGGGGAGGCCCGCAGGGCCAGGTGGCAGTCAAGAATTTGGGCTTTATTCTAGGGGGGCTGTTGGAGGGTGGAAAACAGGAGGTAGATGTGATCCATGGTTAAACTTCCTTTCCAAAGCCTCGGGCGCTGGAGCAGCAGTGGGGTGAGGGAGGGAGGCAGGGAGGCTGTTGCATTCTTGCAGGCAGGAGACAGCTGGGTGAGGATACCAGGATGTGCTGTGAGGGCAGAGCTGATGGAACTTCCTAGGAAGGTGGCCGTGGAGGAGGGACGAGTTGAGGGCTCCGGCCTCGGGTCGGAGCAGCTGCCATCACAGGGGCCCTGGACTGAGCTGGTGGCCGAGCAGGGCTGGGGCTGGGGACCAGGTGTGAGACACCCGGGAGGCAGGCACACGAGGAGGGGACTCTGGGGCTCGGGCTGCGTGCTCCCCAGGTGGAAAGCAGGGGTGCGCTCCCTGAGGGGTGGGCGTGCGGAGTGGCCTTGAAATGCTGGCCCTTATGGGACTGTGCTCCTCTCCTTGCCCAAGAAAGCCACACAAGTGGCGTGTGGGCTGGTTTTAGTTCATTTTGTTGAAGGAACCATTGGCGCATAAGCCCGAGGAGCCTGCAGGAGGGAGGGCTGTCTGCCTGCTGTGGGGGGACGGTGGGCCTATTCGGCTGGGGCTGGCAGGGCTAGTGACACCTGTCCCCACCACTGTCCTTGGCCCTGGTGCCAGCAGCCGGGCCTCTGTAGGTCCTATTGCTCGGGGCCTCAGCAAGCATGAGCAGTTCCAGCCATACGAGAGTGCTTGCTGCTGCCTGTAGGCCACGGCCATCTGGGTCAGGCAGCGTGCTGGCTCCACTTACAGGTGGCTGAAGTCAAATGCCGTGCTTTCTCACGTTTTCCGACTTAAGCCTGGTGGGAGCCCAGGCCTCAGGAGCTGAGCCTCAGGGCTGAGTCTGGGTGCCGAAGGGACCAGAGGGCACAGGGTGGGCGGCGGTAGGGGTTGTCAGGGTCCAAGGCTTGTTCCTCAACCCTGGCTGGGCTTGGGTCTCCTGGGTTTTCAAAGTCAGAATTGTGTGTGAGTCCCCCCACCTTTGAGCATTAGACACAGAATCAACACCTGCTTTTTAGGGGGGAGCAGGCCACCTGCTCCCTCTGAGCCCCACCCCCCTCTTTGGGGTGACGCTCTGGTCAAAGAACTCTTTTGCCCAGCTGGCCCATGAGGGGACGCCTGCCCGGCCGATGTCGGACCCCTTTCCCGCTCTCAGTGCTGTCTGCTGCTCCAGAGGGGAAGGAGGTGGGAGGCTGCCCCCAGGAGAGAGCTGTGCCCGTTTAAGGCACAGAGCAAAAGACTCAGAGCAAAGGGTCTGGGCCCTGGGCTCCCTGGAGGCCACGCCCCCTCACAGGTGCACACGCACACGCCACTGTGTGCAGACACATATGTGCGCACACACACGTGCACACGTGAAACGCATATACAAGCCAGCAGGCGTACATGCGACATACGTGATGGGGACACATGGACACAGACGTGTGGGTGCACACAGCACACACGACCAGCATGTGTTGCTCAGCCGCCCTGCCTTCTCTCTGCAGAAGTCCTGCAGTACTACCTGGCCTGCTCGCCGCGTGCCGCCAACCCCTTCCAGCAGGTGAGCGCGACTGCTGCTGGCTCTGCAGAGCCTCTGGTCCCTGGCTGCCCCCCACCGACACCTGCAGGCTGCCAGGCCCCTCCTCACACCTTGTCATACCCCTGGGGCTCCCGTCCTGATACCCTCAACAGAAGCGTTCTGGGTGGATGCTTAATGGCCCCACGTCCCTGGGACTTCTTTCTTGAGCTGTCCTTGGCCATGCCTGCAGGGCCAAGTCAGCTGTCTGGTGGGCGTGGGAGGAGCCCAGGGATGCCCCACAGTGGGGGCGTCCTGTGCCTGCTGTGTGGAATGATTGGACGGGTGTTGTCAGGTGGAATTTGAAGGGAAACCTGTCACTCCACGTGACTGTCGCCCTCTGGGGTCCTGAGGACTGTTTATCTGCTTTAGAGATGCTGTACTTCCGGTGATCTGTGTTGTCTCTGGGGTGCATGGGCAGCCGGGGGCGGTGGGCCGGGGAGGGGTGTCCCACAGGCCTGCAGAACAGAGTGCCAGGCCCCACCTCTGGGGCTGGCAGGAGCCTGGGGCACCGGGACTCGCCTGCCTTGTGTGTGGGTGGAGGCCTCAGGGAGCGGGGGAGAGGCTGCCCCAGCCCCTGCTGGCATCAGCTGGCCTCTCTGTGGAGCAGAAGCTGTCAGGCAGCCACAAGGCACTGGTGGAGATGCAGGACGTTGTGGCCGAGCTCCTGAAGACCATCCCGCGGGAGCTCCCGGCCACCAAGGTGAGGGGCTGAGGGGGCGGCGGTGGGGCCCCCTTTGCTCATCGTGAAAGGGAGGCGTGGTGCAGACGCTGCTCCTGGGGAGCCCTGCTGGGGGTCTGGCCCTTTTCATCCCTCCCTCCTTCCCGTCATGTCCCAAGGATTTGGGGTGGGTTTTACGCCACATGCACACACACACACACATTCCAGGACCAGGTTCACTCCACACAGAGTATTTTGCATGATGTTTTGTCATTTAAAATAGCATGAAAATCTCCTTTGTCTTAAATTGCTCCTTAAAACGTGGTATTTAAAAGAAGCAGGTCCATGTCGGGGGGAGACAGGGGTGTTGGTGGTTTTCCCGTCGTAACAAAGGACCCTTATGTTGGCTGCATCGCTTGGGCGCTATGGGCCCGCCCTCCTTGCTGTCCTCACATCCTGGCAGCCTCCTGAGACCAGGCCACAGACTCAGGGCCCGTCCTTCCTCAAAGCCCAGGGTCCTCTGGCTCTGTGCCGAGACCACTGGGGGTCGAAGGGGTCTCGATGGCAGGGAGTGGGGCAGAGGAGGCCTGTGGCTGGCTGGGGCCCCCTCCCGAGTGTGGTGCATGCCCCCAGGACCCCCTGCTCCGTGTCCAGGAGGTGCTGAATGGCACGGAGGTGAACCTGCAGCACCTCACTGCCCTGGTGGACTGCCGGAGCCTGCACCTGGTGAGACCGGGCCGTGGGGCGGGCTGTGCAGTGAGGGGCGGGGCGGGGTGCTCCAGGCTGCCGTGGGCACCTGCTGCATCTTGCCCTGCGCTTCCCCTCTCTCCTGCCGTCTCTCCGGCTCTAGGACTACGTGCAGGCCCTCACAGGCTTCTGCTATGACGGTGTCGAGGGCCTCATCTACCTGGCCCTCTTTTCCTTCGTCACAGCCCTCATGTTCAGCTCCATCGTCTGCAGCGTCCCGCACACCTGGCAGCAGAAGAGGTGAGGGGCTCTGGCAGGTCCTGGGACCTGCCCCAAGTCACATGGGGCTGTGCCTTCTGGACACCTCATGTCCTAGTCCAGGGACAGGGACAGAGGCTTCCTCACCTCCTGACATCCATAGTCTCCGCGGCATCTCTGAGGGTGGTGTGCCCCAGACGAGCAGCCGTTCCTGGCATGCCCCGGGAAAGCAGCCTAGAGGAGGAGCTCCCAGCACAGGCGGACTGCCTCTGGGTACTGACTTTGTGCCCCACACCCTTCCACGCTTCTGCCTGGCTGAGCTCAGAGTGTCTTTTCTGAGCCCCTACCCCTCGTGCAGTGTGCAGGGATGCTGGGAGAAAGACCAGCCGACCGGGGGGCTCTGAGCTTCGGCAGGAGCGCCCCACATGGCCCTGGCCTCCAAGGTTTACTCAGCTGGGTGACCGGGACGGCAGCTGCCTCCCACGGGCCACAGTGTCTTTATCTTTGAAGTAGGGGTGCTGGTGAGCCCTGCCTCAGTCTCGCAGTCAGTACTGGATTGAGTGATGTATGGGGATACCAGGCCCGCCATGCTTGGGCCACATGGGGCAGTCCCCAGACCCACCACCATCCCTCCCATTTGGGCTGTGGCTGCTTCTTGGTGGCCCAGCTTGGATGACAAGTAGCCCAGCTCAGATCTCTTCTCTTTGTCTGGATTTCTGCTGTTATTTTCTCTGGTGATGGTGGTGATGGTGGTGATGATAATGGTGGATGGTCATGATGATGGTGGTGATTGTGGTCATGATGGTCATGATGGTGGTGGTAGTCATGATGGTGGTGGTGGTCACAATGGTGGTGGTGGTCACGGTGGTGGTGGTGGTGGTCACGGTGGTGGTGGTGGTCATGATGGTGATGGTCATGATGGTGATGGTGGTCATGGTGGTGGTGATGGTGATCATAATGGTGGATGGTCATGATGATGGTGATGGTGGTGGTGGTGGTCACGATGGTGGTGGTGGTCACGATGGTGATGGTGGTGGTGGTGGTAGTAATGAAGATGGTATCTATAAGGGGAGTGGCTAAGAGCAAGCCCTGCAACCACGTGGCCTGGATTCTGATTCCACCTCTGCCTTTGCTCATTGGGTGACCTTGGGCAAGTGACTTAACCACTCTGGGCCTCAGTTTTTTCCTGCTTGTAGGATGGGGATTGAGAGAGCACGTCCTCCTAGGACCCCGTGAACGCTAGGGTAACCACGGCATGCAGCGGCTCAGTCCTGGGCGTGGCTGGTACTGGCTGCTTCTGCCCCCCTTTTCTCACTACGGGACCCAGCTGGTGGGGGGAGGTGGGATGTGAGCCCAGGCCTGTGCCCCCACCACCAGGCAGCCCAGGCAGAGTGTGACGAGCCCCAGAGGCCTGGCCCCTGGCTCCCTGGCCTCGTGCTGCAGCAGCCTGGGCTGAGTGGAGGGCAGAGGGCCAGAGGCAAGCAGTGGGGAGGGCTGGGCTCAGGCTCTCAGGGGCAGGTCAGACTGCTGAGCCAAAAGAGGGCCTCCTGCTTCCGGCACCTGGCTTCCCCAGGAGGGGCCCTGACCCCTCCTCTTAATAGGCAGGCAGCGTGCCTGTGTGTAGACTGAGGTACATGTTTCTTGCCCTCCCCGGGTGACTCGCCCGCCATCCCACAGCGAGAAGGTTTGGGACCAGGTGTGTCTGCCCCAGGGCTGACCCTCTGCAGGCCTTGTGGCTGGCTGCCTCACGTCAGGGCCGGAACCTCTGGCTGTTCCCTCCCTGCAGAGGCCCGGACGAGGATGGGGAGGAGGAGGCCGGCCCAGGGCCACGGCAGGCGCACGACAGCCTCTACCGCGTGCACATGCCCAGCCTGTACAGCTGCGGGAGCAGCTACGGCAGCGAGGCCAGCATCCCGGCTGCCGCGCACACTGTCAGCAACGCACCGGTCACCGAGTACATGTGAGCCCCGAGCCTGGCGGGGCGCGGGCCTCCCTTGGGGGGGGCTGCCCCAGCTGCGGGGGTGCTGGGCTGGCCTTGAATGCCTGCTGCCCCTACACGCCAAGGAGACCCCTGCGTCAGACGGAGGGTATATGTCTGGGGTCGCCGAGGGCTGGACCGACCACGTCATGGAGCCGAGGCCCTGGCAGGGCTGAGGCGGGCAGGTGGCGGCTGTGGGCTAGCTCTGAGCCCTTTATGGCCGTGCCAGGTTCCTGGGACCCCCAGGCCCTTGCTAGCGGCCGGTATGCAGGGTGGTGGAGAGAACACGTGGGTCTGCCTGGCTCCAGATCGGCCCCTGGCCCAGGGCTGGGACTGCCGTGGCCACTGGTCACTCACAGCCCCTCTCTCCTCACGTCTCAGGAGCCAGAATGCCAATTTCCAGAACCCCCGCTGTGAGAACACCCCCCTCATCGGGCGTGAGTCCCCGCCGCCTTCGGTAAGTCTCAGGGCAGGAGGTGGGTGGGGGACCCGAGGCCTGGGATGGGGGGGCACCTGTTCCCTCATGGTCTGATGTGGCCCTCGTTGACAGTGCAGCCATGGGGGCTGCCCTGAGCCTTCAGCGCCAGGGCCAGCTGGGGCTCCCTGGGGGGGCTCCCAGGCAGGTATCCGGCCTGTTGAGACTGGGCTGGGTGAGCTCTCATGCTCCTCGAGGGCCCCGGCATCTCTTCCCACCCTAGCCCTGCTTCCTCTTCTCCCTACTCCACTTTCTGAACTCAGCCCTGGTCTTGGCTCCTGGCTCCTCCGGCAGGACCTAGTGTCCCCTCTTGTCTTTGGAGTGAGACATGGAAGAGGGGACAGGGTGATTTAGTACCAAATAAAGGAGCTCGTAGAGAGGCCAGGGGCCCTGGCGGGCTTCCTAGAGGCGGTGGGCCTCAAAGAGCACGGCTAGAGAGGCCGAAGGCCACCTTGCTTCAGAAATAACGGCCCGCGTGTGCAGTGGTCCCGTCGTGCCCTGTGGCACAGAGCTGGCCTGGGTGTGTGCCCCCAGGCCATGTGGGCCCCAGGCCTCAGGCTGCCCTCCTACCTGTCAGCCTTGGTCTGACCCTGGCGTTGAGGCCGCCCTCTCTCTCTCTCTCTCCCTGCACTCCTCCCACCCTGGGCCCTCCTAGCGCTATCTGGCTGCCCTGGACTCTGGCAGCCACACGGGCTGGCAGTTTAAGCCCATGGACAGTGCCTGAACGTTGTGGTGGCCGTGTCCTCAGAGTGACAGGTACTGACCCGCCTGGGTCCCTTGCCCTGCACCGCCTGCCCGCCCGCCTCTCCTTCGCTCACTGCTACCCCTTTGGGCCCATCTGCCAGGTCCTGGGGCTGCCTCAGCTCGGCGCCCGTGGGGCCAGCCTGCAGCCGGTGCAGGCGCAGGGACTTTGTGGCCCCCAGCCCAGACACGGAGACCCTGGCCCTGGGCCCATCATCCTCATGTCAGAGGCCACGAGCCCCTCCACAGAGCCCCCTCCTCACCCCAGGGCCAGCTGCAGGTGGCCCCTGCCCCTCATGTCACCTCCCAGCAAGGAGACCGCCCACCCAGACCCCTGTGCGCTGGCACACCTGCACCGGCGCCTGAGCTCAGGGAGGCAGAGCGCGGGTGAGCGAAGGCGCTGGGCTGCGGCCAGCAGGCCAGGCCCTCGAGGTGCCGCCCCGTGTGTCTGAAAGTGCACACAGGTGTGTGCAGATGGACGTGCAAGCTGCTGCAGCTGCCCCCACACAGCGCTGTGCACCTGCTTGGGCTCCTTCAGGGGTCTGGGCTGCTGCCCACCGCCCCCCTCCACCGCATGTCCCTGGAATGACACGGCTCCCAGTGCCCGCTGTTACCCCCTCCAGCTTGCCTTTGTGGCCTCTGATGGGTGCTTGCAAACTTCTCCCCCACCAGGAGTTCTGGGAGAGCTCTCAAGGACTGGGAGATTGCCCCTCCTGGCCTGGGCACTGTGGTGTGGGGACTTGGTTGCTGGAGCCCCCAGGGATTGGTAGGGGCGTGTGGCTGTGGAGTCAGCCTGCCAGGCTCCTTCCCACTGGCAACCCTTGGCACATGCCTTGGCTTTCATCCCCTAGATGGGTGTATGGCCCACTTCACACTGCCCGGCCTTAACACATGTCTCCACGGGTGTTACATGAGCACACGGGCACACCGCAGGGCCTCTGTGCTTCAGGTGGGGTGAGCGTGGCCCTCCCCAGCTGCCCGTTCCTGCACCTGTGACCCGTAAGGAGCCCACAGTGTGGTTCCCACCCAGTGGGTGGCAGCAGCACCCCAGCCTGGTGCTGGGTGGCTTTGGGGCCCCCTTTCCCCGAGGTGATGGGGCAGAGTGGCCCCGGAGCCTCCTCACTCCTGTGGCCCACGGCTCTGGTCTGACCCTTTCTCAGATACAGCCTGGCCCCACCTTTGCCTGACACTGTTCTCCTGGGTGCCCAGCCAGGGCCCCACAGAGAGAGGCTGAGCATGGCTTTCAGGTCCTGGGTGTGAGGGGTGCAGGTGGGGGGCCTCCAGGCCCCAGGTCTTGCAGGGAGCAGAGCTCTGCCTGGCCTGAGACAGGAGATTGGGGGCTGATGTGTTTATCTTCCTGGGAGAGGAGGTTGGTCCCCAGTGTCCCCATCCTGAGCCTCGGAAGTAGGGGCCAGACCTCTGCTCCCTTGGGCTGTCACTGAGGCAGGGCTCAGGAGTCCAGGCCCTGGACCAGCCAGCGCTTCCCAGAGCCCCTCCTCCCAGGGTCTGTCAGCTGTACCTATCCCGCCCCAGGGGTGCTCCTGGCTCACCCCCCGAGGCCCATGTCCAGCCATGCCCAGCGCCCCACTGACCGCCTGCCCCTCTGTCTCCTTCCAGTACACCTCCAGCATGAGAGCCAAGTACCTCGCCACAAGCCAGCCTCGCCCGGACCCCAGCAGCAGCGGGCACTAGACCGCCCGGCCGCCGCCTGCCCCACGTGCCAATCGCCCTGCTCCTCCCTGTGCCAGCCTTGCTGCTTACTCCCTGGTCCCCTGCCGGACCCTCCGCATGTACGCCAGGCCCGCTGCAGGCACCTCTGTGGCCACTCGACCCCTCCTCCCCTTCCTGCAGGGCCGTGGAGATGCCTGGCTCAGTCCTGCCGGTGGAGACGGGGCCAGGGGCCCAAACCTTCTCCTCCAGGGTCACGCACCTGGACACGGAGGGGTGCTGCTCCAATACCTGGGCCCTCCAGCCCCTGCCGCCATGCCCCTCAGCCCCCTGGAGTTGGGGATTTGCAGAGCTCTGCTCTGGGCCAGGTGTGTGGTGCTGGTGCTGTCCCTGCCGCTCCGTCTGCAGCACGCCGTCCCCACGGAGCCCTGTAGTCTCCTGGGCTGGCGCCCGCCTGCCCCTGCCCTCCCACAGCTCTGCTGCTTTTCCTGCCCCCACCACGTCTCTGCACCTCACCTCTTGGTTCACAGGCAGCGCAGCGTCAGTCTCTGCTGGGCGTCGAGGGAGGCCACGGGCGCCTGCCTGCTTGGCTCCCACGTGTGTGGGGACCACTTGCCTCTCTGCGGATCCGTAGCCCTTCCTTCTCTTGCCCACCCCGCCCTGCCCCAGGCTCCTCTTTGGTCAGTTGCCTGAAGCCTCCTGGGAGGGCCCCACTTTCTTGCCTTCTCTCCCAGCCTTGCTCTCCCCCTCAGCGCCTGCCCTGCCCATGGCACCCAGCCCTCCGTGGCGGCAGGAGACAGCAGGTGCCGTGCTGAGCCCAGGCTGCTCGCCCAGTGCTGGCCGCCTTCTTGGTGCCAAAACCCCTCCCCCACCCCAGAGACTTGGCGGCGTCTTCTGGTTCGTTTTTTGCACTAACCACACTTGTCATCTCTAGGGCAGGCGAGGCTGCGGGCCGAGCGGCGCCCCATTCTCTGTTCCCTTTCCAGGACAGGCACAGTGTCCCAGAGCTGGCCTGGGGGTGGACCCAAGCTGGCTGTGAATGTGCCCTCGGCCCCTGCCACCCTTCTTGGGACTAACCACTAACCTCACTCCAGTCTCTGGGGCCCCAGCCAACCCAGAATTGGAGAGTGTGACTCCAGGTCCAGGCTGGAGATGAGGCCCCTGGTAGCCCAATGGGAATCAGGCTGGAGACTTGGGGTGCTGCTGGGAGGTGTCATAGACTGAGAGGCAGCCCGAGGGCCTGGAGACCACTCTCTGGGCAGGCACTGCCCTGAGGGGGACCGTGTCCTCAGGAATGAATGTCCCTTGGGCTGTAGGACCGAGGTTCCTGTGGCCTCGGTCTTCCTACCTGTGAAGTGGGAACAAGGCTTCCCCAAGGTGCTTTTGGCTTAGTGTACAATGTTTGCTGTGTTTCCTGTGGGAAGGTGGGGACACCCTCAAATCAAGACGGGAAGTCCCCTGCCACTCCCAGCCCTGCCCAGCCAGCCTGAAATGGAGGGGCCAAATGTGGGCTCTGGCATCTGTCACGCCAGAGGCAGGAGGGGGCCACTTGGCAGCCACACGAGGGCCTAGGCTGGGGTCGCACAGGGGCAGGTGGGAACTGGCCCAGCAGTTTACAGACACGGGGGCTCTTTCTCCCAGAGCAGCAGGGCCGTGCCCCTCTCCTGGGGTGGCCTGGGAGAGGCCACCGTCCTTTCCTCTGTCATCCCTTCTTTGTGCTGGTGTCTGGGACCAAAAGGGTGGGCGGGCTTGGGCCCGGCCATATCTACCCCCATCCTGGGGCCTCCACCCTGGGAGGGGAGAGGAGTGAGTGGGCAAACATGGGGGTGTCCCAGGTGGGCCTGTGGCCCTCAGCCTCCCGTCTGAGCCCTTGCACGTGGCCAAACCTCATTGACGGGCTCCAAGCCCTCACTGTTCTGGGTCGCCCACAGTGTGGGGCGGAAACCCACCTGCCCGGTTTTCCTCTGGGCTCCACCCCAGCGGGGCATTCCTGCCTGGGCCTCGAGGTGGGAGTTGCCGGCGGTGGTTGTTGGGGCGCCCTGCGCTCTGCCATCGCTCAGAAGCACAAACGGCCGCCCGGCCCGCGAGGCCTCGTAAATGTGAAACGCCCGCAGCTCAGGAGCCGGGCGCTGCGGACCTGAGCCGCTCGGGCCCCCGTGCGTCCCGCGCGTGTGCCCGCCCGCCTGCGACTCCACCGGGTTCCTCCTTCTCACCGCGGCTGAATAAAGGAAAAGGGGGGCAATCAAAAGGTGCAAGGCCAACCTCAGCCCCGGAGGGGAACTGCTTCCGCCGTTGGTTTTGTTTAGGCTCTTAAGTTTTCGGGCCCCCTTTCCTAACGAGCCCTGTTCGGGTGACCTCCCCACGTCAGCTCCCACCCTTCACCTGTGCGCCTTGCTCCCCGCGGGGCCCGCAGCATCTGGGGGGTGGTGTCCTTGACCACGTGGGTGGGGGGAGCGGCCCGGGGCCCCTGCTGGGCTAGATGGGCCGAAGGGGCTCCAGCTGGCCGCTGGCGATGGGATTCCCTGTGCAGGGGCCCGCCCCCACCCTCCCTTCGCCTGGTGCGGCGGGGTCGTCAGAAGACTTGACCCTTACCCCCCAGCAAGCCACACCCACCCCATCTCACTATGCAATTCTAGTCCCAGCTCCATCCCCACCCGCACCCCAGGGCCCCAGCACCGCCGAGAGGTGGGTGTGGTCGGCAGCCCGGCTCAGCTCCGGACGAGTGGGAAGCAGGGCCTCTTGTGTGGGACATTTTCGTTTAACCATAATGGTTGAGTGCCACTCCACTTTATATTTGTTATGTATAGTATCTCTCTCGAAGTAATTCTGTTAAGACTCCCCTCCCGGCCCTCGCGCCCGCCCCGCCCCAAGGTGAGCTGGCACCCGGGGCGGGGAGCGGAGCCTGAGGCTCGGCGTCCTCCCACCTCCGTGGGGCCACGGCTGTGTGTGCTGTCGCTGTCTTTTTTTTTTTTTTTAACGGGGTTTGGGGTTTGATTTTTATTTCTCTGGGGGCTTTACTTTTCTTGGCAAATACTAAAAATCTCGCCAATGTAATTTCTGTGGTTTCTATTCAGCTTGGGTTTCATGTTTTAAAGTAAACACATTTTAAAAAACAGGCCTCTCTTCCTCCGCTGTCTTGGCTCGCGCCCAACCCTGTGGGCCGGGCGGCCACGCGCCGGGCGCGGGGGGCGGTGCTCCCCCGCCGCGCACGCCTCCCTGCGGCCTGGGCCTGCGCTGGAGCCGCCGCGCCGCGTGCCCCGCCTCCCGCCGCCGGGAGAGGTGGCCGCCGGCCCGGGCGGGGGGTGGAGGGCAGAGAGGCCGTGGGGGAGAGGTGTGTCCCCAGAAGGAGCACCTCCTGAGCGCCCCCGGGGCAACTCCTCGTCCTTCCGGCCGCCCCGCCCGGGCGGGCTCCCCGGCGGTCCACGGGCGCCCCTCGCCCCGCGCCGGCCTTCCTGGAGTCCTCGCTAGTGGGCTGCGCCCAGGTGGGACGGGCCGGGATCACGCTCGTCATCTGAGAAGCGGGCCCAGGAAGGTGCCCTGTTGTCCGAGGCCGCAAAGCCCAGCTCATAACCCTAAGGAGACGGGAGGGATACCACCCCCCTCACAGGGAGACCCTTGGGACCTGTGGGGTCGGAGGAGGCACACGTTCCCTGAGAGCGTTTGTCGCCGGTGCCCTGAGCACAGGCGGGCTAGGGAGCTGTAAGACACGGGGCTGCGGTGGCATTGCTAGCACCTGGGCTCCTTGCTCTCAGCACGGTGGGCACCTGGGCTGGTGCGGGGGAGCCGGGCGGAGCCGCTGCCTCCTGCACACGCCTGAAGCCCGGTCCAGGGCGTTGATTTGACTGGCTTCTAGGGAAGGAAGCCCAGGATGCATGTGCACTGAAGGGGGCACCGCTGAGCACCCAGCATGTTGCCATGTGGTGAGGAGAGTGAACTGGGGACCTTTGCACCAAAAAGGTGAGAGAGCCTCAGGCTTGGAGTGAGTGCCCAGGACCATGAGGGAAAGGCTCCGGGCACGCCCTGCCCCTCTCAGACCTCAGTTTCCTGTCTGCGTAGCAGGGCAGGTACAGTGACATGCTGGGTCTGGAGGCTGCACATTCCTTAGCTCGAAGCCCCTGCTCTGACTTCAGAGCCAGCAGTGCAGCACCTTCAGACCTCTGTTCGGACCCTGGCCCCTCCTGCCTCCTCCCTATGAGGACCTTTGTGATTGCATCAGGCCTTCCTGGGTAATCCAGGTTGATCTCAAGTTCCTTAATTTACTCACATCTACAAAATCCCTTTTGCCATGTAAGGTGATCTATTCACAGGTTCCAGGGAGTAGGACTTGGACATCTTTGGGAGCCATTTTTCTGTCACCCATGGGAAGATAGTCTGGAGGATATCTGAGGAAAGAGAGCTCCAGGCAGGAGAGCAGCCAGTGCAAAGGCCCTGAGGCAGATACATGCCTCTTGTAGTCAAGCTAGGAGGGGCAGGTGACCAGAGTAGAGGGAGGAGGGGGAGAGTGGCTGGAGATGAAGTAAAGGTTGGGGGGATTGCCAAGGGCTCATAGGCCTTGTAAGGACTTTGACATCGACTCTGAGGGAGATGGGAGCCATGGAGGGTCTGAGCAGACTGGCATGACTTGACATTCATTTTAAAGGATCGCCCTGGCTGCTGAGTTGGGAAGAGGACGAGGTCCGAAGTGGCAGACTACTAGGAGGCTACTTCTGTGATGCAGATGAGAGCCAAGGGCGGCGCAGGCCAGGGTGGTGGCCAGCCGTGGAGCGGTGAGAGGGATCGGGCCCTGGAAGGTAATGCCAGGAGCACTTCCTGGAACACTGTGTGGAGGTGTGCAGTCTGGATCTAGTTGTGTTGTCATAGAGGTGGGATCTAGGGGCGCTCGGAGGTCCAGTCTGGGACATGTTGAGCCCCAGGTGTTCACTGGATACCCCAGGGGAGGTTTGGAGCATGGCGGGATTCTGGGGAGAGCACTGGGTGGGGATGGTCTGCTGGAGTCTTGGGCATTGTACTGTTTAAAGCCATGAGCCTGGGTGATGTCCCCCAGGGAGTGGGGCGGAAGAGGAGATAGCAGGGCCAAGGGTCAGGTTGGGGGCTTCCGGTCTGGGGTCTGAGGGGTGCAAGGGGGACCAGTGAGGCAAGAGAAAGCCAAGACAGTGGGTATCCTGGGAGATGCATGAAGACAGTCTCGGGGAGGGGTGAGGGACCATGTCAAATGCTGCTGGTGGCCAGGTCCACGAGGACTAGGCAGTGACCAGTGGATCTGGGAACCTGGATGACACTGGACAGGGGCAGGTCCGGTGAAGCCCTCCAGTTGGCACGGGGACAGCTCCTTTTTCGAGTTTAGCTGCAAAGTAGAAAAATGGTGCAGCAGCTGGTGGGTGGGAGTGACCCAGAGAAGTCTATGTGTGTTTCCTTTTTTGGGGATGAGGGGAGGTAATTAGGTTTTTATGTATTTATTTATTTAACGGAGGTGCTGGGGATTGAACCCAGGTCTACCGCTAAGCTAGACTCCCCCACGAGCCCGTGTGTTTTAACATGGGGAAATAACAGCGTGTTGAAAAGGCTGGCAGGAATGGTCTCGGGGACAGAAGTGGCTGCGGCAGGGAAGAGGGGACAGTCCATTGGTGGAGTGATGTTGCTGAGTTGCCAAGTGGGGCTGAGACGTAGGTCACAGGGCAGGGGATGGCCACAGACAGGAGCTCAGCGCCCCCTGCCGGCCCAGTGCTCAGAGCACATGGGTAGCCTGGGGCTGGGGTGCCAGATGGTCTCATGGAGTCGCGAGAAGGCTGAAGAGGAGGTGGGGGGCTGTGGGAGAGCCAGGGGACCAGGGACAGTGGAACCCCCAAGGGCCCCTTACACGCATGGTCTGGAACTCAGGTGAGACTCCCCAGGTGGGGAAGCAGCCCCTCTGGCCGCTCAGGTATGGGAGGGTGGTGAGCAGGCGGAGGGCTGGACGCAGCAGGTCAGAGACTACAGGCTTGGCCAAGAGAAGATGTGGAAGTGAGAGAGGCCAAGGGAGGTGAAGGTGACTTCAAGGCTGTGACTAGACCCTGGGATTTCAGCCAGGGGAGGACAGGTCCTTGAGGGGTGCGGGATCTGCGGACTCCAGTGGAGTCCGGAAACCAGAGGGAGTGAGCTGGACAGACAGGAGGTGGAGGCAGAGTGGGACACTGCTGCTATGGGGTGGGCAAGGTCTGGGAAATGGCCATGGGTGGGGATCAAGGAGGGGGCAGGGTATTGGGGGAGGGGCCACCAATGGTGTAGGAAGGGTCTCAGAGGCCAAGTCACCAGGAACAGACTCAGGACACTCAGTGTGGGACAGAGTGGTTGTCAGCCAGGAGGCAAAGTCTCCCTGGGACCAGGGGGCCTGTGGACACCCACAGGGTGGGGGCAGCAGAGGCTGACTTGGTGGGAGGGGGCAGAGGAGGAGGGTCTGCACCAGGTCACAGGAGAATCTCCAGGAGGAGTGAGGTGTGAGGACAGCAGATTCCCGGCAGGGGGTGCTGGGTCCTCAGAGGCCGAGACTTGGCAGGGTCAAATGGACACTGTTGGAGGAGCCACCTGGAGTTCCCAGTGGGCTGGGCAGGCCCGGGAATCTGCATTCCCAGCAAGTTCCCAGTGACCGCAGGCTGCTGGTCTGGGGCTTAGCTGTGACCACCGCGATCAAGCAGGAATGAGCGGTCACTTGGCTGAGGTGGAGGATCTGGGGATTCCACCAGGATGGGCTGCGAGGAGATGCAGCAGCCAGCCCCACGCCAGAGCGAGGGGGCAGGATGGCGGCAGGGGTGGCCTGCAGCAGCTGGCTCAAGCTTGCCTCTTGACATCGCATGTGCTGCATGAACCAAGTATTGGTCATAACCAGTAGATTCCAAACATTGGTAATACAGCAAATATGGGTAATAACAAAAGATTCGTGATGTGAACTTTTAAAAGCAAGCAAGGAGCTGCAGAGATGGGGTCTCCTGCTTGCCACTCGGGGGCTCCACCCTAGATCAGGGTGGGGTCCTGGGAAAGGTGGATTCGGCGTGGGAGAAACTACCGGCTCTGGCCACCAGGTGGCGCCCAAGGACTATGGTGGGTTATACATGGTGAGGGGTTTGTCCCTGAGGCCTGGGCAGGCATGGGGGAAAGCAGCCACAGCTCCGAGACCCCGCATTCAGCATGGCTGCATAATGTGGGCAGCCTCCAGGGGTCAGGACGAGGAGCTCCTCCGTCCCTGGGTCCACGCCTAGCCATGGGCCAAGTGCCTTCTGTGTGTCCAGCCCTGGGCTCAGAAAGGACCTGGGGAAGGGGTCACATCCAGGAACACGTGGTGAGGCCGGGCCTGGGCACCTGGGCCTGGGGTGGCAGCAGGACTGGTCAACTGGTCTGACAGACAAAAAGATGGGGCTGGCTCTGGTCCCCCACCTCCCGTGCCCTCTGATCCCAGGCCCAGAGAAGGCAGGACTGGCTGAAGCCACCAGCAGGGTCGGGCCTCTCAAACCTCGAACCTTGGATGGAGCTTTATGAAAAGCCCTGGTTGCCTGCTGGTGGTTGGGCTGGGTGGAGGAGGGTCCTGGAGACCCGACCACATCCCACCCTCCCTCCCAGCCCTCCAGGCATCCTGGCTGGTCCCCTGTCTGCCCTTCACCCAGGCTGTGGTGAGACTGGGAACACCTTCCTCTCCCCACTCTGCTGCTGCAGGGTGTCCCTGCTCCAGCCCAGGTAAAGGGAAGCTGGTTTAAACTGAGCAGGAAGGGGCCCACCCTGGCACCTCTCAGCCCCTCCAAGACCTGGCTCAGCCTCTGCTCTGGCTGCACGGAAGCCAGGGGTTGGGGGAGCACCCAGCAGCCCCAGTGGTTGCGGTTTTACTCTTTATTTTTGGAAGCCTGCAAGTGACCAGCCGTTTGGGAGGGCCAGGCTGGGCTGGGCTGCGGGGTGTGGAGCCGCCTGAGCCAGCCAGGACCTCTCCAACTGACCACTGGCCGAGTGCGTGGGTGAGGGGCAACGATGCCACCTGGGGGTGGGACACTGCTGCCCCCAGTTGTGCCTCGGGGAAGGGGGCATCTGTGACTCGTCTCCTGGGAGAAGGGGGAGCCCGCCTCACACCCTGAGGGCAGCAGATGGGAGAAGTCAGGCTGCCCGGTTCCTGGAAGGCCTCATGGACCTGCTTCCCCTTCTGAGGAAGGGGAACTTCCCTCCTCCCTCAGCTTCTCATTTAAGAGGAAAGGGGAGGCGGGTACAGCTCAGTGGTAGAGCATGTGCTTAGCATGCACAAGGTCCTGGGTTCAGTCCCCAGCACCTTGATTTAAAAAAAAAGGGGCCAGGATGCTGCTGGCCTGTGCCCCTCTGTGACCCCTCCCAGGCCCAGAGCACCAGGGTGTCCCCCTTTCTCGGACTGAAGTCAAGGCTCCCCCCACCAACCTGGTCTCCTCTGCCCTCCCTGCTCAGCGCCCCACCCCATGGGGCAGCTCAGACCAGCTATGACCTGCCAGTGGAGTCTCCCCGCCCCGGCAGGGGCCTCCGGGCCCCGCCAGCTCTGTGGGGAGGTGATGCCAGCGCAGCTGGGGCCCTGGGTCTACACTCGGCCAGGTCAGAGGCTCCTCTGACTCACACAGCAGGAAGGGGGCCCAGGGCCTCTGCCCGCAGGAGGCAGCAGTTCCGCTGACACCCCCTACCCCCCCATGTGTCCCTACCCAGCTGGCACTCAGTGGATGCTGAGGTGAGGCTGGGGGTGTCTCCCAGATAGGGGTGAGGCTGTGTAATGGTGAGGGGCCCTCCTTCCCTCCCACTGGCGCAGTCACTGTCCAAACCACACTGCTGATTCAGTCAGGCCCCAGCCAGTCCCCCCCCAGGCCAGGGCAGGCCCCAGGGATGAGGAAGGGGCTCTCCCTGGGGGTGGTGCATGTGTGAGCCTGGGTCCTGTGGGGGTGGGGCTGGCATTTGGCCTCCAGATCAGGGACCGGAAGGGAGGCACCCTTCCAACCACTGTGTCTGCTTTCTGATGTGCTGATAGGGCCAAGCTTGGGGCAGTGGGGGGTGAGGTCACAGGGACTGTGCAGCCGCAGGGGCAGCTGGGCTCAGTCTGAGGAAGAGGAAGTGAGGGCTGCCCCAGACCAGGGAGGGGTGCAGAGGGGGACTCCCCAGCTGAGGCCAGAGCAGCCCCTCCCCACTCCTGCCATCACACAGGCTTGATCTGAGGAAGAGCCGAGGAGCTGCTTTCTGCAGAAAAGCAGTGCAGGGCGAGTCCTGGCCCAGAATCCTGGGGCCAGTCCAGGGCCAGCAGCATGGGCAGTGGGGGACAGCTGGCCTCAGAGTGTGAGCTCTTTACCAGCCCAGCTACCTGACCTTGGGCATCACTTGCTCTGAGCCTGTTTCCCCATCTGCACAAGGGGGCAACAATGTGCCGTCTGCGTGCCCGTGACAGGGATGAAGCCGGGTAAGGAGGTCCCTGGCCAGGCCACAGCCAGCCCCCGTCCTCCCGCAGAGAGAGCTGGACTCCCTGGCAGCTGTCCAGGGCCAGGCTGGCCCAGGCCAGGGCTGCAGAGCCTCAGGGCTGCCCGTTGATTAAGACCTGCAGGCTCAGAACGCCTCCCACTCCTAGGCAGGAGCCCTGGCCTGGCCACAAGAGACCTTCCTGCAATAGCCGGCCTGGGGGTCTCCACCCAGCAAGCCCCCAGCCCAGCTGGGTCCACCTCCCACCGACCTGCAGCTCAGGGCAACTTCCAGCCAAGGGGTGCCCCAAAGAGCATCTTTATTCACAGCAAAGGACGTCACCATAGCAACACACTTCAATTCCCTGAGAACTTTTCCCTTATCATTCACTTTCCTAGCTATGTCTTTGCAGAAAGAAAAACAGAAGACAAAACATGCCCCACTGGCCAGGTGCGCAGAGCTAGGCTGGTGGGAGACAGGTTCTGTGCGGGAGGTGGGCGGGGAGAGGCCAGATCCCACGACATATAAATACACAGAGTGTCAGACATTTCCATCAGCTTTAACAGCAAAGATGTCCCAAGTTTGGCTTCTGCTTTTTCTGATCCACAGAAAAGATAAAAATAACAGCCTTCCCCACCTCCCCCCAGAAGAAAGGTCAAAAACACCCTACCTTTTACCCCCCACTTTGAAAAACAAGCACAGTGAAAAATACTGTCACAATATTTACAGACACACCCAGTATGGGCGACTTTCTCTCTACTTCAGAGAGGAGATAAAATGCTCAGCTGGCTCCCCATCACAAAGGGAAGACGGCTGAGAGGGCTGGGTCGTCCCCTTCCCCGGGGGCGCTACACCTCCCCCGCCGCTAGGCCACTGGGGCTGCCATTATGATGAAGATGACCCTCAGGGCCCAGGCCAGAGCTCAGCAGGGGGACCCAGCGTGAGCCGTCCTGGGGGCTCCGAGGCAGGAGCGGGATCCCAGGGTGCAGGTGTCCCCCGCTCAGGGCCTGCCTAGGAGGGAAGGGCCCTGCACAGCGCTGCAGAGTGGCCTCCGGGCCCCACGCTGCCCAAAGACCTCAGAGTAATAAGAAAACCACCCTCAGAGTGACCCCTGACGTAAAAGTCCTTCTGGGACGTGGGCCCGGAGCCGCTACCCGGCAGAGCAGGGGAAAACGGACAGGTGGCACTTTGCCTGCTCCTCGGCGGCGCAGAGCCGCCCAGCAGTCTGCTACACGGAGGGGCACACAGTACACACACAGGCACGGCCCTGGGGGAGCCTCAAATGCCGAGGACAGGGCAGCACAACAGGGTTCCCCAGGCCCTTTGGATACCAGGGGTGCCCGGGGACAGGGTTTCGGCCACAAGCTGCTAGAAGGTGGCAGTGCGGGGACACCAGGGTGTGTCCGGGTACAGGTGGCAGTGGATGGAGCGGAACCTGTGGGGACAGAGTCGGGGGCTGAGCTCACAGCACCAGGCCCTCCTAGCCGTGCTGCTTAACCGCAGGAGACCCCAGGGGACCCGATGTAAGCCAGCCCCCATCTGGGCCTCCCCTTCCTCACCTGGATGGGTCAGCCTCCACAGAGAAGGGCCCCTTAATGTGGACAGCGTTCCGCTTGCTTTCAAACATGCCGTAGCTCAAGGTCACCTGCGAAGAGAGGGACAGAGTGATGCCGGGAGGGGTCCCGATGCCCCCCACCCCAGCTCTGCCCAAGGCTGGCGTGTGGCTCTGAATGAGGGAACAGGAACAGGCTTGCGTTCTGCACACCCTCAGACCAAGAAGGAAGGTCTGTGAGCCGTGCGGCACCACCCCCCCTGCTCTGCACACTCCAGGGATCATGTCCAAGGTGGACTCAGCTAGTCCTTGCCAGAGAGCAGCTACTGACCCGGGGGACCCAACAGGCACTGACCAGCTGTCCCACTGAGACAGAAGGCGGGAAGGATGCACTACAGGACCTGCGTGGAGGACGTGGGTGCCTGGCTGGCAGCCGACAGCAGGGCCTCTCCTGACCCATTTAGAACAGTGACCCCACCTCCTCCCTACCTCCCCCTTCTCCTCCCTTCCTCCCTCCCATCGGCCCCTCCCCTCCTCTCTCAGCCCCTTCTCAGTCCCAAGTCCCTTCCTGAGCCCCTGGGGAGGCACACCTGCTCATGGAGCTCGGAGGTGGGCACCTGCTGCAGGTTCTCCAGGTGGGAGTGGAAGAGCCCGCTGCGGACGAGAGGCACGCCCAGCAAGGCCTCCACGATGTAGCCGATGGTGCAGTCGTCCGGCAGCCGGATCCGCTCGGCCGTGCTCATGAAGTGGCCTCCACTGTGGGAGGGAAGTGCCACAGTGAGCAGAGGCAGGAGCTGGGCAGGACCCCGTTGGGCAGAGTGTCGTACGGAGTGCTTGGCCAGGCTCAGAGAGGAGGTGGATGCGCCTGGCGGGGCGGCCTGCAGACCAGTCTGTGTCCCTAACGGGCTCTCACGCTGGCAGCTCCCCACCTCCGTGAGCCCCAGGACGGTCCCCTCCTCCGTACCAGCCTGATGATTCTCTGTGAGTCGGGGGTTACCAGGTGTAGGAAGGTGTCCCGCCCAACCTGGGTGCTGACCCCCCAGAGCAGAGGCTGGTGGGCAGTGGTAGGGATGACTCCCCCTGCCAGTGCACGTGAAGCTGGGCACACTGCTGCAGGGAGGACGAACCAAGCCAGGCCCCGCCACGGGAACCCTGGGACCTGGCGCAGCTTCACTGGGGCCCCAGGGCACTCACCTGGCCCATGGGCTCATCTTCAGGGCCAGCCCTCGGCTGATACAGAAGCCAGCCCCGCCCGTGGCAAACCAGAAGTGGACAGGACGCTGCGGGAGGGAGAACGTGGTGAGACCCCCAGACCCTCTCTCCCTGCGCCTGTAAACTGCAGGGACACCTCCAGCCTCCTCCCCTGGACAGGCGTATGTGGCTGGAACACTCACCACCTTGTTCTCGCTGACCCTCTCCGTGGCCTGGATGGGCCTGTCCAGGCTGGGCTTGCCGAGGTAGACGTCCTGCGTGTGCGGGTAGCTGGCCAGCAGCCTCAGCAAGGCCCTCACGTTTACGTAGTTATCATCATCCACGTGGCAGAACCACCTGGGCGAGGCAGGGCCGTCAGGGAGGGCATGGGGGGGGAACTGCCAGGACAGGAGCCCGAGGAGGGGACGCTCCCTGGGCCCCAGCCAAAGGCCAGCACTCACTTCCTCCCCGACTCGATGAAGCGGTCGTACTCCACGGCCATCTTGCAGGACAGCGCCTGTCGGCTGTGGGCAGCTGAGCAGTTGGTGTTGACCACATTGCCTGCGGACAAGGGGAAGGGCTGTGAGTGGGTCCGAGACAGTTCAGAGAGGGCAGCCTAGCCTGGGGTGACACGGCAGGCAGGCGGAGAGCAGAGCAGGCCAGGGCGGGTGGCAGTCTGTCCCCGGGCGCCCTGGGTCCACGCTGTGCCTGCAGCGGCACCCCGCCCTGCCCTACTGGAGAGGACCCAGGCCTGGTGATCCCCGCCGGCGCGCCCCGCCCGCCCCTGTCCATTCAGGCCGCTTTTTCCCAGCACCAGCCACCTGTTGCCGCCAGAGCAGCTCAAAGAGCTGCGGGAGCTGAAAGGGCCTCATTTGCATGAGAATTGGGGGTGGGGGCGAGTGGCGGGGCGGGGCATTGAGCAAACCCGCTGAGTAAACTGCCCTCCCAGGCCCGTGGACTCCGTGACCTCTCCCGAGGGGAGGGTTTCCTCTGGGGTGGAGCCCCCCTTGCCTCCCCACGTCCAGGGCTCACCCGTGCGCCTGGCCAGGGCTTCATCTTCCCCGTCCGTGAAAATGAACGTCTGCAGGGAGAAATACGGCCTTGAACAGGCAGCTCTGTGCCCCCACCCCTGTCCACTGCAGGGTCCAGGGCTGGGCACCCCAAGGCTTCACGGGACCCCTCTGTCATGCCACTGCCCCACCCTTCTCTGGGCCTCAATTTCCCCCTGTGCAGAGTGGGGCTCAATGCTTAGCCTGAGTGGAAGTGGGTCAGGGGCTCAGGCAGACCCCACCCCCGACCTCGACAGCTGGGCCCAAGGTCACCCGGCAGCTGTGCAGGCACGAGCCAGGTGGGGTGCCCCGCCCACGCGCCAGGTAACAGGCTCCTGGCCCGCCCTGCGCACCTGGTGGGGCACACACCCTTATTGACACAGTGCCCGGCCTGTGGGAGGGGGCAGAGGGTGGTGGGGGGACAGGCAGAGGAGGTCGGCTTTGGGAAGCCAAGTCTCAATCAGTCAGGGACAAAGGCCTCTGCTGGGCGTCTGCCAAGCACTGTTGGACAAAGGGCCCGGAGGGAGGATGAATCACCAGGCATTGTCCGCCAGCTTTGTCCTGGGCCGCGCGGCAAGGGGAACTCGGCCGCGTTAAGCGGGAGTGGCCTAGCGGCCCATTACCATACAGCTGGCCTGGTTAACTGGGCCGGGCTGGGCGCAAGGTCCAGCGGGCAGGGGTGCGGCCACAGCCCTGCAGTCCTCCGGGCTGGGCCCTCAAGCTGGGCCCCTCGCACCCCTAACTGTGTGACCAGCCAGCTGAGCTGGTCACCTTCTCTGAGCCAAAGGAGCCTCCGGGTTCTAAGGGGGTGCCGTCCGTCAGTGAGCTTGAGGCAGGAAACCGCACATGCCCCAGCGCAGGGATCAGTGTCCCCAGCACCTGGACAGCCGGGCACCCCCGCCGGCTGCTCAGACAAGGAAACCCAGGCTCACAGACAGGCCTCACTCAAGGCCACAGCAAGGCTCCACCTGTGCCGGCACAGGGCCATCCCTGCCAGGATTGCTCCGCGGAAGAGGGGGGCCGACAGGGAGGGACCAGGAGCTGCCGGCGCCCGCCTGGGCCGGTCGGCACACGGGGAGGAATGTTCCTTCCTCTGGCTGGCCCGCCCAGCGCGTGCCGCCCAGAGCACCCAGGCGGGGCTGAGTGCAAAGCCGGGGGCCCAGTGGCGGGTCCTCTGAGCACAGGCAGCAGGAGAAACCCCCACATCCATGCCCGCCAGGCCTCGGTTTCCTTCTGTGCACAGATGGGTCCAAGGGAGGAGCCAGCATGCGTAGAGAGCAGTACACCCCCAGGGACCTGGGGGACCCACCCCAACCAGCAGCCCCGGCTCCTTGCCCAGCCTGACCCCAGACGCTGGCCCACGCTGGGGCAAGGCCACCGGCTGGGTGGGCCTAGAGCTAAGAGGGGTGGCGGGCTCATTCTGCACCCTCTCCACACATGCACCCTCTCCTTCCAGAGCAGACACCCCAGGGCAGCCCGCACGCACAGACTCGCATCCAGCCCCCCGCCCGCTCCCCAGCACCTCAGCCCAGGAATGCCGTGGGAGGCTGAGGCCGGCCCGTGCAGACGCGCCGTTGCCGCCACTGGATTAAAAGGAAAATGCTTTCTTAATGAGATCAAGCAAGGCCTGTTCTCCCGCGCTTTGGTGGTGCCCTAAAAACCCAGCCCAAGGCTATGGAGATTAAAGTCACCTTTGTTCAGTGAGGAGTACTTGGAGGGGTGGGGCTGTGGGGCTGTGAGGGTGCTGGGCCTCCTGTCTCCCCACAACAGAGCAACCAGGAGGGAAGGTTTGGGCTGCCTGGCCACAGGCCTCACCCACTGCTCAGAGCCTCAGTTTCCCCCTCTGTGCAATGGGCGTAACCAGAGCTCACATAAGCCCCAAGCAAAATGCCAAGAACAGTTCTCTTCCTGCTTCTCCCTAACGGCCCTGGGAGGAAGGCACCGTTACTAACTGTGGACACAAATGGGGAAACTGAGGCCCAGAGGGGCAGCCCCCAGCCTGCGGTTGTACCGAGGACAGAGGTGGTGCTAGTCCATCCCAGCTGCGCCTTTCTAGGAGCGAGAACCCCTCAGACCCCTCCCCACTTCCCTGACAACAGCAGGGCTGGCGGAGGGCGGGTGGGGGGCACCCACAGGAAGCAGCATTGTTCCTGGAGCCGCGATTCAAAGAAACACAGGATGCCAAGCTCTCCCCCCAACAATTGTGGCTGCTGCGGTGGCAGCCACAGCAGCCTGGCCCACTCCTGGGAGGGATGGGGGAGGAACGTGTCGGCCAAAGGCCCGGCCGCTCATCCTGGACTTCAAGGCCTGTCGTGGTGTGGCCCCTGCTGACCACCCCCGCCCAGGTCACTCCAGTAGCTAGAAGTTTCTGGCACATCCCCCAGGCCCGTGCTCATGATGCCCAACTGCCCTTTCAGGGCATTTTCTACTCCCAGTCTAGCTCAAATGGCACCTCCTCCAGGAAGCCCCTCCCTCCCCAGCATGGGTCAGATGCCCACTTCCAGCTCACACAGCCTCTCTGGGTTTCCCCCTAGTGCAGCCCTGACTTCCTTGAGTTTCCCCGGTCAGACAGGGTCTGAATCACCCTGCACAGGGCTGGGAAAGGAGGATCCTCTGTTTTGAAAGAGTTTCAAGGACCCCTCCCCCACAGTACATGGTAAGAGGGGCTCTTGCTTGCTGTGACACATGAACTGATTGTTGGGGCAGCTTCAGCCTCTCCGGGGTGGGGTCAGCTGGCAAAAAGGAAACCTGAATTGCCCTTCAGCAGGAAGCTAAGGGTCCAAGGGAATGACAGCCCCCACCTGGGTTCTGAGTGCCCCACCGTGCTCATTCCCCACACCCAGGTCTTGCCAGTCCTCTTTTACAGCACCTTATTGGAAGGGCAATGCTTTCTCTATTTCAGAGATAAGGAGACTGAGGGTCAGAGAAGCCCTAGGTCTTGCCCAAGGTCACCTAGCTCACAGGGACTGGCACCTGAGACCGACCACATCCCCTCTGCTGGAGAAAGCCCCCAAAACCCAAGATGGGAGGTGTGAGAACTGGTGGCAGCCCAGAGGGGGCTGAACACTGCCGAAGGTCACACAGCGGGGAGGCAGAGTCCCGGAGGGTGGTGCCTGGCTCAGGGATGGTGCCCCGCAAGTGCTGTCACTCAGGGATGTGGGGGGGCCCCACAGGCCCTCATCTCCAGGCAACCTGAGTGGCCAGCACGCCGGCGGCGGTTCCCATGGAGCACATAGCTGCACACAAGAGGCCGGACGCCTTTCTCCACTGGAGAAAGGGGCTTTGTTACCTTGCCCAAGCGGCCGGCGTGAGAGCCGCCCGGCGCTGGGAATCCTAACGGCCCAGCAGCCAAACAAAACCCGCGGCCCCCGCCGCCCCCTCCCGCCAGCCTGCTGAGCCCCTGGGAAAGGGACGCTGCGTTCCCAGGAGGCTGCCTTGGGGTTCCCAGGGCCCCCTCCCCATGCTTGGACTAGAAAGGACCCTGCCCTCCTAGCCTCCATCATGACCTCACCAGGATCCTGCCCCCAAAGCAGGCTCAGCCAGGCCAGAAGGCCCCCAGACCTCAAGGGTTCAAATCGGGAGGAAGAGGTGTGGAGTCTTCTCTGAGACCCCACCTGGGTCAAGGGTCCTTCACCCTCACCTCAAATGCCTAGTTAGTCCCTTGAATATCCCAGCTTGGGGGTGTTCCCCCACCACCGCTGCCTGAGCAGGGTTCACACTCTGCCCCTGTCCTGCCCCAACCCAACGGTCCTGCTGCAGCCTGGAGGGAGATTTTCAAAGTGAGGTGTGTCTTTATTATGTGTGTGTGTAGGAAGTCGATGCTCAGCCAGGATGTACTAAGCACAGGGTTCCAGGCTCCAGACTCCTGCACTGTGGAGAGAAGGCCCCCAGACAGACCTTGAAACCCAGCGCTCTCTCATTCCCTCAAATCCAAATGTCTTCAGCACTGATCTGTCCCCCACTCCATTGCAAGGGTTGTGCCCAGGGGTCCTAACCCCCACTCCACCTTGAGGAAAGTTCTCCTCCCAGGGAAGGATCTGAGCTCAGGGTGGATGCCCCACGCAGAATCTGCCTTAGGAAGGTTTGGGGACAAGAATTCCCTATTAATTAGTTCCAGTGTTTGAGGGGCCAAAAGCATCGCAGGGCACCAACCCTAAGCACTGGTGGCTGGTGGAGGGTCAGTGTGGGCTGCCCAGCGCCCTGGAGGTTGGCTGGGGACCATCCCCAGCTGGGGCTCTCACAACAGTGTGATGGGGAGGGTGGCCCCACCAGGCAAACTGGGCTGGAAGGGGATCATCACCTCTAGATATTCCCAGTGGCTGGAGAGAGATACAGCCTGGCGCCCATCGGATGCTGCCACCGGCTGGACAAGACAGTGCCTTCTCCCCAGCCCGCCTGCCCAGGCTGCGGGGGGCTCACCATCTCCTTGTGGCGTGAGATCCATGTCTCCAGCAGCAGGTCGAGGCGCGCGCGGTGAAACTTTTTGGTGGTCTTGACGGCGATGAAGACGTCGTGCGGCGCTAGCGACTCGGCCGGGGGCCGCGGATGGCTGTCGGAGGGGCGGGGGGCGCCCCCGGGCGGTGGGCCCGCGTCTCTACGCGCGCGGGTCAGCAGGCTGAAGTACTCGGACAGACTGTGCACCTCGCGGACGAGCGCCCGGGGCGCCGCTGCCGCCTCCAGTCCGGGCCCCGGGACCGCCCCCGAGGGGCCCGCCAGGCTGCGCAGCGCACGCCGACCGCGCTCGGCGGGCACCGGGGGCGGCGGCGGGTCGGCCGTGAGCACTAGCAGGCAGGCAAGCAGCGCTCCCGCCAGCGCCAGCAGCAGGCGTCGGCCGCAGCGCTTGAGCATGGTGGGGTGGCGGCCGCACGGTGCGCCCTGCCCGGCACACCACGGCCGAAGCTCCGCGCCCCCTCTGCAAGTTCAGCTGTGCAAGGCCCGAGTCCCGCGCTCTTAAACCTCCCCAGAGTGGCTCCGCCCCCCTGAGGGCGGAGCGCTCCATGAGGCCCCGCCCCTAACACAAGCTCACTGGCTCCAGGGCCCTGGGGCGGGGCCTCGCCGGGTTGCCCGCGACACCCGGCAACACCCACGTGGGGCCACGGCGGGGGTCTGGGAACTGAAGGGCCGTTGCCTTGGGCTCCCGCCCCCTGTGCGCACGTGCACGCCCCGCTCCGCCCGGATCTCCCCTAATGGGCAGCCGCGGGGCGTGGGGATTTGGGCCCACCCCGCCCTGGTGGCCCTGAAGGGGAAACCGAGGCTAGCGCAGCGCCGGCTGGGGCCGTACAGGGCGTCTGGCATATGGAGGGACGCGCCTTCGGTGCTGTGACCGGGATTCTAGGACAGTGACTTGGGGCTCAATCGTCCCGAGGTGGGTTGCGGGACGTCCTTACTTCCTCGCTGTGCGCTTCCCCTCCCCGAGCCCCACTTCCTCCCCTAGGGACAGTGCAGGCCAAGTAACAGGGTCGGCGCCTGGGTGGACCTGAGCACTCCATCCAGAACAGCCGGTATTAATATCGAGGAGGCGTTTAACCACCTGAGCCACAGGTAGGGACAAGAGTTTCCAGCGAGAAAGCACCTTACCAAATTTCACCCCAGCCCCAGCGCCAGTTTCCTCGTCGAAGCCCAACGTCGTGAGGGTGCGGGCCGTAGTTCCCCCGAAATTCTCTGGCGCCCCGTGGCGAGAAGAAATCGAGGCCGCCCCTCCCCGCGCGAGATGAAAGGCCGCCTTCTGTCCCATTTGTTCCCTCTGCGCTCGGGCCAGATGTGGCCCAGCTGTGCCCCCACCCCTCCTCCCCGGCACACGGCGGCCTCCACCCCCTGCCCTTCCCACGGGCTGGGCCGGCCCACCGCACGAGCAGGCGCGGCAGGAATGCGCGCCGGCAGCCGGGGTTGAGGGTGAGAGGCGAGGGGCGCGGAAGTGGCCAAGGGACCCCCGTCGCGAAATCACGGTCTGAGCCCCCTGCCTGCAGCATCTTCCGGAAGCGCTGCTAGGGGCGGCTCTCTGCTTGGCTGCGCCTCCTTCCCCTCCCTCCCCAGCTCCTCCGCGTCCCTTCCTGAGGACGCCCTCAGCGACCACCACAGCGAAACTGGTACCTCTTTGGCGCTCATTCTGCCCACTGGCCAGTTATCTTCACAGCACTTCCCTCTGCTTCATGGCACCCCCCCATGGGCCTAGAACATAGTAGGTGCTCTATAAAGATTTATGGGGCATGTCTGGCCCTGGTCCCAGACTCACGCCCAGGGGGCCTGGCCCATTTGCTCTTAGGGCCCTGGGGCCTTCCCCCTTGCCCCTCTGTGATGGGGTGAGGGGGGGATGGGAGTTCCCAGGCCTCTTCCTGTACCCACCCCCAAGGTAATTAGCAGGCGCCACCTCAGGCAGGCAGATGCCTGAGCAGATGGTGCTAGCTGTGCCCAAGTGACGAGACTCCCATGGAGTCACCTCCTGCCATAAACCACCCCCATCAGCCAGAGCACAGCCTGCAGAGGTGGGGGTGGGCAGGGCAGGAAAGGACCCGATGGCTGCGGGGCCATCCCCACACAGTCAGCTGAGCCCCAGAACAACTCCAGCCTCACATCTGGAGGGTCTCTGTGCCCCCAAGTCCCTTGCCCCATCACCAACTCTTACCTACCCCATGTCTGGGCTATTCTGAGAGGGAGCCTCCTCCTCGACCTTCGTCTCTTCCCTGGACCCCTTGGACAGCCTCCACCCTGGTCTCCTGTCCCCAGTCTACCTGCTCTGCTTACTCTCCACTCAGAAACCACACAGCTCTGATCACACCCTCACCCCTACCCCCGGACACACAGACACACACACACACACACACACCAAAATCTTTGGTGGTTCCCCACTGCCTCTGAGTTCAAGTCCTGGTCTGGTGTCCAGCTTGGTCCCAGCTCAGTCCCAGCTCGGTCCCAGCTCCACAGAAATGCTGCTCCCAGCAATGCTTCCCCATTGCCCAACAGCCCAAACACCGTCAAGCCCCCACATCTTTGTATGAGCTGTGCCCTGTACCTAGGATTCTGGCCAGTGGCACCCATAGTTAGTGGTACCCACTAAGCACTGAGCAGCCTGCCAGAGGCAGGAGGGGGAGCAGTACACAGCCATGCCACCCTCTATGCCTACCTGATGAGGTCCTGTGAGCCAACCTCTCTGTGACCCCTAGCCCAGGGGGTGGGACTCCCCGCCCTGCACCCTACAGCACCCCTGCTTTCTCTGACTCATGCTCCCCAGCCCCTTCTACACAGCCCTGGCTGCTGTGCCTTTGACACACCAGGCATCGGAAGTGATGTGCCCATTGTACAGAAAGCAAGTGGAGGCTGGAGAAGCTCTGTTGCATTGCACTCCGGGAGGGGGAGCAACTGTACAGGGGGATTGGCTCAGCTTGGCAGGGGCATGGCATCAAGTCCAGCAGGGGTTTTCTGCATTTCTCTGCAGCCAGACCTGCTGGAAGTGGGGGGACCTGGGCACAGCTGCCTATCTGGGAACAGCAGGACAAAGCTTTGCAGCATTCTTGTGGGGGCCGTGGGCTTTGGCAAGAGTGATTCAATTTCTTTGCTGTCAGGAGAATGGAATTTTGTGGTGACTCCTTGAGGTCTGAAAACTGTAGGGGGGTGGCCGGCCTAGCTGCCCCTGCCCCCTTCCCCAGGCTCAGCTCCAGCCTGAGGCGCTGCTCCCCTCCCCTGCCCTCACCCTAGACCCAAAGGCTCCCTCCAGGGACCCACTGGGCCAAGCAGCTATGACGGGTGGGTGAGAGGAGGAGGTGCTGGGCCCAGGACAGGAAATGGGGAGTCCGGAGGGGATGGAGATAGCTGACAAGGTTGCCAGGACGCCCCTTGAGGCTTTAGGGTCCTCAGGAAGGGGGAGAGGGGAGAGGCTGTACCAGGACCCTCCCCAGGCAGGGACAAACAGATGCAGCCTTAGGGGCTGGGGGCTTCTGGAACCAGACTGCTTGCCCTCCAACCCCAGAGTGGCTGCTTCTCAGCGTTAAGGCTCTAGACATGGGACATTCCTCCTCTGAGCCTGTTTTCCCACCCTTACACGAGGATGACACTACTGTCCATCTTATCAGGTGCTGACAAGTCAGGCAAGCAGACAGCCTGGTCCTCTCGCCCAGGGACTTGGGCCTGTGCATCTCCTGAGCAGCTGGCCTGTGCTCCACATGCCCCTCCAGCAGCCCCAACGTGGGGCTCCCGGCCAGCCAGGTGGCAGAATGGCTTAAGACCTACCTAATGAGGTTGGGTGGAGACTTGGCTGAGACAGGGGGCCCACATGGCCCGCGAGGCCCCAAAGGGCTCCACGCCGCCTTCCCTGTCAGGTTCCGCGGAGGTTTTGTGTCCTCAGCCGAGCTCAGGACCCCTTTCTCAGCTGGGGCTCAGCTTGGGGCCTCCTGCAAATGGGATCAGTCCCAGCAGGTTCTAGAAGCCCATTCTGCATCCTGGGGGCCTTGGGGCTAGCCTCCGCTGGGTGTCTGTTTCCTGGGAAGATCCAGGAGACATAATGGGTGACCCATTAACTCACAGGAAGTCATCCAAGGCAGTACTCCTCAGTGTCCGGCAGCTTGGGGGCCTCAGACACCAGGATGCCGGCAGGCTTCCTAAGAGACAGTGAGTGGCATGGCCATGGTGGTCCAGTAAGGGCCCCAGCCCAGAAGCTTCTGGACGAAGAGCCAGTGCTGGCAGGAGGGGAGGTAATCGAGAAGGGTTGGCTTAGAAGCTCGGCACGGCAGCTCCATGGCAGGGAGGGATGGGGCGGCAGACAGCGGCAGCTGATCCCCGTTACTGCCCCAGGAGAGGAACAGACAGCCTACAGCTGCAGACGAGCCCCGAGCTCAGGCCCGGCCGCCCGCCTGCTTCGCCCAGGACCCCGCAACCTCAGCCCACGCTCTGGGTGGTCTTGGGCCAGTTTCCTTCTCTCTGTGGGTCTTAGGATGTTACTTGACTCTATATGAGGGACGTCGCTGCTGCCTGCCCTGCCCTGCCCTGCCCACCCTGGGCTGCCTAGGAGTTGGCAGTAAAGCACCAATGAGCACCGGTGGCCTGGCCTTTTGGCCTGAAACCTGGAGCCTGGCGTGGTCAGGGCAGCTAGGCCGACTTAGCTTGGGTGGCTGATTGAGGCTTCGGGGAGCATCCTTCGAAGCCGGCCAAGTGCTAGCTCTCCTTGGAAGTCCCCCCCCCGCCCCTGTGGTACCGCCAGCCTGGCACTGGCCACATAAGAGTGCAGCTGCCTGTTGCCCTCCCTCCCTCCCCAGCCACCTTGGGAGCTCCAGGAAGGCACGGGGCCATCTCTTCCCCCTCAACATCTGGCACAAAGTAGTCGCTCAACAAACCTGGTTGACCAGATGAGGAAGTGGACAGATGGATGGATGGATGGACGGACAGGTGGACGGATGGACAGGTTGGGTGGATGGATGGATGGAAGGTTGGGTAGATGTGGACATACAGATATACAGAGACTCAAGAGAGCGTACCGTCTCCCTGGCCCACTCCCACCCAGGGGAACACGGGCCTCTGGGTAAGAAGGCCTGGCAGGGCCGCCCACTGAACTCTGAGCTGGCGCTGGGGATGGGACCTGAGGGCAGGGCTGTGGTGGGTGGCAGGGGCTGAGACCCATGAAAATGACCATCTGCTCAGTGTTTGCCCTGCACTGGGGAATGGGAACATTTCTGGGTACACCACTTCAAGAAGTTCTCAAAAGTTCCCACTCAAACTGTTGGTCTTACAGATGGGTAATGGGGGTCCAGGGAGGGGAGGAGACATGCCTTTGACCCCACAGAAGATCAGGAGGCCTCTCAGCCTTGGGACCAGGGCTTGTGCACTCGGGGAAGGCCACAGGCCTGGAGCTGACAGCTGCGTTTCTTCCTGGTGGTTGCACTGGGGCTGCCTGGGCCGTGAAGCTGGATGGAGCTAATCTGATCTGCAGCCCCCAGGGGCAGAGCCCCCCCAGAACTGATTATTGACATCCTGCGGAGGCCAGACACCCACCAGGGAGATACCAGAGCCACTCTGCCCCAGCTGGCCTTTGTCTTGCCAAGAATGGCTAGCTTGTGTGGGGCAGGGGGTGGGGCGTGGCTGTGCGGGTGCCTGCCAGGCTCCGGGCAGGATCCCCTGCCCCTGTCGTGACCCCATGCCCATGTCGATGGGTCCAGGCCCCAGGAGCAGCGCGAGGAGGGGCTCCGGGCTGGATGGAGGTAGCAGGGGTCAGAACCTCAGCTCAAAGGGAGCTGGGCTTCCCATGCGATCCTGGGCTTGTCCCTGTCTCCCTGACCTCGGGCCCCTCCCCTGTAACAGGGACGGTGTTGTCCTCCTCTCACTCATGGGAAGGGGAGGGACAAGGCATCCCAGGATGCTCTAGGCTGCCCTGGAAGGGGAGGTGGGGAGGTCATGTGCCCCGCCTGGGGGAGGCATGGCAGTCGCACCCACCGAAAGGTAAGCCACAGTCATGGGACCCGTCCATCCACCTGTCTGTCTGTCCACCTGTCTGTCCATTCACCCACCCACCCAACAGTGTCCCTGGTGCTTTCTCCAGTCCCAGCTCTGGCTCCGGGAGAGTGGAGGAGTTGACTCAGGCGCAGCCCCAGAGAGCTCACGGTCTCCTGGGAAGGATTCATCAGGCACCCGATGTTCCTCAAGCAGGCAGAGGGTGGTAGGGGCTGGAAGACAGGCCACGCCCTGGTGTGCTGGGGGCCTGGGCAGGGGAGAGTCCATCGTATGCCAGGCCAAGGGGTTTGAGGCTTCAGCAGAGGCTTCCGGGAAAAGATGGTGACTGTCACCCTGTGGCTTGAAGGTTCAGGCAGGCAGAGGCAGATGGGAAGGCAGCTGGGAGGCTCCCCGGGGGGGACTGGAGAGGCTGTGTGACTCGGCAGGGGTGTGGGTAGAGGAGATGAGGCTGGACAGGCGAGCAGGAGCCCTGGGGTCCAGGCTCAGGAGGCCAAGCTGGGGAGGCCACGAGGAGCCACAGACGCCTGTGAACGAGAGGGCTGTGGTCCAGGCCGCTTTACAGAAGGAGGAGACGCACCTGTGGTCCAGCTTGGACAACGGGAGTCAACCCCGAGCCCCCCATCTGTCTGTGTGCCCCTCCTGGCCTTGCATCCCTGTGGCCAGAGACGGAGGAAGCCAGGAGGGGCTGGGGCTGCCTCGGCCTTTGTGCTCCCTCCTCCCTTCCTTGGGAGGCTCTGCCAAGAGGAGAGCTGAGTCTGGGGAGGATGCTGGGAAGCGGGCAGGGCCAGGGTGCTTGGAGGTGGGCGGCCCCTGGTGGGAGGGTTGGGGGGACCAGGGTGACAGGATAGACCTCTGAGGCTCCGCCCACTCTCTGCAGCCTTGGCTCTGTGGTCTGCACACCGTCTGCAGGGGCTTGCCCACGGGTTCGCAGCTGGGGGTGACTTTGGCCCCCAGGGGAACTCGGCAATGCCTGAAGATGTTTTTGGTTGTCATCCTTGGGGGATCAAATGAGTAGAAGCCAGGGTTGCTGTGGAACCTCCTTTTGCAAACAAGACAGGCCCCAGACAAGGAGTCTTGCAACCCGCAAAGCCAAGACGCCAAGGGGGGGCGCCACAAGTGAGACACCAGGTCTCCCCAGTCTTGGGCCCCGGTGGGACGCTCAAGGGTGGCTCTCCTGCCATGCCCGCGTCCCTGCCAGGTGGGCATGTGCCTGGCAGTGAAGCCCCAAGGAGTGGCTTGGTCTCACCTTCCTGTAGGAGGTTACATGAGGTCAGAGGATGCGGAGGACAGGGCCGCTGGGACAGTGCGCCCGCCTGGGGCGGAAGGATTACACAGGAGGCTTCCGGTGGAGGCCTCGGCAGGGGTCAGTGGGGGTGGGGGCAGGGGCTGGGGGCTGCCCGGGGTGGGGGGGTTGCAGGGCTTGGCGAGGGGAAGGGGAAGAGAGCTGGGCCCCCACCTAGCCCTGCCACCCCCTCAACAGCCTCCAGGTGGTTCCAGCTTCAGGACAGGCTGGGAAGGGGAGGTGGCAGGGAGGGGCCTCCTTGAAAGCTGTTTGCTCAGCCGAGGTTTAATCTCCAAAACAGGAAGGCTCGTATTGACAGAAGCAGCAGACGGAACTGCCGATGTGTCTGCCAGGTTAAGCTCCCGGGTCCCCACTCCTGCCCCCATGCTGGGGGCTTCCCACAGCGCCTGTCCCCAACTGCGAGTGCTCCCACCCCCTCCCACAGCCCCTAGGCTGTTGCCGCTTGATGCCAACCAGGCCTTGGAGAGAGGGCACCAGGTCCCCTCTGCCAGTGAAGCCAGAAGGCGGCGGGGTGGGGAGGCAGGAAAGTGGGGGGGGGGGAGGCTGCAGGGTCACAGGCTTAGGAGGGCGTGTCTCCCGGTCTTATTTTGCAAATGAGGAAGCTGAGGCTCAGAGAGGGAAGGGAGCCGGCCCGCACCGGGCCGCACCGTGGTGGGGTGGGGGTGCTTGGCCCGGGCCCCCTCCCCAGTTCTAAAACCCACTTGGGCGTGGCGCTGCCCACCACTAGCACCGTCCGACAGACAGAGAGGCAGGGCCCATCAGCTCCTGAGCGCCCTCCTGTCCGGCAGCCCTCCCTGGGGCCCCGTGGAGGGCGGATCTGGCTCCGGGCTCAGTGCCGCTGCAGTGACCATGGCTGTTTGCCCAGCAACCACGGCCGGCCCGCGTCATCAGCCTCACCGTCATAGGAAGCTGCAGGAAGGGGCATGCCCACAGGTCACCCACAGGCACTCTCTGGGGTCATTCTGGACCCCTCTTCGCTTGACAATGACGTCAACCCTATAAGGGCCCAGCCGACCCTGCTGGACCGAGGTTCAGGGAGCGGGGCCGAAGCCAGCCCACCCTGTGGACCGCTCTGGGGAGCCCATGCCCCCTCTAGCCGGCAGCATCCCTGGCCGCCTGGGGTGGGAGGTGGATCGTAGTTCCCGGCCGGTTCTGTGCCCCGGTGCTTGATTGCCTGCCTGAAGCTGGAAGAGGGAGGAGCAGACAGCGCAGTCTTGCAGGGATACGAAGCTTGGCCCCTGGATCCTAGAAACGGGATTGCAGTCGTACACCCTCCTCGGCTCCCCATTCACTACCTGCTTTGGAGGGAGGGCTGGTCCCTGGCCTTCACTGCCTGCCAGCCTCCCAACCTCTTCTGTCTGCTCCCTACACACCCCGGGCTCAGCCAAGCACTGTTCCTCCTGCCTCTCCAGCCAGCGCCTTTGCCTCTGTTCCCCCACCCCTACATCTGGCTCAGCCTCTCTGCTCAGCTGCCACCTCCTTGGGGACGTCTTCCAGACTCACTCCCTTCCCCTCAATCCTGGGTCCCCTCCTGCCCCCAGCATAGATTCTGGCACCAGAATGTACCTGACAGTGGTGGGTGGAAACCCAGCCCAATAGAGCTGAGTTCGCTGGATGTGACCAGTGCTCAAAGAGCCTGAAAGAGCTAAGTCCCATTTCACAGGTGGAAGATGGAGGCCCTGAGAGTCACCGAGCAGTTAGCAGGCCTCTCCAGCCACCCCTGAGAGTGAGCATCTGTGGGGTCCCACCTCCTGTGTGTCTCCCACACCCCAGGAAGTCCTGGAGGGCCCCCTCCCCTGCGCAGGGTCTACAGGAGGGTGCAGGACTCAGAGCAGAGACAGGGTGGCAGTGCTGAACTGGCCTTGGACAGAGAAGGTCTGGGACACTGTTCCCCGAGGGAGCTCTGGCCAGGCCTGACTCTCCCTGGCTGCCCCTGGAAAGCTCTGTCCCGGCCAGGAAACTGAGTAGAAGTGAGACATACCCAGATGGAGAAGTGGGCTGCTGGCTGCCTTCTCCAGGAGGGCAGGGCGCTGGGGGCCCTGAGCCGACGCCCAGGCCTGGTGCCCACACCACAGCCTGCAGCGTGGCCTAGGGGCACCCCTCTAGGTGGGGGAAAGGAGGGTCCCCAGTCTTGGCTCTGTCCCCAACCTGATGTGGGGTCTTAGGCAAGTGGTTTCTTTCTTATCTTAGATGCAACCCCCCAAATGTGTCCCTCCTTAGGGACCCGAGGTTGGGTCCCCTTCGGGCAGATGTCCTTCAGGCTGGACCATCCTCAGGGATGGCTGCTCCTGGCGGTGGCCGCCCCCTCCTGCCTTGTCCCTGTCTGCAATTGCTGTCACTCTATCCCAGCGACCCAGTTTCCCTCCCTGTCTATGCCATTGGGATGAGGGCCCTGAGGGGACAGTGTCCCCCTTTCAGGCAAGGGCGGTGGTAGATCAGGTGTCCCGGGCGGGGCTGTCTGCTGGCTCAGGGTAGGGCCATGGCGTTCAGGTCTTCAATAGCCCATGATTAGGTTCCATCCCCGGGGGCCCCCTGTTGTGTGACCATTGTGACAGCGTGGGAACTGCAGCACCCTGGAACAGACAGGGATGCGCCTCCCTGCCCACAGGACTCTGGCCTGTGGGTGACTGGGCATCCTCCAGGGAGAGCACACACACGCAGACACACAGCCCCGCATCAACACGGGGTCTTGGGCAAACACGGGCCCCAGCCATGCAGGCTGAGATTGTGCACACTGGGCCCTCAGAACCCTGCCGGGCACCCTACCTGCCACTCAGGGCTACTGCTGGGGAAAAGGCTCTCCTCCTCTGCAGCCTGGTGAGCAGAGCGTGGGCTGGACTTCAGGCATTTATCTTTGGTCAGTGCACGACCTGCACACATGTGTGCACTGCCCCTCCCTAGCTCTCCGGAGGCTTTCTTCAGCCTCTTCTGACCCTCTGGGTAATGTCCTCCCCCAGCCCCCTGCTCAGAGTGCTTGGCTCTTCCTTGGCTGACAGAGTCACAGGTCAGTCCTGCTGGTGGAGTTGAGGAAGCAGGGAGCCAGAGGCCGACAACTGCCGGCCCCTAACTGCAAGGCCGTGTGTCCCCTCCCTGAAGACTCAAGGGTAGGAAGGAGTGGGGTTGTCGCGAGTGAGATGCCCCAGTTGCCCACCCTCAGCATGCCCCCCACCCCCAGCAGTGGCCCTGAAGGCCTGAGTCACAGGGCCGGGTGCAGTCTGGCAGACAGAGGCCCAGTTGTGCTGCTCTGGGCGCCCCAGACACACCTGTGTCCGTGCGTCTGCGTGTGCAGGTCTTCACACGTGCAGATGAGCCTGTATGTGCACTGGCTGGGGCGGGGGGCACAGAAGTGCCCACCAGCCAGCGTGTGGCCGTGCACAGAGGACACGTGTGTCCACGTGTCCACACGCCCAGAGATGGCCCCCGCAGCCTTTCCCAGCTCCTTCCTCTGGCACCGCTGCGGACTTGGGAAGGGGAAGGCGGGTCGGGCTGGCCTCAGCCTTGTTCCCCAGAGAGGTGGCCAGGCCAAGGTGGGAGGCCGAGGCCAGGCCAGAGTGCTGGGCAGGGGCCGGGCTGGGGCTGGGGTGTGGCCCAGGCCACGTGCTTCCTGTCCTGCTGGTGGCAACAGCTTTGGACGGAAGGTTGGCCCCATCAGGAAGGCGCTGCTTGGAGAAGTGGGGCTTCTAGAGGCTGAGTCAGCTTCCCCCGGAGTCCAGCCAAATCCTCTGCCATCTCTTCCTCCAGGAGCCTTCCCTGACCCCTGCTGTCACCCCAGCTGCCTTGTGCCCCGGGTGAGCGGCGCCTGGAGCCTCTTGCATCTGCCCCAAGGGCCTGAGTGTGGCACTTCAGGGCCCGGCTGAGACTCGGTCCTCTCAGCTTTCAGCACCTCCCGGGTTGAACTGCCGCTTCCTCGAGAGCCCAGGGTCCCCAGGGGACAAACTCTCCGAGTCCTCATTGCCCTGAGAAGTTGGGGACCCTGAGACGGGCAGGATTTGCTGAGGGGCTCACAGTCAGCTCCGGGAGGATGCGGCTGGACCCCGGGAGCCTGCCTTCCAGCTCAGAGCACTGGACGGCCGACCACAGGCGGCCCCGCAGCTCACCTGGGCCCACAAGCTGAAGGCTCGCGTCGGGGCCAGGGGCCTGTGGAGCAGCCCCTCACGTCCCTGGAAGGTGCCGGGGGGGTGGCTCCTCCAAGCTCACCCTGCCGGGACCCTCTCGGGCACTTGCCCCCTTCCCTTCACACCTGGGCTCTGGGAGATGAGCCTTTTCAGACCCCCCTGCCCCCACATTTGTGTCCTAGGGCTGCTGTAAAAAATGACCACAAACTTGGCTTAAAACAACAGATACTGTTGGCGGCGGGCGCAGCTCAGTGGTAGAGCGTGTGCTTAGCATGCACGAGGTCCTGGGTTCAATTCCCAGTACCTCCTCTAACAATAAATAAGTAAACCTAATTACCTCCCACCTCACAAAAAAAGCAAAACGAAAAAACCGCGGGGATTTATTGCCTCCCAGTTCTGGAGGCCGAAAGTCTGAGATCGAGGTCCTCTGGAGGCTCAGAGGGGGCCTGCCCCAGGCGTCTCTGGTGGACCTCACAGTCCTTGGCATTCCGGGCTTGTGACCGCATCGTCCAGTCTCTGGCTCTGCTGTCACACGGCCACCTTCCCTCTGTGTTTCTGTGTCTGCCCCTTCTTTCCACTGCTCGTTGGATTTACGACCCACTAAATCCAGGATGACCTCATCCCAAAATCTTTCACTTAATTACATGAGCAAAGACCCTTTCTCCAAATAAGGACCCCTTCACAGGTCCTGGGGGTTCGGAGTTGGTTCTGTCTTTTCGGGGGGCCACCATTCAACCCGGTACACCCCTGCAGGCCAGGGACCCGGGAGGCTGCGTCTCCCTGCACTGCATGCGGTGCTCCCACACCGCCTCGCGGCAGCCCAGGGCCGTGGGGGGCAGGCGCCCTCCGACATGTGTGAGCCAGGAGGGGCAGAGAGCCCAGCGGTGGTGAAGGCGGGGGTGGCAGCTTGGGGAGCGGGCAGCACCAGGCCTGCCCACCAGGAATGTGGCCACACAGGATGGGCGGACAGACAGGCGCCTGGCCCCTGGGCCCCCCAGCTGGTTCTGGGGGCTCCCAGCACCTGCCCAGTGCGAGGACGGAGAGGGGCATGCAGATGGGCCGACAGTCCCTGAACGGTTGGTGCTCTGCTGGGCCTCCCACTCGCAGGACGCTTCTCCCTCAGCCTCAGGTCTGGGCATGAGGGCTGGGCGAGTGGCCACCAGGCCCCAGGCCAGAGAGGCCTGAGTGCTTGCCCTGTGATTCCCCACTGGCAAAGGCGCCCCTGCCCGTCAGCACCGGGCCAGGATGCAGGCTCGGCCGATCTTAACCATATGCCTTTTACAACAAGTGGGTGCTTGGCTCACCCGCCTGGACCGAAGCCGGGTCTCCGCACCCCCATGCTGAGGGTGTCTTCCTTGGCCCTGATCACAGGCCCCGCAGCAGCAGAGCTGGGAGCTCCGTGGTGTCTCCTATGAGCCTTGCTCCAGTCTCAGTCTCCCATGTGTGTTGTGGGGTAAGGATCCTGCACACCTGCGTTTCTCGCAGGGGCCTGGGAGCGGAGGAACAGTGTCCCTGGTCACAGAGGCAGAAACTGAGGTCAGGAGGCACCTGGCCTGGTCTCCCCTGCCCAGCAGAAGCGGGTCAGGGCAGGCCTAGGCCCCAGCTGGCCCACCACCTGCTGAACTGCTTCCTCCCGGGCCCTCTGGGGGCAGGCGGTGGGAAAGGACCACGTCTCGGCCTCCCAGCCCCTGGGCAGCCGCCCCCTGGGAGGCCTGGTCAGCGGGCTCAGGTGTCCCGCACAGCCGGTTCCTCTGCCTCTTCCCGTCCTCGCCTCCGTGGAGCCGGAGGGAGGGTCACTCCCCAGGGGCGCCGACGAGGACAGCGGGGGCGGGCCGGGGGGCCGTCTGGCTCGGGTGGCCCGGGCCAGCTGTGATGCCACCTTCCGTGCCCCCCGGAGGCCGGGCCGCTCAGGTGTGTCCACAGGGAGCTCCCCCGCCGCCCCTTCCCACGACCCTGTGCCGTCCCCCGGGGCGTCACTGCAGCCCCAGCCTGCTCTGGTTGGGGGTGGGAGGCCCATCTGGGAGGCGGGGGCGAGCGGGGTGGACTGCTGGCTGCAGCTGGCCAGACTGAGTGCTGGAAACCTTCCCAGTGAGGGGCCTGCCCTCCGCAGCCCCCTGGTCCTTCTGGGGAGGGGCAGGATCATCACCCCATTTTACAGGTACTGAAAGGGAGGCCCAGTGCAGTGGGGGCCCCAGAACGCCCTGCCGGCCGCTTCCAACTTGTGCTTGTACCCGGTCTGCCCTGGCTTTGACCGGTGGGGACTCGCCTCAGGCGGGTTTGGGGAAACCGAGGCTGGGGGCGCTAGTTGTTTTGCTCCGGATCGCTCAGCTTTCTTATCTGCCTCTTGGAGCCGTACTGCTGGGATTTAATTCCTGGCTCTGCTAATTATTAGCTGGGTGACCTCAGGTGAGTCACACAACCTCTCTGTGCCTCAATGTCTCCAACTGTAAAATGGGAGTAATTAGGAAGCTTGTTTCAAAGGATGTTTTGAAGGCAATGTGAACCCACTCACACAGGCCCGGTACACGGTGAGTGCTCCGGACGCTGTCACCTGGGCCACTGTTGGGCTGGCCCTGCCGCACTGTGAACTTCAGAACCCATCTTGTCTTGGTCACTGCCGAATTGCTGGGTCCAGGCCAGAGTTTATTGTCAGTGAATGGTTTTAAACTGCGAGCAGGAGTGTGAGCCCAGATTTGCCTCACTCCAGAGACCGTGGCCTCCCCTCCCCTGCTCTGTCTGGGTCTCCAGGGAGACCCCTTCCCCCAAGCCTGCACCCCTCGTGGGGTTCCTCTGGGCCCCACACAGCGGGTGCCTTTATCTGGGCGCTGCAAGTCCGGAGACTGAGGTTGGAGAAGGCAGACCCTCTCAACCAAGGCACCCATTTGGGTTGGTGCCAAGGAGCTGGGTGGGCTGGACTGGGGGGCCAGGCTAGGGGTTAGGGGGATGGAGGAAGGCAGAGCTGGGTGGTGGGGCCTCGGGCCCCGGCAGGCAGAAAGCTCGACTGGCTCCCAGGTGGCCGGGCCTGCTCCGACTCGCTAACCAGCGCTGCTCCGGGCCGTGGGTGCCCACACAGCGGCAGATCCTTGTGGCCCTCCGCCCCCACGGGCCTGTGACAGCCTCCGTGAGCAGCGGCGTCCGGGATGGCTGTGGGTGAGGGCTGCTGGCTCTGCCACAGGACTTGCTGGGGGGACTTGCCACTGAAGCTGGTGTTGGCCCCCAAGTGCAGCCCATGCCCGGCGCCTCCTCCAGGGCTGTCCTGCCCGGAGCAGGGGGCAGCCCACGGCACAGGCAACTCACTTCTCACCCTCTCTGGGAGGCGATGTCTTCCATATGGCAGGAGGATCCTCATGACCTGTCAACAAGGGCCTCCAGCACAGGGTGGGGGCGGCCATGGCCCTAGCAGCACAGCCAAGGGCAGCTGCGGAGCTGGAGCGCCCCCAAGTCTCCCCGGGGAGTCTGACCCTCGCCCACACGCTGCAGAGCGCAGCTCCCCAGCCCGTCCTCCCCTCCTCTTCCTTTCCTCGTCTCAGGGCCCCTGGCACTCCCTCCCCACATCTGGGGGCGCGGGGACAGGGACAGTTCTCCTCTCCTCAGTCCCTGTGACACATGAGAAAGCTGAGGCTGGCGGGGCTCCTCCCACCCTGGCTGGAGGCTCTTTGGGCCTCCTGGCCCGCCCCCAGCCGGCCTTTCTCATGTACCCCTGACCAACCCCCGCCCCGAGCTTCAGCCTCCCTCGCTGTTGCCCCCCTTCCTGGGGCCTCGTCCAGCTGTCCCCTCACCCCCGGGTAGGCCAGTGCATGGCGGGAATCTGGTAGCCAGCCCCTCTGTCTGCCCCACGGTCCCTGGGAGCCGAGAGCCCGGGGGTGGGGCTGGGAGGGGGCCTGGGGCCCACCACCTCACACTCAGAGCGCGGAGGCTCGAAAGGCTGGTGGGTGGCCCCTCAGTGAGAGGCGGTGAGGCTGGGCTGTCGCCTCCTTGCCACACAACCTGGGGGAGAGGCCCTAGGGTCAGAAGTCAGGCTCTGCATCCCCGCAGGAGGTTCCAGCCCTTTCCTCCTAAGACTCAGTTTTCTCAGCTGTAAGATAGAGCCACTTCCTGTCCTTCTTGCCTCGCACGATTGTCATGAGATTCAAGGAGTGACAGCGGCCAAGGGCATGCATCTGCAGGTGCCCAGCTGTGGGGGAAGGGTGAGGAGACAGGCTGGCTTCGGGGGACACTCAGGGCATATTAGGTCTGGATCCACGCTAACAGCTACTCGCCACAGCCCCGCCAAGGATTAGTCACCCACACACTGCAAGGCCAGGAGCCCCAGACGTGGTCCATCCGACCTGAGCCCCCCTGACGTCTGAGCCGGAGCCCAGACCTGGGAGCGCGCTTGTGCGAGGAGGTTCTTTCTCCCCATCTGCACCACCCAGGTGGTGAGCTCCCCATTGCTGGAGGCATGCAAGCAGAAGCTAGGCAGGGGAGCCCCGTGAGGAGACAACCATGGGGCTGGAGGCCAGGCTAACAGAGTCCTGGAAACGCAGGACTTCAGGAATCTGTCTTCTGGGGACAGAGGTTGCTGCAAGGAGAAGAGGTGGTCTCTGTCGAGAGATCCTGGGGCAGGAAGCAGATGGGATAGTGAAGACCCCCCAGTGTGAAGTCAGCTCAGCCCAGACATGGGACCTCACCCACCACAGCTCGATGCTGTGTGTCCTTGGGGCCAGACTCCCCCTCTCTGAGCTGACAGCTCCCCAATCTTTCACACAGAGCGTCCACTCTCTGTCCTGGGGGCTGTGTCCCTGACCTCAGGGAGCTGGCATTCTGGGGGAAGGACAGCACAGTGCTCCTCAAGGTGTGCTGGGGAGGCAGCGAGGCCACAGGGAAAACAGAGGTAGTGCCAGAGCTGGGAGGGGCAGGGCCTGTGGCCTCAAGGAGAACATTCCAGGCAAGAGAATAAACAGCTGGAGCAAAGGCCCTGGGGCAGAACTGGCACATTCCAGGAACAGCATGGAGGCCAGGCTGAAGGTGAGGGAGTGCAGAAGGCACAGAGATGGGAGGGCTTGGAGTGACAGGGTTGGTGAGGGTGGGGACAGGGCCAAGAACGGGCCTGGGGACCCTCCACTCCCCAGGACAGGAACTGACCACTTGGCAAAGGCTCCCTTCCTGCCACTGGAGTTTGCAGAGAGGAAGGCTGGGGGCTTGGGGACAATGCTAGGGACAGAGGGCCGGGGCCAGGGGGGCGGAGGCTGGGGGCTGGATTTACGGCCTCCTCTGACCCCGGCAGAGAAACCAGCCTTGCTGGGCACGGTCGAGTCACCAGCGACCAGCCTGGGGGTGGGACAGCCAGGATGAAAGGCCCAGAGAAAGGATTAGCCGTGGCCCAAAGGCCACGCAGGGCGCCATGGCAACCGCGAGGCCACAGAGCCCCGCAGAAGGGAGCTTGTGTTAACACCCCACACAGCCTCCCCAACGGGGCTGGAGGCTTGTTAACCAGCTTACCAGGCGGACTGGCTCGGCCCATTGACATGGAAATCCAGACCTGCCATCAGTCAGCCTGAAAAGGCCTGTCGGGCCCTGAAAGGAGGCAGCCGGGGAGGAGGGGGCCCCTTGGGCTGGCGGGGTGGGCAGCGGGGGCAGGTGCTGGGCCAGGGCGAGAAGGAGCTCCCAGCCTCCTGCCCTGCGGTCCCCCACAGAAGCCGGCCGTTGGGGCTAGGCCCTGAGCCCGCCTGTGCAGGACCCCGGCGGGAGGACTGGCCTGCGAGGGCTGAGAGCCCCCCATCCAGCACCCGCTAGGTGGTCTGCTCGGCCTCTTGGGGAGGGGAGTCTGTGTGGGCCCTCGGGGACAGTGCTGTGGCTGGAGGCCATGTCCTCCAAGATGCTGGCCCGAGGAAGGCCTGTGGTCACAGCACGGGGCACTGGACCCGAGCCGCTGGCTGAGTCCCAGACTTCAGGGGCTGTGGGGACACTGGACGGAGCTGTAGGAGCAGGTGTGGGTCGGGGCTGCCTGACCCCCACCCTGGGCCAGCGCCTGTCACAGCTCTGCCTCCAGCTCAGAAGTGGCCTGTCCCTCACTGGGAGGCCATCTGAGGGCTGGCCTTGGCCACTGCGAGCACTGTGCCGACCTGTAACCTTGGCCCTCTCCCCCGCGGCTCCCACTGTCCTGGCCCCTCAGCTGGGGTCTGTTCTCTGTCTCCCAGCCTCCCCCACCGCACCCCAGGCTGCCTACTCCAAACACTGGGACGTCTCCAGCCCCAAGCGTGTCAGGGCGCCCAGCCTCTTTCCAGGACACCGGCAGCAGTGAGAGCTGTTTGTGAAGTGGGACTGCACTTGGGATGAGGGTATCTGGCAGGGACGGGTGGGGTGGGGACGTGGCACCTTCTCCCCAGAGCAGGAGGCCCAGACGCTGCTGAGTGGGGAAAGCCCCTCCTTGCAAGTGGTGATGTGCAGAAATGCCGGGGCCGGCCGCGGGGAGGGCGGAGGGGGCCGGGCAGGTGTCTAAGCCCCTGCCGATGGGGGATTACAGCCGTCTGGCAGCGCCCTCCTCACCAGCCTCCTCCCTCAGGGCCTTGGGTGGGACCCAGGGTGCTGAGCAGGGCGGCTTGGGGCAAATGGCACTCTGGGTGGGGCCTCAGTCTCCCTGCCTGCAAAGTGGGGTGTGGCGGGCATGGGCACTGGAAGGTAGGGGAGCCTGAGGGCGGGGCTGGGGAGAAGGTGGGCTCTGTGTAGGGCTCCACGCAGTCCCCTCAGGGACGTGGTGAGGCTCCCTCGGGAGAAGGGAGCTGGAGGGGTGCTCACTGGGAAACCAAGGCTCAGGTCCTGGCTCCCCATGGGGACCCAGCCTCAGCCCCGCCCTCCGGGCTCGGGCTCGCACGGCACCCCTCTTACAGATGACCCCCACACAAACGGCCCACGGCTCTGGTGGGGGAAGCCCTTGCAGTGGTCGTGGACCTGGGTCCCCCCCAACCAGTGTTGGGTTTCCTCAGGGCAAGGCCTCAGCTGCACACAGCTGGCAAAGGGTGGGGAGCTGGGAACCTGAGAAGGCTGCGTCCTCCAGAGATCCCGAGGAGGGGCCCCGGGTGCCCATCAGAGCCTCGGGCCAGGCTGGCTGGGCCTCCCCCTTGGTTCTCAGCCCCTCAGCTGCCATCTGCCCCTGTCCTTCCTCAGGGAAGAGGAGGGCCAGCCCACATTCCTCTGCATGGGCCCCTCCTCACATCTGCCTTCCCAAACCTCCCTCCTTCCCCAGCAGCCCAGGGGCTTCCCGCCCCCACCCCAGACCTGCGGCAGCGCCCCCCCTCAGGCAGTGTCTGGGGGCCCCATAAAGAAGCGCTCAGAGAGGCAGTGCCCTTCCCGCCCCTTGTTCCCCTGGGCATCTCCACCCTTGTCCCCCCACAGCTCCGTGTTCTGCACACCCACTGTGCGCCCAGCTCAGGCAGGCACCTCTCCACTCCCCGCTCAGGGCTCAGGGAGGCCCTGGAATCAGGGAGGGGAGCAGGGGCGGGGCAAGAGGAAGAAAGTCAGCTCGGCAGCTGGACTGGGGTGCCATGATGGGTCAGATGGGCACCCCTGCAAGCATCCTGTGCTCTGCTGGTGTGGAGGCCTCCCGTGAAGGGGCACCTGGGTGCATGAAGGGAGACTGTGGGCCAGAGACGAGGGGTACTGGGTCCAAGGGGGAAGTACAGACACTCCGGGCTGAGGGCCAAGCTACAGTTCTTACTGATTCTCAGAGCCCTCTGAGGAGAGGAGAGGGTCCTGGAAGCCAGGCCATAGCAGGGTGCACAGGAATTTGCCAGGCAGAGAAGTGTCTGCTGCGGGACTCCTTGTTTCCTAAACTTCTGTGTGGGCCTGGCACCTCGTTCACCCAGCCAACATTTCTTGAGCACCTGCTGTGCGCTGGGCCCCACGCTCCACAGTCTGGGATGGAGAGTGATCCAGACAGAACTGCTCCGCACTCACTTGCAGAGGGAGACTTTTGGCTGCTTGCTGTGAGGCCCAGGGATGATGGGAGAGTGGAAAGGACTGACCCACGCGGGGGCAAGGTTCTTGCAGGGGAAGTTTGCCAGGCCAGGGAGGACTGTATGTGCAAAGGCCCTGTGGCTATGGGGCTAGAGTGTCTGAAGCCAAGACAAGAGACCAGTGTGGAACCAGCGCTGGGGGCACACCACATCCTGTGAGTGGGAGGCGGGTGTGATGCAGTTTGCAGGGGAGGGTCTGACCCTTCTGTGTGCGCTGCTCCCCACCTTGCCAAGCAGACTTTCACCCCTGAGAACCCACAGCCTGGAGTGGACTCAGGATGGGGCGTGCAGTTATGGCTGGGGGCGCACACGTTGGGGTACTGAGGGGTATGAGGGCCGTGTCTGCACAGGGAACAGACTTGAGCACAGAAGGACCTGGGGACATACAATCACAAGCAAAGACACGTTTAGAGACACAAACACACAGACATAAGCAAGTTGTTTGTCCCCCATGTCCCTCTCCCTCAGGCGCCCCCCTCTCAACACACCCCAGCCGCCGAGCGGATCCCCTTTCTCTCCTGCCCCTTTCTCTGGCTCTTCAGCAGAGCAGTTGCTCGAAACTAATTGAATTTTCCGCCTGGGAAGGGCCTGGGGAGTTAAGGCGGGGGTGGGGGCTGGGAAGAAGCTTGTTAACAGGTCTGGCCCTCCCTCCCCGCTCCCCACCCAGCTCCTCCTCTCTGCAGTGGGGGTGGGGTGGTCGGGCCCTGGTGGCCTAGGAACAATGGACAGACAGACAGGACACAGTCGCACCCTGGGCAGAGCCCAAGTGGATGAGGAGGCCTGGCCTGTGGGACAGTCCAGCCTGCCGACCAGGAGCCCCTGGGCAGCAAGAGTGGCCCTCTATGCCTCCATTTCCCCTCCTGCTGCAAAGAGAATGAGACTGGGGTGGAGGCACGGGAGCAGGAGCCAGACTCTCCCGACAGTGGATGTGGGGCTGCCCTTCGAGGTTTGGGAGTCCAACCCACTGCCCCGATGAGGAGACTGAGGTCCAGGCAGGCCCACAGCATATTGTTGGCCGGGGACAGGAGAGCTGGGGGCTGGGGGCTGAATGGGGCTGGTGCTTGGGGGAGGGAGGTGTGGCTGAGAGCCTACCCACAACGTGCCCCTCCCAGCCCGGCACCGACATTTTCAGTGCGAGGTGTGGTGCCGGGGGCACACGTGTGTGTGTGTGTGTGTGTGTGTGTGTGTGTGTGTGTGTGCTGGGTGTGTGTATGCACGATGGAATGGGGCTGAGAAGGAGCAGCCTGGGGACAGAGGAGGGGGCTTGCAACCCTCCCCGCCAACCTCTCCCCCTTTCTGGACCTGGTCCTGTCCACAGCCCTCACCTGGAGATTGCCCCCCATGGGCAGAGGAGACCTAGCCCCACCCAGTTCGCTAGCCCTGAGACCCCACCAGCCTCACAGTGGGGGTGTGGGTTGGGGGGACAGTGGTGGGCACATCAGGGAGCAAGATGAGGGGCCCACACTTCTCCCCTGGGGCTGGACTCAGACTCAGAGCCCCTTTCTCATTCAACCATGGCCTCTCTGGCCCCCCGGGGCTCCTGGCCTAGGGCCCTGCTGAGGGGTCTCAGGAGACAGTGTCTCCCATGGGGTGGGGGGCTGAGGTGACAGTGGTGGGACTCCAGGTCGTGTACGGTCCAGGGGCTAGAACGCTCAGCCTCAGCAGTGTGAGCCTGGAGCCTCCCGTCTGGGCCCAGAGCTGTCGAGGCACCGGTGGGTGGGTGGGGAGGGTAACAGGGACCAGGCTGTCTGGACAGCAGAGGGGCTACAGGACGCTGAGGCCCACGGGGGTTCGTTGTCTGACCCAGGGTCACGCAGACAGGGGGCTCGGAGTAGGGCTTCAGATCCTGGCCCTGCGTGCACCTCCCACGGCTCGCCCCCTTCCCCCACTGGGTCTGTCATGCTGGCGGAGCTCCCTGGAGCAGGGCACCTCAGGGACGTGACCAGCATGGGCCTGGCTGGGTCCCAGACGCAGGGGTGAGTGGGTCTGGGAGTGGGCACTGGTGGGACCAGGGGACCAGGCATTGCTGGAGGCAGCCGGGAGGGACTGAGTTCTAGAGCTGCTGTTGGCCTGGCCTGGCCGGCCCTGCCTCCCGGCTGACCTCTGGGATGCCCTCCGGCACAGCCCGCCACCCTTCCTTCCCCCTCCTCGGGCCCCTGGCCTACGAGGCAGGCACACCCGTTCCTGCCTGCCCCTCCCGTGGGCACGTGCCAGGGGCCGGCGGCGGCCTCTCTGGCCTGCGGCCCTGGAGGCCATGTGGACAGCCTGTCGGTGCACGGAATTGGCAGAGGGGGCCGGCGGGCTTTGGGCAGAGAGGACCACCACTGCGTGCTGGTGCCTGACCTTACCCCAGCCAACTGCCCACGCACCCGCCAACCCCCCACCTCCACACCCACCCGCCCACCCCTGCAGTGCTTCTTCCCGGGCACCTGCCACAGACCCCAGGGCGTGCTCAGTCACCACATCGTGTCCTGTTCCAAGACCCCAGGCCGGCCACCCCTCGGCATCCGGGCAGGCGTCTGAGGGGGTCACTCCTGGACCAAAGTCACTCCTGGAGGCCACCAGGAGGCCATCCTGGTGAGGAGGTCCTGAGGCCAGGGTTGGGGGCCGTCAGACGCCAGGGGAGGGGCTCGGCTATAGAGTGAGGTCCCCAGAGGAAGGATGTGGTTGGAGATGGGGGAGTCAGAGATAAAGATACAGAGACAGTGAGAGACAGAGACAGGCAATGAGGCGCAGAGAAAGAAGAGTGAGGTCATCCGGGGTCCTGCCCTCCGGTCTGGGCCCTGAGGAGGGGCCAGCGAGCCAGAGCCCCCTCCCGCGTCCCAGCAGGGAGATAGGGAGGATGAGACTCTGATAAGCCCGAGCCGGCTTGGCAGGCGAAGCCGCTGCTCCTCTCGGGGGCATTTTTTCCCCATCAAGTCATCCTGGGCTTGGTCCAGGGCCCTCTCCCCAAGCCCTGGGCTGACCAACACTCCCCCGCAAGGCGCCCCGAGGCCAGTGAAGGGTCTGCAAGGGGCCTTTCCCACAACCTCTCCTGGAACCCAGGGCTCGGCCCTGCACTGAGCTCAGGAGAGGAAACGGGGGCGTGGGGCCAGTGAGGACCCACTCATGCCTGCATCTGTCAGTCTGTTTGGGCGGTGAGTCCCCTTGTGGCCCCTGGGGCTGCTCCTGAACTGGGAGGGGGCACACTCTGCTGATAACAACGGGTCCAGCTCCACTCAGCAAACACTCACCCACTCCGTGGGCCTGGGCGAGAGACTGGGAGGGTCAGCTATGGCCTCTGTCTTCTGAGAGCCCTGGCTCTGGGCAGGCGGGTGTGGCAGAGGAAGCCATTTGTCTGGGGTGGGGTGTGGTGGTGACAACGGACGGTTCCAGGAAGGAGCTGTGAGCAAGAGGGACACTGAGCCAGGCAGAGTTTGGGAGGGTTGGGGCTCCACCCTGTGTCCCCCCGACATCCTCCGGGATCCTCCGATCCTCCTCCTTTGGCTCCCTGCCCCATCTGGACAGACAGATGGACAGAGGGTCATGTCAGTGGATGGATGGACGGACAGACAGACAGAGGATGGAAAGGAAAGGTGGAAGTTAGGACTGATGGATGGTGGAGGAACGATCAGATAAATGGTAGGCGAGGATAGAAAAAGGACAGATAAGCGGATGGAAGGATGGACAGAAGGACAGATCGAGAAATGCCAGGCTGACTGGTTGGACCAACGGACAGATTGTGCACAGGTGGATGAATAAATGGATGAGCAGACGCTCCGACATAAGGAAGGATGATGTGGCAGAAGAGTGCCCCACCAAAGACGTCCGCGGCTAACCCCTGAAACCTGTGACCACGTGGCCTCACGTGGCCGGAGAGGCTCTGACGATGTGATAAGTGAAGAATCCTGAGATGTGGAGACTGGCCTGGACCGCGCGGGTGGACCCAGTGTACTCACGAGGGTTTTATAAACGACGAGGAGAGTCAGGGGAGCTGTACGGATGGGAGCAGAGTGCTGGCTCTGAGACGCCGGCCGGAGCCTCCAGCCGAGGGCCGGGGACGCCTCTGGAGGGGACGAGCCCTGCCCACACCTTGCTTTAACCTGTAAGACCCATCTCCTCAGCCACATGACTGTAAAAGAATAAATTTGTGTTGTTTTTAGCCACGACACAGTAAGTTTGCTGTAATTTATTACGAGAGCAATAGGTAGCTAATACAGATGGACAGAAGGGCGTAAGATAAATGGACAGGTGGGTGGATGGATGATCAGAGGGGCAGGGGGTGGAAGGATGGCCCTGAGGGCTCATTCCTCACATGAACACCTACATGCGAGTGGTGAGACTCCTGACGGATGGCCAAGCAAAGGCCAGGGTCTAGACACCTCAAACCTCGCAGGTAACCAGAGCCCTGGCACCCGAGAGACATGGCCCAGGGCATCAGAGCTCACGGAGACCGACGCGGAAACGCCCAGAAGGCAGCCTGGGGTGGGCCCTGGTCTAGGCCCGCAGGGAAGCCCGGGGGCCTTGTCTGGAGGGTGTTCGGGGTGCACGGGCAGGAACACAGAACGGGAGCCCCCGCCCCCTTCCTCCTGCGGCCTCAGCCCAGCACCTGGAGAGGTGGGCCCTGGGCCAGCGCCGCAGCCCCGCCTCCACGGGGCGGGCCGCGCTCCCCCACGCCCGCACGCGCCGGCTCCCGGACGCGCGTGGGCACGTACTTCCCCACGCTCTCACTTGGTCACCACGTGGCAGGGGCAGGAGGGGACTCTGCCCTGCTTGGCCTTGAACCTGTGACCCTGGGCCTCTCTGGGTCACGGTCTCTCCATCCATGGGCTGAGTTGGGAGAGGGCTGCGGGCCAGCAGGGTGGCGGGGAAGAGGGGCTGAGGTCACGCGTGGGTGGGGAGTCAGAGCCACCATCCTGGCCCTCACCCCTGTTTCTGACCACCAGGCTTCCTCCTCCCGCGCCCCCTGGGGAGGGACTGTAATTAACTTCTTCCTGTTCTGATCAGGAGTCCGTTTCCAAAAACATATTTTGAAGGATTATTTTGCAAAGGAAATGTTTTTGAAAGAAGCTCGTGTCCCGTCCCAGCCTGGGGAAGTGGGAGCCGAAGTCAGAGTGGGGACAGGACGGGGGGGGGGTGGCCTTGGTGGTCTTGGTGGCCAGGGTGAGCTGGGAGGCTGTCTGGGGCAGGGAGAGGCCGGGGGGCAAGGACCTCCCCTTCTTCCCTGCCCACTCGGCCTGGCCCTCTCCTTCCCTCGGCCTCCCGTCACTCAGCTCGAGCTGGGGTCTCTTTCCCACGTGTCACTGGGGAGCTCGGCCCACCTGTGGAAACCCTCTGCCTGGCTCCCTGCCGACCACGCAGTACATCCTCCACCCTCCACCGGGCCCTCTCCTGTCCCCTGAGGGTGCCTGGCCTCTCTCTTGGGCCCGGAGTCCTGCCAACCCCGGCCCTCCTCCAGAACACCCCGCCGTTCCCTCGGGGCCAGGCATCTTCGAGCCGGGTAGGCGCCGCCTGGAGTCGGCCTGCGCCTCCCGTGTTCTGCTGTCCCCTGGGCACCTTGTGGGCACTCTCTTCTTGTCCTTGAACCTTGCTGGGCTTCCCTGTCCCAGAGAAGGCCTGCCAGCACCCCTGGAGTTAGACAAACAATTAGTTTTTTCTTTTCGATTCTATCATGCGAAACACTTTGCAGAATTTCCACCATCACAAAACAGGCAGGACCTTGTCGGTGGAGGGTCATTTAAAGGAAGGTCTTGGTTCTCAGTAGAAAATGGGGGCTGGGGCACCCCAGACCCTGCAGGGCCAGTTGTGGCCCTGACCCTGGTCGTGCAGACTCCAGACCAGACCACAGCTGCCCACCTCCGCATCTTCCCAGACACCCCACCACCACGGCTGGGTGGCCTCAGGCTGGTCCAAACTCCTCTGGGCCTTAGTCTTCCACTTGGATTGTCCACCCCACCTGCAGTGGCTCCCAGCTCCCTGCACACAACGAGCATTTAGTAAACATTTGTTGGGTGGATGGCTGGATGGAAGGATAGATGGATGGAAGGATGGGTGGATGGGTGGTGGATGGGTGAATGGATGGAGACGGATGGATGGATGGATCATGTGGACCAGGATGGGGGTCTTGCAGTAAAGACCCTTAATCTCAAAAACTACCCCACAGCTCCCAAGTCCCCTGAATCCCAGGCTGGGCCCTGGGGTGGGGAGGGCCAGGCTCCCCGGCAGCCCCTCTCTGCAGCACCTTCTCCCCCCCATCTCACCTTGTCGGCGCCAGTCCACATGTCTCTCCCCTGCCCTGCTGCTTCTCGGGCTGGGGAAATTCAGCAAGCAGGTGTGACCAGTGCTGGCCACACCCCTCAGAGGACAGGGGACTCAAGGCAGGGGAAGAATGTTCTGTCAGAGCCTGCTTGCCAGCTGGCGTGTGGGGACCAAGTGTGTGAAGGACAGAGAGTGAAAGTGTCCTCGCTTGCCACTCGTGTGCTGTGGTCCTCAGACAAGTTACAAGACTCTCTGAGTCTCAGTTTCCCCTCGGAGAAAACAGAGGGCCTAGGATATGCATACTTGAGACCTCTGCGGCCCTGTGGGACCCAGGCCATTCCGACGGGGCTCCTGGGCTCTGGGTGCTGTGGGGACCCCACCCTTGGCACTAATCTTCCATCCAACCCCACCTTCTGTTCAGCCACCCACCTGGCCAGACCTCAGCTCAGGGGTACAGCACCCCTCCTCTGGAGGCCTGCCTGGCCTGACCCTTCTCAAGGGGCTGGGGGCTGCCCAGGCTGAGACGGGTGCCCTAGACCCAACCTTCGCCTCTGCCCCCTTCCCTGATCCTGTCTCTTCACCTGCCTCTCCCTGTCTCCGGCACCTCATGGTTTTTCTAGCCATCATCTTCGCTCCTGGTTCCTTTCTCCCGCTCCTGATCCCCCACCCGCATCCCCATTCCTACCCTGCACGGGGATCGTGGTGCTCACAGCTTGAGGTTCTGGGACTCCACCCCCCACAGATGTCCTGGAACTGGTGTGAGGTTATTTTGGGAGCTGGCGGGTCCCTTGGGCCTTTCGCAAGGGTCTTGGCCAGAGCGTTCAAAGCTAGCAGGGGTCAGCCTGGGCGGGTGCAGGACATGTGGCAACTGGCCCAGGCGGGGCAGCAGCGAGCGTGGTGTGGGGACACAGTGACCAGCACTGACCTCCTGGTGTCCCAGGCAGGGGCACTGGCCGGGGGTTCCCTGGGTGCATGGGCCAGAGCCCGCCCCGAGAGGACAGCAGGGTGGGGGCAGACCCAGACCAGCTCACCCCCATGCTGACACCACGAACATTTAGAGGGTCACTGGAGGTTCCTCATGTGGTCCAGCCCCAGCCTGGCCCTCTTGCAGGTGTGGCCTCGGCCCATGTCCGTGACATCGCCGCCCCTGCCCCCAGCCCTCCCCGCTCCCATACTCTGGCCACGCGGGCTCCCTCGCTGCTCTGACCTCAGGCCTTGGCTGTGCTGCCATTCCTCCTGGGTCTCCAGAGCCGGGACTCTCCCGACAGGAGGTCTCAAGGCAGCAGCCACCTCCCTTGAGAGCTCCCTCCCAGCGGCAGCGCAGGCCCACAGCAACAGCGCAAGTTTACACTTTCTAGTGGCCATGTGAAAACAAAGCTTTGAAAGTAGGTAGGGGTAGAACTCATTTTAATAATATATCTAACCCAATATACCCAAAATATTATCATTTTAACGTGTGATCAACATCAGGAGTATTAATGAGACAGTCTGCATCTTTTCTTGCGCCAAGCCTTGGAGACCAGCGTGCTTTTACCCTCGCGTCTCAGCTCAGAAGTGGCAGGCGCTCGGAGTCCAAGCGCGGGCAGGGGCTGTGGAACTGGACCATGCAGACTTTTTTTTTTTTTTAATACTGCTGTCCCATTTTGCTTTCTTCCTAGCTCAGATCACCTCCTAGGGTGTTCCATGCGCTCTCTGAGCTATTTATCATCTGCCTCTCCCGCTGTAATGCATGTCCCATCTTGCTCCCCATGGCGCCCCGCAGCACGCACTCTGTAAATGTTTGGGAGTGAGTGACGGCGGCCTGCGTGGGCCTGGCTCCTCTCCCCCGGCCTCACCCCTACCCTGGGAGGGGTCGTGGCCCCCAGGTCACAGAGCAGCACGTGCAGGGCCACTCTGTATGGAGAGGGCGCTTGAACCCATGCCTGGTGTCCTGTGTCCCCCTACCCTGAGTCGTCCCCGTCCCTGGCTTGGAGCTGGGGGAGGGTCCCCAGGGCCCCTGAGGCTCCGGCAGCCCCGTCTTCAGGACCGCTCTAGGATCCCCCAGCCACTCTCTCATCTAATTGGATTCCCAGCTCTTCCTTCCTCAAATCCGGGCTGCTGCTGCGTCTGTTTATAAACCTGGCACAGCCTGCCTCGCCGGAGGCTGCCGGAACGCAGAGCCCATCTGGAGAAATCATTACAGCCCCCTCCAGGCCAGATGTCAGCTGGCCTGCCCCGCCCTGCCCCGCCCTGCCCCGCCCAGCTGGCCCCCAGCCCCCGGCCTGCTACACAGGCCTCTCCTTGACTACGGTGCCCGGCCAGCGGCCCTGGGACACAGAAGACCGTCCTGATGGTCTTGTCCAAGCTCGTTGAGCTTCCTCAGAGATGGCTGTCATCACGGGTTCACTTACGGCTGGTACTGGCCCAAGGCCCAGGAGGTCCCCACAGTCCCAGCCTGCCCAGTCCAGAGCCATCAGGAGCCCTCTCTCGGCCCCAGCGCCCAGAGCAGCACCACCAAGGGCTTTCGGAGTCTCTCAGGCACATTCTTCTGACGGGTCTCCTGAGGGATCCCTCGAGGGCTGTTCATAGCAGTGACTTACCAGGGAAACATGCCCACTGCCCACAGAGGCCTCAATGTCTCCATCTGCAAAGTGGGAACGCAAGTCCCCGCCTAGCAGGGCTGCAAACAGACATGAACTCACACTGAGGACAGCAGAGGGAGGGGCCCTTGCTGACCATGCTGAGCTGAGGATCGTGGCTGCGGGAGCTGGGAAAGGATGGAGGGAAGCTGTGGGGGGTCTGTCCTGCCCCCCAAATCCTGGCCCTGCCTCTCAGGCTTGTGGCTAAGAACGGCAGCCCCACCAGCAACTGGCTGCCTGGACTGAGGCCAGTTTTCTCTCCCCTTGAGCCTCAGTTGCGCATCTATAAAATGGGTGGAGAAACAGAATGGGGGTATACCGCCCCTCCCAGGGAATACGGCCTGGCCTGGGGTGGCTTCCCCGCTCCCTCCAGGGGAGCTCCCATTAGCTGCTCTAGGCAGCCTCACCCCCAACAGTGTGGTGCCTCAGTGGCCTGGACTGCCCAGAGCCCCACCTCCACGTCCTTCTTTTGGGCCAAAGACCAATCTTGCATCCATCCTCAGCTGACCTCACTGGCAAGGTTCACCATCCCACCTGAACCTCAGATGGAGAAACCAAGACCCAAGGAGGGGCAAGGAGTCTCTGCCTCTCAGAGGCAGGTGGGCCTGCTTTAATCTGCAGGGGCGTGGAGGGAGAGGTGTGGAGCAGCAGGGGCAGCCCCAAGAGGTGAGCCAGCAGGGTCCCCACAGGAGGGAGGCCAGACTGACCCCAAGTGTCCTTTGGGCCACCACTGGCCTGCTGTGCCAGTGAGAGGGGTGGCATCAGATCTGGCAGGCCCTTGCCTGGCACTGGCTCCAGTAAAAACGTGTCAGCCCCCAAGTGCCCCTAAGTGAGCAGATTCTCTGGGTGCTAAGAGACTTGGGGCAGAAAGCATGAGACACAGACCATGGCCAGGCCCCAGGTGGGCAGCTTGGCCAGGAACAATGGGGCCAAATTAGGGAGGGGAAGGTGGTGCCTGGCGGGGGAGGCCCGGAAGGGCTGGACCTCAGCCGGGAAGCAGAGATGGGGTGGGGAGTTATCTTCCCCATCCTAGCCCTTCCCTCCTCAGGGCCTTTGCACATGCTGTTCCCTTTGCCAGCAACACCCTCTCCACCTCCTTCTTCTGGCTAGTTCCTTCTTTTCTGGGCTCAACTTAAATGTCACCTCCTCCAGGAAGTCTTCCCTGACCAGCTCATATCATATCAGGCCAGGTCTCTCCATATGTGATTTTCACTCCCCATATTTTCCCTTCAAAGCTTTTATTGTAATAATAATTCAATAATATGATGCTGGATTTGTCATTTAATGTTTGCCCTCAGATACCAGAAGCTCTGTAAGGGCAAGGACTCTCAGTCTGTCTTCTGAATCACTGTACAGGGTCTGGCACAAAGTATGTGTTCAGCTAACATTTGCTGAGTGGGCATCCCTTTCCCCCATCAGTGATGTGGGGATGGTAAGTGACCTTGCAGAAGAATGAATGGCAGGCACCTAGCACAGCACTGAGCACACAGTAGGAGCTCAGGTGATAAGTGAGAGTGATTATGGCCAAGGTGAGCTAAGTTCCCTGGGTTGTTCTCACATTTCCCTTCCCTGAGCCTGGGGCCTCCATCTACCTCATATGGCATGGTCACTGCATCTTCTTGAGCACCTACTGTGTGCCAGGAGCTGCATGGGTACTGGCGGGCAAGTGGGAGGAGGCAGCCACATGTACCAGGCTCAGACCTGTTTCCTTCCCTAGGGACCTCTGAGGGGCTGAGGCAGCTCCTGGCACACAGTAGGGCCTCAACAAATGACTTGGATTGAAAATGACTTCTGTTCTGAGAGAGTGAGTTAGAGGAGGAAGAGAGCCAGGAAGATTTTCTGCGAGACTCATCTAAGCTGTGAGGGAGCGAGGCCCGGGACAGGTGTGGCCAGGAAGCTGTCAGAGGAAGCAGAAGGGACAGGTGAGGGAGTGTCAGGATGGGGGACCCTGCTGTCCTCCCCCCAGACCCTTGGCATCCTTGTCAGCCCCAGAGCAGCCCTTTCCAGCCCTGGGCAGCCCCAGCCTTTAACAGGCCCACAGCCAAGGTCCTACAAAGGGCCTGGGAGGGGCAGCAGAGGCCAGAGCTCCATGGCCCCCGCTGCTGTCCGAGCTGGCTCCCAGCAAGCCCCTCGCCTCCTGGGCTCGGTTTCCCCATCTGGATAAGGGCGACACGGTGCTTTCAAACTGTCCTCACTCTCTGTTGATCCTGAGGGCACACTCAGGCTGTGGCCCCCGCAAGGGGTGAAGAGGTGACACTGTGTGTCAAGGCTGCCAAGGCCCAGCCGGGGGCGAGCTGGCCAGAAGCAGTGTGTCTGGGGCCCGGTGCGAGCCCATGCCCGGCGGAAGCTGCCGGTGCCTCCTTGCCAAGTGGGGACTGAGAATTTCCGTGCTGACCTCACTGTTAACAAGCGGTTCCAGATGTGGGCTGGGGGCGGGGTGGGGGGTCCTGGGAAAGTCTTGGAGCCCAAGGATGGCTCTGAAGGCAGCCTGGCCTGGCCCGAGACCCCCCACCCCCACGAAATTGGCCGCTGTTAGGCCAAGCTGGGTGCTCATGCTGGGGTAGGGGTGCCAGACACGAGAGGACGGGGGGCTGAGAAGAGCACTGGACTGGGAGTCCAGACGCGGCCCTCACGTCCTGTTGCCGCCAACCTTCCCTGTGGGGCTCTGGGGTGGGGGTCCTTTTGTCTGACCTCAGGCTCCTCATCGCTCAAGTGGGCGTGGTGATGCCCCACTCTCGGAAGCCCACGAAAGCCGTGCTAGCCTCCCCAAAAGATGAGGGAATCCTCATTATGTTGTCCTGGGGGGCTTTGTGCCCGAGGCCTCGGGGGCCACTACTGAGTGCCAGACTCTCCTGGCGTGGACACCCCCACGCCAGGCCCTGCCTCCAGCACAGCCCTGCTGGCGCCACACCCAGCCACCCTGCCCTTGCTCCTCCCTCCCTGAGCGCCCTTCTCTCCCACCTTCTGATCCTTACTCACTCTTCAAGATCAGCTTTAGCTGCCTCCTCCTCCAGGAAGTCGACCCTGACAACCCCCCATCCTGGCTTGGTGAGGGGCTCCACGTCCCAGGGCAGACTGCTGGGTTCAAGTCCTAGCTTTGTCACCCCCTAGCTCTGTGTCCTCGTGCAACGTGCTTAACTTCTCTGTGCCCTAACCCCTGGCGCGGTACATGTGACGGTGCACGTGAAGATCTTAACCGAGCGCTTGCAGAGCGGGCTCCCGGGGATGGTGGTCAGCACTGGGGCCTGGGGCGGGGTTTACCTTCCGGGGATCTCTGCGCACCAGCCCTGCGCCAGGCATCACCTGTGACGGAGGCCCCGGGGCTGAGCACGGGCCTCTGAGCCCCAGCCGCCATCCCTGGAGCTGGGTGGACACCCTGCCGCCTCCTCCGGAGCTTCTGGAAGTCCCCAGCCCAGGGCCAAGCCGCACATCCGGGAGGAGGCGCAGTCTGGCCGGGCAGGTCTGTTTGTTCCTGGGGCACCGAGCCACAGCACCCTGTCTTGGCTGGCTAGCAGCTCAGGGTGGGGGCACTGCTCCCACCTCAGGAGCCCAGAACTCCGTGAGCGGGGGGTGTGCCCGGGCTAGGCCAGCCACGTAGGCCTCGGCGTCCCACGTCCAGCCCCCAGCCCCACTGGGGCCTCTGGTCCCTTGGCCATCCCAGTCGCCGGGAGCTTTGGCTGACCCTGGCTCCCACCCCACGTGGGAGAGATTCCAAAGGCACAGCAGGTGGGCTGAGACCGCAGGCCTGGCCGGGTGCGGGCTCATGCCGGGTACAGGTGTCCCGAGGTGGGCGGAGGCCCAGAGTCGGCTTTGTCCCGGCGGGCTCTCTGAGATCGCCGGGCTGCAGCCAACAGGCAGGCTCAGTGGGCTGCCTGCAGCACTGCCCCCTTGCCCAGACGGGCAAGCTGCGGCTCGGAGCAGGACAGGCCTGCCCGAATCAGGGGTCCTCTGGCTCCTCACCCCAGGCCAGGGCCCGCCCCAGGCCCCAAGTGCCCAGCTGGGGCCCCAGGCCGCTGACTCCTGAGGGTCCCCCGGTAAAGCCTCTGCTAACTGCAAAGACAGGAGACGGTGGCCCGGGCTGCTGTGCCCAGCCAGGGCTGTGGTCACCCCTGGCTGCCCCCTCCCACCCAGGGGACAGGCCGGGAGCAGGGGCAGCCCAGGCAACAGAGCTGCTGAGACCGGTACCCAGCCGGGAAGGCAGGCCCAGTGGCTGCCGGCTCGAGGTTGCCCAGTTGGTTGGAAGCCTGCTCCGGACCCTTGACCGCATGCTCTGCCCTGGCCAGTGCTGTGCCCAGAGTCCAGGCTCCGTGTCCCCGCATAGCAGCTGGGCAGGGGACAGGACAGGCAGGTGCAGAGGCAGGATGGGGCTTCACCCTCCTGCTGGGCTGCGGGGACAGGGGGTCCTCTCTCTGTGCCCCTTGTGGCAGGGCAGACGTGAGGAGCTCGCAGCCTGCGGGCCCCGGGACGGCCAGGCTGGGTTGGGTGGGACTCGGACGTGCAGGCAGGCCCGTATCTGAGCCGGGACACCAGAGTGGACAGGCTCCTGCAGCCTCACCTCCGCTGCCCAGGGCTGCCCCCTGCAGGCCCTGCCAACTCTGCCCAGCGCGGCAGGGAGGGACGGCGCTGCCCACAGGCAGCCAGGGCCATCTCCGTGTCCCCTCCTGGCCTTGGCATTACCCTTTAATCAAAAACGACAGCACACGCCCGTCATCACACAGGGGAGAGGCCGGGCTGGGCCCACCAGGGGCTGGAGGGGAGAAAAGCCAGAGGAGAGCGCTGGGGTTACACGGGGCTGGCAGTCCTGGCCCATGCTCCTCGAAGCCTGGGGGCCGGAAAGTGCCCGTCCTCCCGAGATGCACTGCGCAGGGAGGCAGCAGGGACACCCGGAGCCACGCTCATACTTGCGCAGGACACCTTGCGCCCCCAGGGGCTCACTGTCCACACACACTTGAGTTTCTACCCCGTCCCACGCTCCTACCTGCTTACGTTCTCATCACCACACCCACAGGGGCACCCGCACACTTACTCACGCACTCCCCCACCTGCTCACTGCACACCGCCCGCATGCTCACCGCACACAGCAGCCCTGGTGGTCCGTGCGCCCAGCCCAGCTCCTCTCTAGGTGGCTCCCTGGACAGTCCAGCCAAGAGGCCCCCACGGTGGCCCCGAAAGGCTGGGGAGATTCTGCCCGTCCCCCCAGGGCCCCAGCTTGGCCCCCTCCCCAGCTCAGCTGAGAGGGGCCCAGGAGGCAGGCCAGGAGGGGCATGGGGGTGTGGGAAAGGCCCTCCCCCATCCCGTCCATCCGCCAGAGCCCTGGAATGCGCTGAGCACAGCGGCCAGCCTAATCCCAGCCCTGTCCCGTGGGGCCAGCGGAGCCGCGGGAGCGGGGTGGCGCGGGGAGGCCAGGCTGGGCTGGGGGGCCTGGGCTGGAAGCACCAGGTGGTCAGACAGCCCCCAAGGCCAGGGAAGGACTGGTAGGCCTCCCCACTGCCTTGCTTGACCAGATGGGAGGGTTTGGGTCCCTGGGAGCCTGGGGCTAGAGATTCTGGAAGAAGAGGCTGGGTGGGGGGCAGCCTCAGCCACACCCTTTCTGCAAGAACCAGGGAGAAGCTGCTTTCCTAGGTGTCTGAAGGATCCCAAGAAGTGAAGTTTGAGAGCCACACAGACCCCTGAGGAAGTGGGGGTGGGGAGCAGGCTGGGGGTCACCCTTTCCCTGGTGCATGAATGGGGGACCTGCTGGGGGGAGGGGAAAAGGCCGAGGAGGGAGGGGGAGGGGGGGAGGGAAGGGCACAGTGCGCTCATCAGGCCACCCCTGCCCCGGGTGGGGCTCCAGCTCCCCCGCCCAGCCCGCCTGCCTATATCCCCTAACTCGCTCTGCCCACCAGCAGAAGCTGGAGAGATGGCACTGCAGGTGGGTGAGCCCGGGACTCGGGGAGAAGGGCGCGGGGCCAGATGGGGCACCCCAGTCAGCTGTGCTGCTGGCCCACAGAGCTGCCCTCCCACCAGACCCCCACGCTGAGGGGGCACGGGGCGAAGGAGCCCTGCCACCTCGTCGTGAGAGGAACATTGCTCAGAGGGCAGGGTCCCGGCCAAGAGCACACCCTGGGGGGCTCCTGGACAAGGGGGTACCAGGGGGAAGAGGCCACAGACCCAGGGCCCCTGTCCTCTTTCCTCTGCAGTTTGAAGCCTTCTATGCAGGGGGCCTGGCCCCGGGCTGGAACCTGCTGGTCCAGGGACACTCTGACTCTGGAGAGGACAAGTAAGGACCACTGCCCTCCCAGGGTCCCGTCCTTGGCCTTGGGTGGGGTGACTCCCGGCTGTCTGCTGCTCTCACAAGCCCTGTGGTGCCCCCAGGTTTGAGATCAACTTCCTATCCGAGGCGGGGGACATCGTCTTCCACATCAAGCCCCGGTTCTCCAGTGCCACCATGGTGGCCAACACCTTCCAGGGGGGCCGCTGGGGCCAGGAGGAGGTGTCCAGCGTCTTCCCGCTGGTGCTCGGGGAGCCCTTCGAGGTGATGGGGGTGGGGGCGAGGGCCGTGGGGGCAGGGGAGCCCATGGGGTGGGTGGGGCAGGGTGGTGGGGGTCGGGGTGCCTGTTGCTTTGTGGGGCTCCCTGTGTCCCTGGCTGCCACAGCACTGCTGCCCCCACCTGGGGTCCCGGGGGAGGAGGCTTATTGCAGATGCCTGCAGGGCCAGTGCGGGAGTCTCACTGCTGGGTCTGGGGGTGCAACGGGATGCCCACCCCTTGGCCACCAGCTACCTCTCTGAGAGAGGAGGGGACTCCCAGCCGGGGGCTCAGAACTCCCGTGGGATGGCCTGCATGACGGGAGCTCCACGTGCCGAGGGGACCCCGGGCCCCCCCCCCCCCCGCCTATGCTTCCTGGACTCAGAGCCCTCGGAGCTCAGCGCAGGAGCAGGGCGCGGGCCCAGCGGGCCGCGGGTCACTGGCTTCTGCCCCCAGATGGAGGTCAGCTCGGACGCGGAGCACTTCCACGTGCACGCCCAGGAGCACAAGGTGCTGCAGTTCGCCCACCGCCACAGGCCACTGGCCGCCGTCACGCGGGTGCAGGTGCTAAGCGACCATCGCCTGGCCCAGGTGGAGCTGGCCAGGAAAGGCCTGAGCTGGGGGTAAGCTGCCCGCCCCGCCCTCGGCAGCAGCTCTCCCCAGGACCCCCCTGGCCCAGGGGAGGCTGTGGGCCTGGTCCTCCCGCCCTACTGCTCTGCAAGCTGGTGGAGCAGGGCCACGGTCCACCTCCCAGGGGGTCTGTGCCGGGGGTGGGGCTGTAGCTGAGGCGGGCATCTCGGTTGTTTGCAGGGATGGGGGTTACTGAGCTGTGCCCGAAGCCCCAGGAGTGAGCCTTGGCCGTTGGCCATCCCGCGTCCAGTGAAGCTCCCGGGAGGAAGCTGGTGGGAGGGGTCTGTGGTTCTGGGCTCCCCATTCCAGCTCCACCTTCAATAAAGTCTGAGCAGGCTGCAGGAGCGTGGCCGCTGTGAGAGGGGGATGGGCCGGGGTGGGGCATGATTCGGCGCAGCCCTGGACACCAGGGCTAGGGGCCGGGGTCCCTGAGACCTATGTCCTGGGGATGGTCTGATCGCTCGCCTCATCCCCAGAACACTGAGGGGCTGGGGCGGGGCCAGAAGGGACAGAGGCTTGTGGGGAGGCCCCGGCCTGGGCTGGGGTGGGAGCAGTGATGAGATCCAAGGAGGGTAGGGCCCCCGGCCATGGGCCGGAAGGGCGCAGCTGGTCCTCACCCAGGACACTGGGCTCCCACCCCTCCGGCTCCACCTGGGCCCCAGGGTGTGTCTGCCCAGCCCCGACAGCCTGCTGGGGATTCCCAGAGCTTCCTCCTTACCTGTCTTGTAGGGTGGAGGGAAGGGGTCCCACCTGTCCCTGCCCCCTTCTGTGTGTGTGGTGGGGGTGAGGGAGCCCTGGGGGGCTGTGTCTGGGGCGACCGAGCACAGCCGGGAGCCTCCCTGCTCTGGCTGCAGACCCCAGCTCACCCGGCCACCTCTGTCTACCTTAAACTGGAGGTGCCACCGTTCAGGGTGAGGCTCAACAGGGATCTGACCTTTACAGGTGGCTCATGTAAAGAAAGGAGGCAGGTCAGTGAGAGCGCAGATGGGGTGGAGGGAGGGGTGTCGAGTCCCAGCACTGTTGCCCTGGCGTGAGACCCTGGGCCAGTCCCGGAACTTCTGTGGGCGAGTACAGCCCTCAGCTCGTCGGGAACCGTGAGGCTCCAACGAGCTGGCTCAGGTGAGGTGCTAGAGAGATGTCATGAGGTCCCCTGGTGAGGAAGTCCGGGCAGTACACAGACCTGGCCCAGACATCTTGCCCTCTAAGATTTTACAGATGGGGAAACTGAGGCTGGGTGGGGGAAGAAGTCAGAAGCAGGGTAGGGCCCCGAGAGGGGAGGGCGCTGTCACCCCCACCACCCTCCAGAGCTGAGGGGCCATCTCGGGCGGGCGGCCACTGAGCAGGACAGAGGGGAGACGGCAGTGCCCCCACCCCAGGTGAGACAATGGTGGCCCCAGACTCCAGCGGTGCGGCTTCCTTCCTGTCGCCGCTCACTTCCCCGCCTGTGTCCACAGCCCAGCTGGCCCAGCAGCCCCTTCCCGCCCCCTCCTGCGGGAGGTCTGGCTTTTTGTGTCAGCTGGGAGGGGCTGGGGGCTGGCGAGCCGGGCTGCGCTGTCTGCTGAGCCTGGGGGACAGCCCTCCTGGGCTCGGAGTCAGACTCACAGTCTCTGAATTTGCTGGGCTCCACCCCAGGGCCAGGTCTGCACCATCTCCAAGAACGTGGCCGCGTATGGAGAGCAGCACTCCTATTACAGATGTGACACAGGCTCAGAGAGGTTAAGTGAGTTGCCTAGGGTTGCTCAGCAGATGAGGGAATGGAGCCAAAAAATCCAGATCTGATGGACTTCACACACACCCACACACACACAGACACCCCATTATACACACACCCCATCTCACACACACACCACCCCTCGACGTTGGCCCTGAGTTTCGTCAGCCTCGAATCAGCATTTCTGGGGGCAAATCAGTCCTCAAGGCCCCAGACCCACTGCAGCCTCGGGCCTCAGTCTCCTCAGCTGTGGAATGGGGTGCAGGGAGCTACCATCTCAGAGGTTCCTGCTGCAGGGGCTACGTGCCTCACGGTAACCCTTCTGTGACTCCACTGCCCTCAGCGCAGGGTGGGTGCCCACCTGCAACTGCCCCTCAGCCTAGCACTACAGCCCTGTGTCCAGAACTGCCAGCTGGTCCCTCGACTCAGATGATACCTCCTCTGGGAAGGCCTCCCTGACCTTGGGCTGGGCTCTTATGCCCTCTGCTTCCCTCTACCCGCTGCCCCCATCACACTGCCTCTTCCAGAGATTGGTAACCAGGTCTTACTCCTGACTCGGCCCCAGCTGCCCCAGAGCAGAGCTCTGGAAATGTTTGCTGAATGACTGAGTGAATAAATAAATGGTTGATTTGGCAAAAACAACTTACAGCCTTGAGCAAGCTAGTGATGCCCCCCCCTGCCCCCACCAAGAGGGGCCGTGGAATCAGAGAGGCTTCTACTGCAACCTCGTCCTGTTTAAACTGGCCCCTGTACTTCGGAGACGAGAACAAGCCCAACCACCCACCCTGCACCCAGAGGCCCGGCACCTCTGGCTTCAGGCCTCCCCTGGCCCATCCACCTCCTTCCAGTCCCGGAACACATTGAGCCATCTCTGCCTCAGGGCCTTTGCACTGGCACCTCCCTGCACTCTTCCCCGGGGCCCAGCCTGGTCAGCTCCTCCTCACTATTCAGGCCTCTCTCCTAGTCGCTGCCTCCTCAGAAGGACCTCTGTCATCCCTGGCTGAGCTTACCCTCCACCACTGTTACACTTGTTCTCAAGCAGCAAATCACAGCTCATGGGTTTGCCTGCTCACAGGTTTGCCGGCTCTCTCTCCCCCACTGGACAGTCAGCTCCAGGACATGGGCCAGCCGGCCTGCGTGCTCACTACCGGATTCCTCATACCTGGAACAGAGCCTGACACATTGTAGATGCCAGTAAATGTCTGTGAAATAATGGAACCAGACCCTGCTTGAACCCTCCTGGGGCCAGGCAGGTCCCTACCTACCATAACAGCCTATCTCCCTGCTGACTGGAAGCAAATCCTGCTCCTCCCCGACACATTCCTGTCCCTGCTCTGTGCCACAGCAGAAGCCCCTTGGAAGGAGCCCACACATTCCTTGATACCCTTCAGAGATCCAAAGGCATCAGCCAGATGTGTTCCAGCTAAAGGAGCTGTAAGAGGTCGACCCGGGCGGCCCCCTGCTCCTGGCAGGCTGAGCCACATCTCTAGGAGGAGCTGTCTTCCCCTCCATTCTCTGGTGTTTTGGGTAGGGGGCAGATCTGCTGGGCTGGGCCTGTCTGGGGAGACAGCTGTTTTGGTGAGAAGGCTGTGGCCCTTGGGGAGTCAGGGCTGCAGGCTTCCAACGCCACTGACTATCCAAAGGCACCAGGCTCTCTGATGGTCGAGGACAGAGTTCAAATGCCCACAGGGTCACATGACTGAATGAGGCAGGTGGGTGTAGGTCAACAGGGATTGGCGGGGTCTGTGGCTAACGGGAAAGTACATACCCTATCGTTCTCAGCTTCTTCCAACTACGCACAGGAAAACGTGGCTCCAGAGTGAGCAGATACTCTGATTTATTAAAAAACTGAAGTTAAGTTGCTGTCTGATCACCTTTGTTTTTAAATATTGGCCACTGAAGTGAAACTAAACAAGGTATCAACCTCCAAGCTGCCGTGGGGGTGACCAGTTCAAGACTTCGGCTCTAAACCCACGTGTGCCCTGTTTCACCCCACCAGGACAGGGCTACTGGTCGTCCCAGGGTAGGGGTGCCTTCCTGCCCCTCGGCCCCAGCGTTTCAGCCCCTCCTAAATCCTCTCGGCCCGTGAGGAACAGACTGACCAGCAGAGGGCGCCAGACATTGCAGGGTCCCAGGCCCAGAGCCAGGACAGGGTGGGGTCTGAGTTCCTGGGCCCGAGCTTTGAGTTCCCGCAGTGACAGCCTAGGCCCGAGGCCAGGTGCTGAGGCAGGCAGGGCCAGGCACGGGCCGGCCCTCCCTGTCTCATTCACTGCAGAGCCCAGGGCCAGGCCCCACCTGGAAACGACCACCTTTCTGAGCCTCAGTTTCCAATTCTGCATAGTGGGGTGATTGCGCGGGTGTGCGACGCCTGGCCGCACGTGGTCGACGCGCACCCCTGCACACCCCCTCCCCTGCTGAGGAGCGCAGGCCTGCAGGCTTTGTGCACACCTCCAGCCTGGCCTGGCCCCCACAGCACACCCCGGTCGGGGTCCCTGCACCTCACCTCATCTGACTCCTGCTTCGGGCTGACTAGTGACCCGTTTATGGACACCACAAGCACCGCCTGACCCAGGAGGCTGGGGGCCAACAGGGCAGTGTGCTCTGCTTAGGGTGGAGAGCTGGCTTGAGCAGCAAAACTCGCCACCGCCTGGGGCCCCCAGCACAGCTCCCACGAGGAGAGCAGGAGGCCCTCAGCCCCAGTGCTGTGGGCGTTCCCTGTCAGTGCAGGCCCTGCAGGCGCCCGTGGCCAGAGGTTCCACGCAGGGAGCCGCCTGCAGCGCAGAGGTTCCAGGGGGGCGCTGGCTGCGTCAGTGAGGGCAGCAGCCCGCAGGTGGCAAGGTCTGCTCCGTCACCGGAACAAACAGACTAGACATGCGGACCCTCACCGTTCACTGACCATCTCTGGAAGGATTCGGGACACCTGGCTGCAGGTGACCAGGACCTGGGGCTGCGGCAGGCGGGCTGGAGCGCCCTTCTGAAACGTGCGTTTTAATTTCCCCCAACATTTTGTTATGGAAAACATCAAACACGTGGAAAAGCTGAAATAATTTCCAGCGAACACCCAAATACCACTACCTGGATTCAACAATTAACATTTTGCTCCGTTGCTGCTTCACATATCGATCTGTCCTGGATCCAGACACATTTCAAAATAGGTGGTGAACCTCAGCGCTTCACCCTGGGTTCTGCAGCACGTACATCCTTTAATAACGTTCACTGATTGCTCGGGGCTCTTCTCTTTTGAAGTCTCAGTTTCCACTTCTGCAAGATGGGGTGACCGCCCACCCCTGTAAGTCTGGGAGCTGCGGAAGCCCCAGGGCTGCTGGGCAGAGGACCCTTGGCACGTGGAGAGTGGGCAGTGGAGCAAGGCATTAACAGCTGTGAGGGGCTGTGGTCGGACGGATTGCCTGTCCCAGCTCCCCTTCCCACCCGGCTGGAGCCCTTGACCCCCCAGTCACCATGCACTGCGCCCAGGAGTAAGGGGTGTGTCCCTCCACGATGACCGGCTCCCACCTCGCCAGCTGGAGCTGTCTTTTCAGCACCGAGTGGCCCTCCACTCCAACCAGGCAGGCGCGGGTCCCGGCCAAGATACAGCCTGCACTCCCAGCCCCACCGAGCAGCAGCCCTGCCCCGCAGGGCGTCCCACACACGTCAGCCTCAAGCTGGCACCGAGCCCTGAGCCCTGGGTCTTCCCAGCCACTGGGAGGTTGAGGTGGCCCTGGCGCAAGAGCCTGGCCCTGGGGCCATCCACTCTGGCCAGTGGCCCGTGGGGCCTGGGAGGTGCGGCTTGTCCAAGCCGGAGAGGCCTGGGCAGGGCAGGGCCTACAGGGAAGTGGGTACAGCCTTCTCTCTGAGTTGCGGCCATGTTTTTCACTGGGGGGCAGTGCCCAAGTTTTGCCAACAGGGGTCCTGCTGGCCTAACTGTGCTGCAGCCCCACCCCCGCCACATTTTAGGTCCCCATGAGTAGGGAGAGCAGATAGGAGGAGGGTCCCCTCCCCAGACCTCCCTCCCTCCAGCAGGGCCTGGATCCCAGGCCCCCTCCCCTAGGGTGGCAGAGCAGTCCAGAGCACCTGGGTGGGGGGCTGAGGAGGCCCCAAACAGGGGAAAGAACAGCCACGGCTGGGTAAACTGGGACAGGCCAGAGACCCCCCCACCCCCCGCCAAAGTCCTTTCCCCCCTCCCCCCACCTCCTCTGAGGTCCCTCCAGTGGGGCAGGGTCCCATCCCAGCTTGGGAGGGTAGCACCTCTGACAGCTGTCTCCTGTTCCCTGGAGGAGGGGCAGCCCTCCTCCCGAGTCTGGGCCACCCCACCCCCACTTCCCTCTCTGCTCACTCTCCCTCCCGACTTGGGGTCTTAGTGAGGATTTCAGGGGTTAAAGGAGGCTGAGGGGAGGCTCACTCATGAAAAATACAAGGACTGTGAAGGCTGGGGTGTGGGGCCAGGCCCCTAGGGGCTCAGCAGAGCAGATGTCCTTTCTAAACACTTGGAGGTGACCTCACTTATCTTCACAAGAGCCCTATGAGGTTGGTCCCTTTGCTGATTTGTATAGACGAAGGATCTCAGACACAGAGAAGGGAAGACATCCGCCTGAGGTCACACAGCATGTCCTTGGTAGAACTAGGATTTGAACCCAAGTAATCTGATTCCAGAGTCTCCTAGATATTTGAGCAGGTGTGGTTGGAAAATATAAATACATAATCAGTGCTACTTTTATTGCTTTTCTCCTTGCTCTTATTTTAAAGTGAGATTGAGTTTGCATACATGGGTTTTGTAAACACAGTTTCGGGGGAGACTCTGACCTCTACAGCTGAGCCTTGGCAGAGGCCGCAGACTCAGGCTCAGTTCCTGCCAGCCTGAGAGGGGAGCCCCTGGGACAGGCGGGGTGGGAAGTGGGCAGAGCCAGTGGCTGTGCCTCAGCCAGGCTGTGAAGGAGCCCACCCGAGTGCCCTGGCCAGCTGCCTGGAACATCCCGGAATTTGGAGAAGGGGCCGCCTCCTTCCGGGAGCACCAGGCCCTGTGCCCTGTGGATGGGGCAGCACTGAGGGTGGGGGCGTGGAAGGAGTAGAGGTTCCTGTGGTCCTGTAGGAAGGTGCTGCCAGCAGCCCGGTGTCCTGGTTATGCTCTGACCCAAACCTGGCTGTGGCTTCAGGGCCCTGGAGAAAGCTCCGCCCTCACCTCAACCCCAGCCTCTCTCCAGCCAAGAGCTTCGTTCCGTTGCAGGAAGCACTGCCCTATTCGACAGCCGGCCATTCAGAGCCTGCTCGCCCGGGACCAGTTCCAGCCTGCGGGACAAAGCTGTAACCAGGGCCACAGGCTCGGCTGACCCCGGACGGGCAGTTGGCGCTGCTGCCTGGCAGGGCCCTCGCCGTGGTTACGGCCCACCCATGGCTCTGCTCAGAGGCTGGCATTGTTAGGGCATCAGAGCACGGTGAGCCCTGGGGAGCCAGGGCTGCCACCGGGGCCAAGTGCTTTCCCACGCTCCAGCCTCTCAGCAGCCCTGGGAAGGCGAGCAGCGCCCTGGCTTTGGCAGACGGGGAAACTGAGGCTGGAGAAGAAGTGCACTGGGGGGTCGGGGCAGCCTTGAGGTGAGGCTCTGAGTCAGTCGGACAATGAATGGGGTGCCCAACCTTTGCAAGGGAGCGTCAGCAAAGTGACAGTATTACTGTGACTCAGACCATGAATACATCCAAGCCTGCACTGAAAGCTTCCTGAGCTCCTGCTCCCCGGCAGACAGAAGCACGTGCTGCTCGGATACCCTGGAGTCTCCCCATCGTTGGCTCCCACTGCCCCCTCTGCCTCCATGTCCTTCCACCAACTCTGTCCCCGGGCACGGATCTTCCCTGTGTGCTGCCACCTTCCTTAACCCCTCCCCGCGCACTGGGGAGGGGTGCTGTTTCACACGCCCCTTTCCGAACACACACCAACTCCTCTTTGGAGCCGTGTCCCTCCCCCGTGGGCTGCGGTCTGGGGGTGCAGGTGATCCTGTCTCAGAGGGTGGAGGTACCTGGAGGGACTTCTGGCTGGACCCCTCTTCATCCCCCAGACCAACCAGGATGGTTTGGCGTTATCCGCTGGGACTTGGCTCTGGGATAAAGGGCGCAAGGACTCTCGCTTGTACCCGCTGTCCCCTGGCCGCCACAAGGGGAACTCACACACAGAGAAAACCACGAGGGCAGCAACAGTAAAACGACTCTCGACTCTCGCAAATGCAGGGACGACAGCAGGATGCCGGCTCACTGCCGCTCAGGGCCAAGGGAGGCCCAGGAAAAGACGCGTTCAAAGTGGCTACAGGAAAAGACGCCAACCCCGGCTCCCGCAGCCAGCAAAACTACCAGAAATGAAGACGAAATAAACACACGGCCAGGCCTTAGAGGGCTAAGGGAACGTGTTGCTAGCAGGCCTGTCTCACAATAAATACTAAAAGAAGTCCTTCAGGGTGGAAAGAAGAGACAAAAGACGGTCAGTCAGGCCCGTAGAAATAAATGGGAAGCACCGGGATGGTAAATACGAGTCAAGAGACGAGGCCACATAAACGTATTGTGAGGATTTCTCACCTTCTCTGAAAGACGTATGACTTACAACTGAGTAAGTACAACACAACATCTATTTGTTTATAAGTGACTTCGCCGCTGTAGATGTAACACACATGAAAATGAGAGCGCAGGAGAGTGGGAGGAGCCGGAGCTGGGAGTTTTGTGGCATTCAGTCGGTGTGACTGAGGAGATGGTAAGAGGCACCTGTAATTCCCCAGAGAAACCACTAAGAAAATAAATAAAACCATCATTTTACTAATCTACAGAGAAATTAAATCGGTACACTCAGAGAATATGCAACATAAAAAAAGTCAGCAAGGGAGGGACTCAGGGAGAAAAAAGCCATGAGACACACAGAAAGTCAACAGCAAAATTAAAAATGTCAACCTAATCGCAGTGATAAAAATGTGTACTTGGTGTGGGTCCCTGGTTCCAGGCTCAGAGCTCCTAAAACCCTTGGAGTTTCCCCAGTGTTGCGAGTGCTTCTGCTTATTCAGAACAAGCCCCTTGGGACCACACCTGAGTTTATGCTAATTAAGGTGACTCTTGGGGGAGTGCCTGCACATCTCCAGGATGGGGGCTGGATACCCAAGGACTCAACCCCACGATTACAGGGCTGGAGCTTTCAGCTTCCAGGGAGGGGAGAAGGGCGCGGATTTAAGTTCAGTCACTAACAGCCAACGACTTAATCACCGTGCTCTGTACTGAAACCTCCCCAGAACCCCTGGCAGCAGGGTGTGGGAGCTTCCAGGCCGGTTAACACATCGCTGCGCTAGGAGGGGAGCTGCCTCCAGGCAGGCGTGAAGCTCTGCACGGCCCCCACCCCACCCCACCGCACCCTTTGTGTATTTTGCCATGTGTATCTCTTCCATGTGGCTCTTCCGAGCTGTACCCTCTGTGAACAACACAAGAACAGTGCTTTCTCGAGTTCTGTGAGTCTTTCTCGTGGACTACTGAACCTGAGACAGGGGTCGTGGGAGCCTCTGAAAGTGTGGGTGGCCTGGGGACCCGGGACTGGCAGCTGGCGTCTGAAGTGGGGGCAGCCTTGTGGGATGGGGCCCTCCTCCCCTGCGGGGTCTGTGCCGACTCCAGGTAGTTCTTGTCAGAATTAAACTGAATTGTAGGAAACCCAACTGGTGTCATAGAATCAGACAATTAGGTAGATAGATACTAATTATGTAGGTCATTACATTAAATGTGAATTTGGGTCTAAACACCATCATCAAAAGGCAGTATTTTCAGACTGAATTAAAATTTTTTTTAGATCAAGATCCAGGGCATTCCCCCAAGAGTCACCTTAATTAGCATAATTGGTCTAACCCTTGGATTCAAAGACACAAATAGATGAAAGTAAATGGACAGAAAAAGACACACATATAAACATCCAGCCGTAAGAGAGCTGGGTGGCCATATTAACACCACACAAAACCGTGAAGAGGAGTCACATTCCCCAATGACATCGCAGTTACAAGCACACACATCTCTAACGACAGAGCCTCGAAATACGCGAAGCAGAAGCCGACAGAATGGAAAGGAAAGGATGTAACAACGCAGTTGGAGATTTCAACACTTCTACTCGATGACCGCTAGGAAATTGACGAGCGTCAGAAGAGCAGCAAGGACAGAGGAAACTTGAAGGCCACTGCCGCCGGCCAGCCCGCCCGTGCGGGCGCTCCCCCAGCCAGGGCAGACACGCGTGCTCCCGGGCGCAGCTGCAAACACGCCTCAGCATACTCAGGAGGCCTGAGGCCATACGAAGCATGTTCCCCACCAGAGCGGGATGACATTACAAACCAACAGCCGAAAACAATGTGGGAAATCCTCACGTATGTGGAAAATAACGTGTTTCAAGAAAAGATGAGTCAAAGAAGACATCACAAGAGAAAACAGAGTATTTTCAACCAAACGAAAACGAAAACACAGCACATCAAGTATTGCCCCTCCAGCAGCGCCTGGAGGGAAATTACAGCTCTGAACACCTGGGTCAGAAAAGTCTCAGAGCAGTAACGTTAAGTTTCCACCTGAAAAACTAGAAAGGTAAGAGTAAATTAAACCCAAAGCAAACATAAGAGAAGAAACAATAAAGACTAATGCAGAAATCACTGATAGAACGCCGAAAAAGAGAGAAAATCAATAAAAACAAAAGTTGGTTCCTTTAAAACATCAAGAACAAACAAAAAAAACTTCAGCTAGACTGACCGAAAAAAAAGGAGAGAAGATACAAATGGTCAAATTCAGGAAGGCAAGAGGGAACGTCACCAAGCCTGCAGAAACTGGCCTGTCAGCGAGCATTATGGCAGCTTCCGTTAGCCAAGCCAGCAGCTTAGGTGACACGGGCACGTTCCCACAAAGAGTCAAAACGCAAAAACTGACTTGAGAAGAAATGGAAAATTGGAAGAGACCTGTGGCATGGAGACTGAACTAGCAACACGGAATCTTCCCACAAACAAACGTCCACTCCAGGTGTTCTCACCGATAAGCTCCGCCAAATATTTAAAGAAAAAAATAATAACAGAGTCTTTCACAATATAAAGGAGGCGGGAACATTTCCCCGCTCATTCTTTGAGGGCAGCAGTGCCCTCCACCAAAGCCAAAGACAGCACAAGAAAACTACGACCAGTATCCTCATGGACACAGAAGCAAAAATCCTTAACAAAATATTACAAACTGGAAATGCTGTTGAAAAATGCGTTATAGCTCGGGGTTACAGCTCACTTGTGACAACAACCAGGATCCAGACGAGGGACCCAGCAGCACTCGGAAACAGAAAACTCAGATTTATTATAGCAGCAGGCCTAGAACGCTTAACACTTCAAAGTCTGGACCCAATTTGTAGGTTTACACAAGCCTTTATAGGCTGCCAGTTTTACACTTTGCAACATCATATGCAAATGAAGTACAACAGAAGTTGACCAACCAAGAACAAGCTTTGTAGAAATAGACCAATCAAGAGTGAGAAAAATAACCAATCAGGAGTGAGCTCCATGCAAATGAAGTACTACAAATGGACCAATCAGAAGTTAGGGAAGTGGACCAATCAGAAATGAGAATAATAACCAATCAGAGGTGAAGGAAATAACCAATCAGAAGTGAGAGTAATACTCAATCAGGAGTGGAGGGAATAACCAATCGGAAATGAGCTCAGGGAACCAATAGAATTTGAGGTGTAAGTTAGCCACTTTAGAGGCAGAAAGTGAGATAGAGACTCTGGGCCAGGGAACCGGACGGTGCTGGGAGGAGAGCAGCGGCCCTGCCTAGGGGTCTTGCCGGTCTTTTCATGGGGCTCCCCGCCTCACACACAGGGACGCGTGAAAAGGATCACACACCACGACCAAGCGGGACCTACTCCAGGCATGCAAAGCTGGCCTCACATTCACAAATCAGTTAATGTAATAACTAGTGTAATAAGCCACAGTAACAGAATAAAAGACAGAAACCACACGGTCATATCACCTCAGCAGATGCAGGAAGATGCAGGAAAAGCATCTGGCAGAGGCTGACGCCCCGTCATGATGAAAACCCACAACAGACTGGAAACAAGGGAATTTCCTCAAACTGATAGAGGCATCTGTGAAAAGCGACCGGTAACGTCGCACTGAATGATGAAAGACTGCATTTTCCCTCTAACACTGAGAACAAAAGAAGGATGTCTCCAGCATACCGAAGGCTCTGGCCGTGGAACAAGGCAAAGATAAAGCGAGACGACAGAAATGAAAGTCACCCGGACTGCAGAGGAAGAAGCGCAACCGTCATGCACGGAGGACGCGGTCCTGCGCGTGTAAAAGCCTCAGGAATCTCCCCCGAAGCTCTTGGAACGAGTACAAGGCAGCAGGGTTTCAGATCAGTACACAAAAAGCAGCCGTGTTTCCACGTGCTAGCAGCGAGCTCTCTGAAAGTGAAATTGAGAAAGCAATTCCTTTCACAACCGCGTGAGGAAAAACTAAACGCGTGGGAACAAATGCCAACGAAAGCAGCGCGAGGCTTGTGTAGTGAAAAGACAAAACACTGCTGAGACGAATTAAAGACGGTTTAAGTAAATGGAGGGACAGTCCACACTCCTGTCCCCCCAGACTGGCCTGTGTATTCAACACGACCTCTATCAAAATCCCGGTCGGCTCTCTGGGGTGAACATTGACAAGCTGGTCCCGAGTTCATATGGAGCTTCAAAGGATCCAGAACAGCTGAAGCAACTTTGAAAGAGAAGAACAAAGCGGGAAGACCGACACTAGCCGATTTCAAACCCTACCATCAAGCCACGTGATCAAGACTGCAGCACACGGGGATGGAGTGCAGCCGGGCGGACCGAGAACTCAGAAGTCAGCACTGTGTTTATCATGGTCAAGTGATTTCCAGTGAAAGTACAAAGACAATTCAGCGGAGAAGTCTCTTCAACAAATGGTGCTGGGAAGAGCCATAGAGAGAATCCTGTATTCTCGCTCTGAGGAAGAGGACACCTGGCATGGAGCTGCGGTGGCCTCCATCCAACAGCCCGTGGGAAACGCAGGCCCTTATTCCAACGTTCCTCAAGGAAATGAATCCTGCAAACATCCACGTGGCGGACTCTTCCCCATTCAAGCCTTCAGGTGAGACTGCAGCCTGGCTGACATCTCACTGCAGCTGTGAGGGACCTGAAAGCAGAGGACCCAGTTAGTTGGTGCCCAGATTCCTGACCCACAGAAACTGTGAGTCATAAACATGTTTTCAGCTGCTAAGTTTGGGGGTTATTTATTTTGTAGAATTAGATAACTAACACAGTTAGTTATGCTAAAATTTTATTGGATTGTATCTTGCAAATAGGTTTCCTGGTCTTTTATTTGTTTACTGACTTTGTTTATGACATCTTCTTCCGTAGCAAATTAAACATTTATATAATTTTAAAAAACAAACAAACAAAAAATGGTGCTGGGACAATTGGATTTTGCAAAAAACAAACAAACCTCACATCCTCTACAAAAATTAACTCAAAATGCAGCAGAGAACTCCATGTAACAGCTAAAACTATCAAACTTCTGTAAGAAGACAGAGGAGAAAATCTCTGTGATCTTGAGTTAGTTATGACACCAGAAGTACAATCCATAACAGAAAAATGGATAAGTCAGACTTCATCATGAATAAAAACTGCTCTTCAAAAGACACCCTTAAGAAGATGAGAAGAGAGGGGTGGGGGTGGAGAGGGAGGGTGCAGCTCAGGGACAGAGCGCGTGCTTAGCATGCGTGAGGTCCTGGGTTCAATCCCCAGTCCCTCTATCAAAAAAAGAAAATTAAAGGAAATGAGAAGACAGCCATAGACTGGTAAAAAAATATTTGCAGAGGATAGATTTGATAAAGGACTCTTATCCAGAATATATAACAAACACAATTCAATAAGAAGATAACTTACTTTCAAAATGGGCAAAAGGCCTGAATAGTTTATCAAAGAAGATACATAAGCTGGTAATAGGCACAGAAAAAGATGCTCCACATCACTGGTCCTTAGGGAAATGCAAATTAAAGCCACAATGAGATACTACTTCCCACCTACCAGGACTGCAGTATCCAAGACAATAATAATTATAGGTGAGGATGTGGGGAAATTGGAGCCCTCATGCATTGCTGCTGAGAATGGAAAATGGTGCAGCCACTTTGTAAAACGGTCTGGCAGTTTCTTAAAAAAGTTAACCATAAACTTCCATGTGACCCAGCATTTCAACCCTCAGGAATCTATCCAAGAGAAATTAAAACATGTCCACACACGCAGATGTACGTGAATGTTCGTAGCAGAATCTCCGTTACAGCCTCTACTGGAAACAAGCTAAATGGCCATCAACTGGATAATGAATGGATAAACAAGATGGGGTCCATCCAGACAATGGAATACTATTCAGCAGCATAAGAATGGGGTCTGATACCTGCGACAAGGTGAAGGAATCTCAAAAACATGATGCTAAGTGAAGCCGGACACAGAGGGCTACACATTGCAGGGTTCCATCCATGTGAACGTTCAGAAAAAGCAGCTTTACAGGGACAGAAACTAGGTCAGTGGTTTCCTGGAGCTCGGGTGGAAGTTGGGACGGGCTAAGTGGGCTTGAGGGAACTTTTGACAGGATGGAAATGTTCTAAAATTAGACTGTGGTGATGGTTGCACAACAGTGTAAATTTACTAGAAATCACTTAACAATGGGTAAATTTTGTTATGTTCATTTTACCTCAACAAAGCCATTTCAAAGAAACAAACATTTATTTTTTTTGTGGTATTGTTGTATCTGTATTTGTTGTATTATTTTATTTTTGTTAAAAATACAATACCATTAGTAATCACTCCAAAAAAAAACAAAAACTAGGTGCAAATCTAACAAAACAAGTTCGGGACTTTTATGCTGCAAACTACAGACAGTCAAAGAGAGAAATCAAAGATTTAAATAATGGCCAGACATCCCTTGTTCGTGGATTAGAAGGCTCAGCATGGTAAAGGTGTCCTTTCGCCTGAAATTGATAAACAGATTTAATGCAACTCCTATAAAAATTCCAGCAATGTTTTTTTGCAGAGATAGACAAGACTATGCTAAAACGTACGTGGAAAGACAGAGGAGCTCACACAGCTGAAACAATCGTGAAGAAAAATAAAGTCAGAAGTTACTCTGCCCAGTTTCAAGCCTCGTTAGATACCGACAGCGATCAGTGCTCTGTGGGGCTGGTGGGAGGTGGGCACCTGGCGGATGGAGCAGGACAGAGAACTCAGGAATAGCCCTGCGTGCGTACAGCCAGCTGACTTTTGACAAAAGTGCGAAGGCAGTTCAGCGAAGGAAAGATTGCTTTTCAGTCGGCGATGCTGGAACAGCTGACTATCCACAGGCGAAAAAGCAACCAATCTAAACCTCACACCTTATTTTTAAAACTCAACTCAAAATCAATCACGGATTTAAGTATAAAATATCAAAGTGTGAGAAGATAGCCTAGGGGAAAATCTTCAGGACCCAGGGCTTGGTGAAGAGTTCTTAGACCTGACACCAAAGTCATGGTCTTTAACAGAAAGAAAAATCAGTTGAGCCCCATCAAAATAAAACACTTCTGTTCTGTAGAAGACCCCCTTGGAGGAGGGGAGGACAGACCGCAGAGTGGGAGGAGGCGTTTGCGAACCACGTGTCTGACAAAGGGCTTGCGCCTAGAGCAGGCAGGGACCCTCAAACTCAACATCAGAAAAGTCCCAGCCAGAAAACGGGCAAAAGACACGACGAGGCGTTTCAGCGGAGGGGATACGCGGACGGCAGACATGCACACGACAGGCGTGCAGCGTCACGAGCTGTCAGCAGAGTGCAGCAGGAGACCAAGGGGAGGCCCCACCACCACCTGTCAGGACAGCTGAGCAGACGGCGGTCAGCATACCGTGCGGGATGGCTCAGCAGGAAGAAGGGACAGCGGTTGTGCGAGGACGTGTCTGGGCCTGAGGACCCTACGCTCAGCGAGGAACACCAATCTCAAAAGGCCACATGGTGTCTGATTCCATTTATATGACATTCTTGAAGCGGCAACACTGCAGAGATGGAAGACAGATTTGTGGCTGGCAGGGGTGAAGGATGCTCGGTTGGGTGTGGCCGTAAAGCGGCAGCCGTGGGGCATCTCTGTGGTGACAGAGCAGCTGTGCTGGTGTTTACACGCGTCTGCACACGTGGTAACATAACACAGCTGTACACGCACATTATACCGAAGTCGATCTCCAGGTTCTGATGCTGAACTGTAATTATTTATAAGACACAACCATTGAGGAAACACAGGACCTCTCTGTGTACTACCTTTGCACCTTCCTCTCACTCTATAAATATTTCAAAATAAAAGGTTAAAACAACAACGTCAAAGCCCCAAAGCCCAGCACTTACTCTCTGTCTCACAGATTCGAGGTAACTCCACGTGGTGGTCCTGGCTCAGGGTCTCTCATGAGGCTGCAGCCAAAGTGTCTGTGGAGGCTGCTGTCATCTGAAGGCTGGACTGGGGTGGGGGGGTCCCCTGCCGGGGCTGCTCCCGTGCCTGGGAGGTGGTCCTGGCTATCACTGGGGGTCTCAGTTCCTTGACAAGAGGACGTCCCCTTAGGGCCGAGTGTCCTCCTGGCATGGTCGCTGGCATCTCCAGGACAAGTGACCCGAGGGAGGAAGGAGGAGGTGCTGTCTGGGGGGCGAGGAGGCTGCCAGGGGCTCCGGGCTCTGAGTGCGTGGGTGGGGCCTGCTGAGCGGACGGGCCTGCTGGCTGGGGCCCCCCCTCCAGGGCGGCTTGCTGTTCCCAGAGAAGACTCCTGTTTCCTGAGTACAGGGAGGTCTGTCTCCTCTGCTGTCAGTGCAGGATCCCTGCCCTCAGTGGGCCTGGGGTCCCCAGGCTGGGCACCTGGTATGTTACCCTCTCAGAGCCAGGCTGGGGAGGCTGCGTGGAGTCGGGGGGAGGGGCATCTGGGACCTGGCTGTCTCTCGCCCCCACCCCCGCCCCCTGGTCCCGTCCCTTCTCAGGCCCTCTTGAGGACGCCAGGGGTAAGTCAGGGTCGGGGGGCTCAGCTTCCCGCCACCCGTTCGGGATTCGCTCTTCTCAGGACAGCTGTGTCATTCACTGCTTGTCATCTGCTTCCAGTTTCTAACATGTGGCTCCTGCCACATCCTCTCCTGTTCTCCTGTACGTGCAGATTTATGCCTTTAAAAATATCTTATCACTGCCGCTTGCATGAGGCTTCAGAAAGGGACAAAAACAGACGCTTGTGCTCCGTCCACCGTCTTTACCCGTGGCATCAAAGTTCTTTTGTGTTCCATTTAATGTCGCTGCCGTCAGTTTTGGGTGCTTGTAACCTTGACTGATCCAGGTAAAATCCCCACGTCTGCTCCTCCAGCAGGCGCTGAGGGAGCTCTTCCTCCACACCAGGCCCGAGGCCAGGCGCGTGAGACGGGCCAGTCCCCGGCTGCAGCGTGGAGCTAAATAAGGATGTTGTAGCAGGACGGAGGGAGGTCCAGACAAAAGGACTCGTCACTTTACCAGAGGGCTCCCCCAAAGACGGCTTCCAGCAGGCGGCGCCTCGGACTGTGAAAATGGAATTTTGGGGTGAGAGGCCCAGGCAGACGTGGGAACTCCATGCCAGAATCAGTGCCAGCATCCCTCCCCGTGGGGCTCCCACAAATGGACAAGAGTGCGCTGGAGGGCGGGGCGTGAGTCCCCCAACCAGGGTGGGCTGGGGCCGCGTCCTGCCTCACTCAGCCAGCATCCCGCATGTGTGCACGCATCTGGGTTCCGGGTCACCCTCAGAACAGAGGCGGCCCAAGGACAGGCTCAGGTCTGGTGTCCTGGGGGCAGGCCCGGGGGGCTTCAGGGCCTGGGGAGGCTGAGACACACATCTCCCAGTCCCCAGAGGGGCCCCGGGCAGGGAGTGACCTTCCGCAGAGAGACAAGTAGGTGATGGAGCTGAATGTGAACTCGGGCCTGGGGGTGGGCCCTGCACTGCCAGCTTCTGCTTTGGGTGTGGGGGACCCAGGAGCACCCACGGTGAAGATGAGGGATGTGAGGGCATCAGTGGACGGGGCGACCAGCCCCCTGCCCCCAGGGGGGCCGCTGGACTCTCAGCCATGCAGGGCTCTGAGCTTCCTGGGCCCACCACCAGCAGCCCGTAACCTGGCTTCTGGGCTGGGCACGCCCCACCCTCCGCATAGACACTCTGCCAGTCAGAGGACTTCCACTGTCTGCTCACCCCAGGTGGTCCTAAGGCTTGGGCCCGTCACTGCAGAACGATTCACCGGCTGTGAAATTGCCTGCGCGCTCTAACCAGTGAGCCCCAGGCTCAGACAGACACGCTTGTGGAAGGGCCCTCAGGAGACCTGAGAGGAGGCCCCGAAACGCAGTGTTCCTGACCCGAGGCTGCCCCCTGGTGGGAGGCACTGAGGACCAGGCGAGCCCAGTCTCCCACGGCCCCTCCTGGGACCCTGGCTGCCTTGGCTGTTGGCCCTGACTCAGAGCCGGACCCCTCTTCAGAGGGGCCCCTCCTCGGGCACATGGTCAGCGGGAGAGGGGCACCAGCCCCGTCCCACCCAGGGCAGAGGAAGCACTGAGGGTCACCCCCAGGGCTGCAGGGCACGCTCAGCCCTGGCCCCGAATCAAGGGGGCCAGGACAGCGCCCCCGCCTGGGACAGAGCCGAGGTCCTGGGGCGGTGCGGGCAGCGGCCCTGAGGACGAGTGGCTGTGGTCAAACCTCTCCAGCCTCAGCTCCCGCATCTATAAAGCTGGAAGAGCTACGGAAGCCACTCCTCGAAGTTCTGCAGTCCTCCATGGCGGCCACCGGCCCCCTGCGGCTGTCTGTGCGCTTGAAACGTGGCTACTGTGACTGGGATGTGCTGTGTGAAATACACAGGATTTTGAAGTCTTAGCACACACACACACAGACGAACCCAAACCCGCAAGCAGCCAGGCTAAAATATCTTACGAATAATTTTATTTAATTCACAAGTTGAAATGATACTATTTTGGATATATTCGGTCAAATACTAAAATTAAATTCACTTCTTGCTTTTTTATTTCTTAGGGAGGTTATCAGAAAAATTTAAATTAACATGTGGCTCAAAGTGTTGCTGGGAAGACCCAACGAGACGGACCTGGTGGCCGGCAGACCTTGGCGAGCGGTGGCCAGTCCTGCCAGCACAGGCAGAGGCTTGCATTTCCCTGATGTTAGCGACGTCGCGCGGCTTTTCATGTGCCTGTTGGCCATGCCTATGTCTTCTCCGGAGAAATGTCCATTCGAGTCACTTGCCCACTTTTGAATGGGGTCGTTTGTCTTCTGGGTGCTGAATTATAGTTCTGTCAGTTCGGTGTGTTAGTCACTCACCAGATAAGCGACGTGCAGTGTTTCCTCCCATTCCACGGGCTGCCTTCCTCCTTGGCTGACAGAGTCTCTTGGTGCCCCCACTCACCCCAAGCCTCTGTCCCTGTACCTGTGGAAAGGACCTGCTGGCTGTTCCCCTGTCCCTGATCACAGCCAGTGTTAGGCGCCAGCTGCATTTTCCTGCACTTCTAGCTGGTCCCCCGACGGCCTCTCCCTCCCTCCGCCTGCAGCCAGGCATGCGCGCATGCACACACACAAACATCCCAGGCACGCGTGCACACACACGCACACCCCAGGCACGTGCACGCACACATGCACACCCCAGGCACGCGCACACGCACACCCCAGGCACGCGCACACACGCACACCCCCGGCGTGTGTGGCCAGGCCGCAGGCCCAGTTGCTGCCTTCACACCCTCCTTACTCTCCTAGTGCACAGGGCTCGGAGAAAGGCCGGGCAAAGTGGATGCTGCTGGCAGCCAATTCTTACATAACACACGAGGTGCTTGGTCAAGACAGAACACGTTGCCATTCAAGACACGACCAGCCTGCTGAGTGGAGCAGACTTTGGCTGCTTCACCAGCTGAGGGGTCTGGAATTTCTCAAAAGCCCTGAGCAACGGCTACAGAATCTTCTGTCCATTTGTCTCAAAAGTTCTTAGGAACAGAGGCAGAAGCTGACCAGAAGGACTGCTGATTACGCAGTGACAGGACGGGGGCTGGGCCGGGGCAGGAGCCAGGCTCTGACCTCCACTCTTGCCAGCTTCCATGTGAGTTTTTCTTTAATCCAGGGGAGACACACACAGTGGCTGTCTCCTGAGATCTAAACCCATTTAATGTGGAAGAGGCCACAGGTTTGTGTGGCTCCTGAGTTCGAGGGAGGCAGATTTGGCTCAATATTAGGAAAAGATCATAAACTCCAGACCTCCAGCCAGCAGGGCAGAGAGGTAGTGAGCCTCCCGCCACGGCAGGCATGCAAGCACAGCTGACCCAACCTGCCAGGGAGGCTGCCGTGGGTTCCAGGGGACACCAAGGCCCCCTCCCACTCAGCGTCTTCTGGTCCCAACTCCTTCGCCTGCGCAGGTTTAGACGTGTCACGCAAGACGACCTCATGGGAGCTGGGGGTGCACCAGGGAGCAAACTGTGAAGCAGGCTCTGCTGAACAAGCTCTGTGCTCCCCACGCGGGTCCAGGTGGGAGCACAGCCCGTTGGGGGGGAGACGCAAGAGGGAGGGGCCTCGGGGAAAGCCCGTGGCCAGGACGTGCAGGCACCTATGGTCTGAAGGAGCCGTCCTGGGGGAAGGATGAGTTAGAAGCGCCAAGGGGAGGCTGTGAGGAGGCTGCTGCCCCTGCCCGGTGCGGGTGACGCAGCCTGGGTCTGGCCTCCGCCCTCGGTGATGGGGGGCCGCGGGCAGCCTTGGACATGGGTGGGAGCGTGTTCACGAGGGCCTGGTGTGGCAGGAGCACCCACAGGTGCCCACGTCCAAGCCCTTGGGGAGACCTGGCGCCAACGCAACACCCACCCACCCACCCAGCCAGCTGCGGCCCCGGTGACATTCAGGTCCTTCCAGCTTGTCCGGAGAGCGGGCCCAGGAGGCCAGCACAGAGCAGAGGCAGAGAAGTGCTCGCCAGGTCCCAGAGCCCTGGGGAGGCAGGGCCCGGGGCCGAGCCCCGATCCCACAGCACGTGGGGCCACAGCGGGGAGGCTCTGGAGGGCGATCTTGACTTGCTCTCAGCTCAGAACCCCACAGCCAAAGCCTCGAGGAGCTCAGAAAGGCCCCATCTCTGGGCTGTCTTAGCAGAACACCTCTAGGCTTGCGTCCCACCTCTACCCACATCTGGGCCCAACTCCAGGCCAGGCCAGGAGCTACCGTGCTGCCTGGTCCTTCAGCCAGGCTGGAGCAAGTTACAGCTCAGACAGGGGAGGGCAGGGGGTGGAGGGCCAGGGCTGCCCGGGCTCTCGTCGGCTGTGGGCGCGGGCTGCCTGCCTCCCAGGAGGATACAGGGATGTGGAGCATGCGGCTGGGCACCCACCTGCCCCGGGCTGACGCTGCCCGAATGTCTTTGCACCGGGACGGTTCTTTGTGGCTATGCCCTTGCAGTCGGCCCTTCACGGGGCACCAGAACTGGCTCTGGGAGGAGTTCCCGGCCAGCTGGAGTGGGAGGCCTCGGACACCCCCGGCATCTTGGCAGATAAGGAACCAGCAGCCCTGCGCACGGAGCACCCAGCTCTCCCTGGCCGCCACCCAAGTGGTGTGAGCTCCGCTGGGCAGGAAGGGGCCCCCAAGTTAGTTAACACATTTCCAGCAAGGCTTTCGTGGCTCCCCGAACAGGCGCTGCTGCTCCCCTGGGTGGGACGGGGTTAATGCCCCGGCCACTCCCTTGGCTGGCGAGGTTTTTCCTAAGCGCTGGATTTTTCCTCTCTCCTCCCCTCTGCTCTGGGCCTCTCTGCCGACACTCAGTTGCCCGCGCCGCCCCTCCCCCAGGACATGCGGCCGGCTGTCGGCTACGCGCCCTTTCCGCAGACTCCGGGGTTTTCCATCCATCGTCACCAGTCTGGGGCCGAGGCATCCTGGGCCTGCTGTCGTCTTCTTCCAGCCGCGTCTGGTCCTAGGTTGGCTTCTTCTGGAGGCTGGGCCTGACACCACAGCCCCTGCGGCTGCCGGGCCCACATGTGGCCTCAGCAGACGTGGCAGGCGGGGGAGGGCCAGGTCCGTGCCCGGACGGCAGGCCGCGCCCCCAAGCAGCGCTGTGAGTGAAAGGCTGAGGCCGGCAGGGCTCTAGGGCCCGAGCACCGGGTCGCTGGGCAATGGTGGACCTGAGCAGGGTGCCACAGCCTCACCGGGTCTCAAGCCGCATCTGGGAAACGGCGCCAGGAATCCCTGTGCGTGTGGATTCTGGTTCAGCGCATGACTCTTCAAGAACCCTCCACAAGGCCCCGACCTTTCCATCAACACGCTTTCCCCCAAATGAGTCCTTCCTTGGGAAGCCCAGTCTCAAGGCAGCGTTTTCCTCGGAGTGTGACACCAGCGGACACGGATCCCCTGCAGTCAGGATGAAAGAGGGCCCCTCACAGAGAGACAAGCACCCATTAGCAGGGTGCCCGGCGGCGGCGGGGGCGGCTGGAGAAGTGACACACAGGAAGAGATTTCAGGAGACACATTCGCCCGAGCCAGACACAAGACCGGGGAGCCCATCCCCTTCCAGCTCCCGACTTGGGCTGGGCCACAGAGCCCCCAAGGCCGGGATGGCCCGCTCACCGTGGTCCGCCCCCCACGACGTCCTGCCCTGACCCCCTGCAGTCTCCTCATTCCACGCCCTGCCCCCTCCCGAAGTGCTGTGGGGCTCTGGGCCCTGGGAAACAGTTTTGGAAGATTTCAGAACCAAAACAGTTTTCAACCAAACCTTTTAGAAACCCAGACCACTTTAAAAAGCCAACCCACTTTGAAACCCGACACTTTAAATCCACTTTTCAAAGACGTGCCCCGAAGTTTTGAAAGAAAAATTTTCTGGAAACCTACTGGAAGCAAGAGACTCTGGAAGAAAACCAACTGAAAATGGCAAAACGGCCTCTTCCGGGTGGTTTTTAAGCCCCCAACTTTTGTAACTGCTTTGAAGCAAAGGTGGTTTTGTCAAAGCCATAGTTTCCGCTAGAATTTTCCTGGGAAGCAGCTCAGACGTTTGAACTGGGCTTGCCTGTTCCGCACGGACACGCATCAGGCTGTAAGCAGGGGTTGTGCCCGGCTCCTGGGAGGAGGCCTGGAACTTCGGCTCGCACACTTCTCTCTCAGCTCTCCGCCCAGCAACGCCTCCCGCGTCTCCTTCCCGAAGCTGGCAGAAACCTCCCCCCAAAGCCACGCATCGGAGTCTGTCCCCACTAGCCCGTGGCTCTTCCTTCCTGGGGTCTGCGCCCGCCTCGGTGCTGGAGGAAGAGGCGCCAGTACCAGCACTCCTGGCCCGGGGCGCAGCTGGGCGGCGGGGGCGGAGCAGAGGCGAGCGCTTTGAAGTCCTGTCCCCCCACACTCGGAGCTGTCACTTGATCTCTCATCTTCAGTTTTCATTCCTTGACAAGCGCAGGAAGCACCCCTGGGTACGGGTCTGGGGGAGCGCATTCCGCCCCCACCCCGGCCCCCGGTGTGAAGGCAGATGGGGAGTGAGGAGCCGGGAAGGGCGCGCTGAAGTACGGGGTCACACGGATGCCCTGGCTAGCGAGGTAGTGGTGTGCGGGTCCCAGTTGCTGCCACCCGGGTTTGGGTTACGCCACTGTTGTCACGTTTCTCATCTGTCTGGAGTGGACACGTAGCACTCCCAGGGGCCTGTTTTCTCCTAGGGAGAGTGACCTCCCTGCTTTGCCGTGAGACCACCGGGGTGCCAGGTGCTCCCAGCTGCTGGCGGCGTCGCCCAGGACAGGTCTTCCGAGCCATCTGTACGTCAGCAAGGGAGGGAAGGTGCCATCTCTGTCAGAGGAGGCTCGCCCAGCCTGCGGTTCGAGGGCTAAGAGACGAGGCCTCTGGGCGGCCCAGCAGAAGCTGCCCTGCGGGGCCTCAGAGCAGTGCTTTGCTCACGGCACCGCGCCGGCTGGCCCACCGGGGCAGAGGCTGAGGGCCACCGCCACAGCAATGCGAGGGCGGTGACAGCAGCGTGCCCTGATTATTGTAGCTGTACGTGGACCCAGCTGTGGCATGCCCGCCATGTGCTGCTCTCACATGTTATCATCTGTAAACATTTCTGGCAATAAAAAGCATGGAAATACAGTTCTGCAAACAATCAAATACAGAATTACCACTTCTGGGTCTGTACCCCAAAGAACCGAAAGCAGGTATCTGCACACCCACCTTCCTGGCAGCATTACTCACAGCAGCCAAAAGGCGGGAGCCACCCAAGTGCCCATCAACCAATAACGGGCACAGTGCGGTCCGTCCACACAATGGAATATTACTTAGCCTTAAAAAGGAAGGAGGTTCTGACACAGGCCACAGCATGGGTGAGCCTTGGGGCATTATGCTCTGTGAAACAAGAGACACAGAAGGACGAATACGGTGACTCTGCTCACATGGCGTCCCTGGAGGAGTCAGATTCAGGACGCAAAGTAGCAGGAAGGGTGCTGGGGCCTGGGGAGGGGGCCGGGGGCAGAGTCTCAGTGTGGGAAGATGAATGAGTTCTGGAGGTGGATGGTGGTGATGGCTGCACAACAATGTGAATATGAATTTAATGCTTCTGAACTGGACACTTAAAAATGGCTTTAAAAAGGTAAATTTTATGCTATGTGCATCTTACCACAATTTTTAAAAGATGTGAAATTAACACCAATTGAAACCATCACCAACACCCAGCTCATCCAAGAAAATGTATTCACGAGGTCAACTTTCTTTTTTCATTCTCCTGAACAGAATGGCCAGCCATCTAATGATAAAATAACCAGCTTTATTATTATTATTATTTTACTGGGTGAAAGAGCATTTTAAAGATTCCTACTCCAGATTTGCTTAAAAGGTGAACTCTAGCCCCGGCAGGAGCCCTGAGACTGGAAGTCCCTGCCGGCGCCGCCCGCTCCCTGGATGTGGCCTCAGGTCCTGCGGCACTGGGAGAGCCCAGCGGCCAGGGGAGGGTGCCGGCCACAGCTGCCAGTCGCCTCTCCCACCTGGGAAGGTCTGGGTGCTGGCCCAGCCGCGACATGCTCTTCCCTTCGCGCTCTGGTCTTCCCCACCCCACCCCGTGCCTGCGGGAATTCTTGGTCTGAGCCGGGCCCTGCTGACCAAGCCAGGGCACCAGCCGAGCACAAGCCCTTGCACTTTGGAGCTCCTGGAACATGAACAGCAGAGCGCTGCCCGGGAGCCGGGAGCCGGGAGTGGGACCGGGTCTCTGCTCGCCGACCTGACGATCTGGGTGGGGCGCAGGGGGGGAAGAGGTGGGGCTTTTCTTGCACCTTTTCTCAGGCAAGGCTCCGGAGCGGCTTAGGCACACACTTGCTGCTCCTCCTGGGCCTGCAGAGGTGAAGGCACAAGACGCACTGTTGGCCCCTGCCCGAGACAAAGCCACAAGGAGACACAGACCCCAGCAGGGCCCCCAGGCCTCTGCTGCACGGCGTGCCCCATCAGAGCCCCTAGCCGTGGTGGGCTCCTTGTGAATTCCGACTGTGAGAACCTTCTACTGGTGTGGTGATGTATCAGCGCACACAGAAAGGAGGGAACCTCGAGTATGAGAGTCGACGCACAGACCAGTGTGCTGAGCCCTTTGCCCCAGGCGCCTCTGCTGACCAGCAGGGCCGGCACCAGCCCTGGGCCCCATTCCCTTCAAAGGTCAGCCCCCTCCCACTCAAACCAGCACCCAGCCGAAGCGTGCCCAGTCCCCCGAGTACCAGGAAAGTGCTGGATGCCCAGCCTCTGAGTTCTGGTCAAGCAATTCCCAAAGACCTCAGCTGTACTTTCCAGACCCACCTCTTCAGACCCAGCCCACACGCTGAGTCCTGCCAGCCTCCAACCAGGCCTGCACGCTCCAACGCTCAAAATCCATCAAGTGCAGATGCAGTCCGCGTTCACTCATCACGGACAAGCCCCATCCGCCAGCATGACGGTGCCGGCACCGTGAGAAAATGCCCGCCAGATGGCGGCCAGGACGGCCAGCTTGAATCATCCCAGGCAGGCACAAAGAATGACATCCGCTGCATTGGAAGCTCGCAAGGGTAAAGACAGAGAAGGTTCAAATCAGGGGCCTCCCTCGTTAGCTGCCCTCTGGGTGATGCGTGGGGAAGAACTCCCGCGGGAAGCGTCCCAGTCCCACCGCCCTCTGCGGGTCGGAACTGCTACCCCGCGGGGGGCCTCTGCACCCGTCACCGGGTCTTGGCAGGGTACGCAAGCATCTTCGGTTCTGGGGTGCTGAGAAACTGCTCACACCTGTATGAACGAGAGCCACTCTCAGGTCAGTGGTTTCTCTTCACTAACGGACCCTCCTTCACCCGGGTTTGTCAGATGCCAAGGTGGTGATTAACAGTGCGTCAGGATCCCGTATGTAAACGTTAGAAATCCGGCTCAAATGAACTTAAGCGAGCGGAAATGATCGGCCCCACCACGCCTGCGGAGTGCAAGTGGCTCCGGCGTCAGTTGGCACACCCCCCCGCCCTCCTCTCAGCCCTGTGCCCTCCCTGGGAGCCCTGTGCCCTCCCTGTGTGCTCTGGGTCTTCTGGGAGCGGCCCAGCTGGTCGTGGCTCTCGGCTCCTGTCCCATCCGTCTGGTAAAGCCCCTACCTGGACTTCCAGCTGAGGTGACTGGGACCAGTGGGTCCAGGTTGGGCTGTGAGCCCCGCCAGGGCTCAGGTGTGGGCTGAGCGCGCTGGGGGGAGAGACAGGCTCTTTGACCAGAAGGAGAAATGTGTGTCGGCAAAAACAACCGATGTCTACCGGCAGCAGACCTTCCAAATTTTCCCTTTGGGAGACGCTTTAAACATTTTAGATGAATTATGTCTATGTTATCCAAGTTCTACCTGTTTGTATTTTTAGGTTTTGGAGTGTAGGGTGGGCAGAAAAGGAAGCACAGTTTATAAATAAATGGGCAGTAATGACCTCTGTATAACACGCTTGGGCGAGCAGACCCCCTCGGGTCTGTGAGGCATCTGGAAGCCTGTTACCTTGCAGGACGTCCCATCCCAAGCCGACCCTCCGAGTGGCTCTCTTGTCCGAGTGGGGAGAGCGTACACTGAGGAGCAAGTCCCAGCAGACACCGAGCTTCCTTCCAGAGAAACTTAAGGAGAAGGCTCTGGGGATGTTGGTGCAGCCACGAAGTCCTGCCACTGGGAATGCGGTCGGTGTCACGTTCAACAAACAGGGCCAGGACAGCTGGCGCTGAGCTAGAAGCCCCGCAAAGGTGCAGCGGAGGCGGCTGACATCTGTGCCCAGGGCAGCAGAGGTGCCGGCCAAGGATCGGACCAGCACATTCACAGAACGCACACTTCACCATGGGGCCTTGGACGTCCACGAGCTCCCTGCACTGCCAGGGCCGGACCGGCCAGCCTGCATCCTCCACTCTGGGCTCCAGCCCGCAAGGCCTCTCGAGGGGCAGCGAACAGAGAGGGTGGCCTGGCCAGCCCGATGGACACAGGCTTCTGTCAGTAGAGGGCTGCGGGAGACCAGGGTGGGGTACAGCAATCCTCACCCTCCCTGGGAGGAAAGGGGGAGCGACAGCATCCGTCGAAGGGGAGAGCGACTGCAGGCAGGGCGTAAAAACATCACTAGCCTCTAAATCAGGTGAGCCCCTGACACTCCCAGAAGTACTGCACCTTATCTTCAAGAGCCCCGCAGACAACACAGCGCTTACAAGGTGCCAGGAGCCAGAGGCAGCAAGCCTGGAGCCCACTAAGGGACAGTCACTGGACCCCCACTAGCCTTGGCCCCCTAATTATTAGACACTCGGGGAGAGTGACAGCAGCCCTCCTGGCTCACGGCCGGAACGAGGCTCAAATGACGTCACCCACTCACTCATTTGCTCATTCAATAAACAGTCACCGTGTGCCCACGGTGGGCCAGGCCCTGCTCTAGGCACCGGATGACTGGGATGGAGACTAAACCGTGGTGGGGACCACTGCCCATGTCTAAGTGCAGAGACTGGGTACTGATAAAACCCAGGACTACTGCCCTGGAAACCTCGGTGGGCTCCGTGTGCTTCAAGGGGGCGCTTGGGACGGCCAGGCTTCTCAAAGCTTCGGCTCTGCTCTGTCCCCAGAACGCCCGGCCTTCCCCGCTCAGGCTCCTGTCACACCCCGAGGATGGCAGCACCTGCCCTGCCCCTTCCAGCCCTGTGCTCCCCTGCTGACCAGCTCGGGGGGCCTGCAGTGGGAGGGCCGAGCAGGCAGCCCCTCTGACTGCCCGTCAGTGGGAGAAGGGTTAAAGCCCCACCTTCACCAGTCAGACTATGGAAGCACACTAACTGCACTGGGGAGAGAAATGGGACCCCAGTCCTTGCCGAAAAACAAACCTGAAATTCTCCAGATAGTGGAAATTCCTTCCAAACAGATGATGAAAGCAACACAGTAGAACGCCACCTAACTATTCGTCAGAAGCCCTACAGTGGACACGCCGTATCAGTGCGTGAGAAAGCGTCTCACACATTTTAAGAGGAAAGAGGACCGACAGTACCTCACGCCCCCTACACCCGTGCTAAGCACCCAGGTGAGAATGCACCGCACGGGGGGTGGGAGGCCCAAGTCCGGGACAGGTTCGGGCCCTGCAGCCTCAGGTGGTGGGCGGCTCTCTTCCGCATCCTCCCCCCCAGCGCCCCGGAGGCTCAGAGATGATGAGAGGGTTCTGCACCCCAGACCATGGCATTATCAGGACTGTGGGTGCACGTGCTGATGAGGACTGGGAGACAGGCAAAACAGAGTTAAAGAATTTTAAGTTGATGCAATTGTTTGGCTAAATTATTTAATTGTATGACATCAATTTAAAAAGTTTTATAGTATCCTAGCAGAAAAATATACGGAGCCAAATTCCTCTACAAGACACTATTCCGGAGTCAGGGAAACGGCAGAGTAAGAGGATGAGCTGTCAGGCCACCACAGAAAGGGGGAGGTGAGGGCTTCCTCTCTTCCTGGAGCCTGTGTCACCCTCCTTCCCCCCGGCCCAGGACGTGACCGGGACGCTGGCCCAGGAATTGGGGTGGGTGTGCGAAGCAGCCGGCATCCTCTCCAACAGCCCCTGGGCCTCAGCGTCCCTGCAAACACACCCCGACACCCACAGAAACTAACCTACAGGGCAACTATGCGAAGAACCAGGAATAAAGAAAGGAAGGAGGCACGGCCCTGCCGTCACTGAGATCACACCCCAGTGAGTTTTGACATTTGTCTGAATATTCTTGAAATGAACACACTTCAGGGAGAGACGACCAACAGAGACAGATGCCACCGCTGTGCCGATGGCGGCCGAAGAGGTGCTTCAGAATCACTACATCACTCACTTTAAATACCATGGCTTGTCTTGAAGAGTAACAGTTACCCCAGACGACAATGCATCACTGAACTCCACGGTGTATTCACCACATGTCGCGTGGGTCTGAAACAACCCCAAGCATCGCCTGGTGTCCCAGGACTTCCTCTCAGCTCTCCTCTAACACCAGAAGGTCTGCAAGCCTTCCCTCACTGACTCAGTTTATAAAATGTCACCAGGTCCAATACGATCCAGCAATCCCCCTCCTGGGTCTACACCCAGAAGAACTGAAAGCAGGGTCTGAGGGAGGAATCTGTACACTTATGTCATTAGCAGAATTATTCACAGTAGCTAAAATGTGAAAGCAACCCAAGTGTCCATCAACAAATAAAATTTGGTGCATCCATACAATGGAATATTATTCAGCCTTAGAAAGGAAAGAAACTGACACCTGCTACAATGTGCACGAGCCTTGAGGACGTGATGTTCAGTGAAATAAGCCTGATACGAAACGACATATACTGTTTGATTCCACTTATGAGGACCTGGAGGAGTCAGATTCATGGAGACAGAAAGTAGAGGGTGGGGGCCCGGGGCAGGGGGATGGGGAGCAAGCGCTTCATGGGGACAGAGCTTCAGTTTGACAAGACGGAGGGTTAGGAGGCCGGATGGTGGTGACGGCTGCACAACACTGTGAATGTACTTCACGCAACCTTCAAAACCTTCTGTGCCCTTCAGGCCGAGCTCGGCCACCGTCTCCCTCAGGAAGCCCGTTCTTCTCTCACCCACTCTGTGCTGTTCGCAGGGCACTCGGCCTGCCGGGCTGGGATCAGGGTGCCTGCTCCCCTCGTCCCACACCAGAAGACCACCAAGCTCCCCCAAGGCAGAGCTACCTTGTCCACACGGGGACCCACAGCCCAGCCCAAGAGGTGGCCCAGACCACTGATGAGTGAACAGGTGTCCCACAGATCCCCAGAGTGACCACGGCTCTTCAGACAACGACTCCAACACTGGACTCGTCGAGTGTGTGTTTCTGCTGCCGACTGTCCTGCGGAAAGCACGGAAGCTTCCAAAGGAACGGGTGGTTTCTACCACCGTGGAGCTCCGAGTCTGCAAGGCGAGCGCTGAAGGCCTGGGCTCAATCCACAGCCCCACCTCGAGGCCGGGAAAAGCCGAGGTGCCGCACACCCAGGAGGCCCAGGGGAGGACTTCCGCGTGTACTGCCAGCTCCTCAGGAACGTGGTCTACTGTGACGCCCAAACACCAGGGAACCACCACACACTTACCACCAATTGCAGGCTCACAGCAAACCCTGCAGGGGGTTTGAACCAGATGTTCAAGAAGAGCCCTCCTGGACTAGCAGACACCTTCACCAGGGCAAGGCCACCGAACCTGACAATCCTGGTGAGTCACGTCCTCGACAGTGAGCATCCCCAGAGCTAAACCCACCAGCCGGGCCAGCGAGGAGGACCACACCCGAGCCCGGCCTTGCTGATGCGGGGAGTGCGTTCTGGGGACACTCCTCCACCTCACCGTCCCTGTTACTGCAAATCCTCGTGCCCGTGAGTGAGAAGTTAAAGGGACGGCTGGAGTTAAGAGCCAGCTTCTGTGACTGCGACCAGGACGCATGATTCACCTTCCACCTGATCTCAAATATGAAACCCTTATCAGTCGCCTTCCCTTCTCACGTGTCACCTAGTAAGAGAGCTCTCACCTTGTAAGGGCTTGTCTGCTAACCCCGCACAAATACAGCAAGGCCTAATGTGAAATTCAAGTTCCTCCTTTTTGCTGAAGACAACCACGAACCCTCCCTTCCTTGAACGGCGGCTCTGAGGTCCCGGCGTGGGCCCCGATGCCGCTCAGAGCCCCTCAGTGAGCATCCGTCCGTCCCTCCACCAGAATGACCACAGGGCAGGCAGAAGGGGCAGATGTGACCTTTTACTCCACCATTTCCTTCTCCACTTTTCATATTAAATATCTGAAATATATTAATCTTAAAAAACAATATTAACACAGCACTCGATGAACATAGGCAGTGGACCTAGACTGCAAAATCATAGGTTATTTTACAAACTAGGGCGTGGGCATGGTCAATTCCAGGCGCTCCCAGTGGCCTCACCAGCAGGAGCACTGTGGGACTCTGTGACGTGTCACAACGGGAGGGAAACGAAGCCGTAAAAAAATACACGTGGCAACCCATCGCGCCGAGCTCAGGAAGACGGCGGCGGGAACACAGGCCCTGTGCTCAGGCTTAGAGTAAAGGCATGAGCGTGTGGTCTGTTCCGCTTTGTTCTGGTTTTGGTATTTGGGATTTTCTCCTAATGCCTTCAGTCTCTAAGTAGATTTTCAGGCTTGGGGTAGCCAAAGAGCACAAAATCTGCTTCGTAGAGTTTGTAAAGCTGCTGCCTCCAGGCCAGGGGGATTTTGGAGAACCAGTCCTCCTCCCAGCTGCTGGCAGTTCTGTTCCGGTAACTCGGGGGGAAATGGAGCAGCTTGTCCACCTTGAGGAGCCGGAGCAGCTGGGCGGCGTCCTGGTCCAGCGTCTCCAGCTTGCCCACGAAGTCGTAGTCTATCTGGCAGGGGTGGCAGAGGCGGTGCACTTGCCGCCAGTGTTCATTGAAGGGCGCCAGCTTCTCGGTGTGGGGGTCCAGCAGGTACTGGATGAAGTTGGCGAAGGACACCTTGAGGCCCGCGCTGAAGGCCTCGCTGACCGAGGCGGGCAGGCTGGTGTGGTTGGAGTACATCCTCAGCATGGGGACGGCGAACTTGCGGTAGAACTCCTCGTTCTCCAGCTCGAACTTGCTGCGGAAGGCCGAGATGAGGCGCACGAAGGGGTCCCGCACGAACAGGAACTTGGTGTACTTCTTCAGCTTGACCTTCATGAGGTGGCGGGAGAACTTCCCGTAGCGACGCCAGAACTTGCTGAAAGTCAGGTGGGTGCTGGAGTTGTGGACGTACTCCCGGGGGATGTCCAGGGGGTCGCGGTAGGGGACGCCCCGGTCCGAGAGGCTCTGGCTCAGGACGATCATCACGCGCTTCCAGTTGGTGCAGGCCGCCTTGGGCACGTAGCAGTAGATGACCCCATGCCGGTCGTCCACGATGAGGTGGTTCAGCTCGTAGTTGGGGATGTCATCGAAGGAGCGCTCCTTGGTGGGGAACACGAAGCTGGTGTTGGCGCAGAGCTCCCTGAGCACGCTCCTGCGCTCGGCCTGCCGCCCGTCCACGTCCGGGCTCTGCGGGGCGCCGTGGCTGGACCAGTCGTAGCCCCGCACGCTCTCCTCCATGTTGCCGGGCGCGGGCCTGCTGGAGGCCAGCAGTGGGGGCTGCTCCGCCCTCTTCCCGGGGAGGACGCTCTGCTTCACGCCAGCACTGAGAAGCTTCTCCAGAAACGCGTCCACATCGGAGGCGAACTCCTTTTCGTCTGCCCGGCCGGTGGGGAGGGCCTCCAGCGGGTGCGGCCTGGAGAAGGAGGTGGGCAGGGAGAAGTGGGCGGTGCCCACGCTGTCCCAGTACACGATGATCAGGAGGATGGTGAAGACAGAGCCCAAGACCAGCCACAGGCGGAAGAGCCGGCTTTTGGTCATCCTGTCCCTGGACGCAGGGCCTTTCCCCTGGATCCTTTCACGTCAGCTTCATGTAGAGCCTGGACGCTGTGCGCTGAGGAAGCTGGAAGGCAATAAAGGCCACGTTAAAGACCAAGGTCCTCCCGCAGCCTGCGGACCTGAAGAAACGGTGCCTGCTGCAGTCTCAGCCCAGTGTCCCCACTTCTCCCTCCCCCGCCCCTGCATGAGGTCGACTTTGTGTGGCTGCCTGGCGGGGGGGGGGGGGGCCCTTCTCTGTGTGATGGACCCCGCGCAGCTTAGGAAGGCCCAAAGGAACAGGAGATCCCTATCACTGTGCTGAAAGGTGGCTGCCCAGCCCGGTGGGAACACAGACCCTCGTGAAGAAGGGGTACAAGGATGAAACAAGAGGCGGACGGCAAAGCAAAACACAGTAACAAGAAGGTAAAGCGCAGAGCACGTGGCGGTTTGTAAAAACGATGAAGCGCCTCACCCCGCCCCACACCCCTTTTCTGCGTACACTTAATCCAAACAGCGAGAGCAAGTGGTGCGGGCTTCTGGTGGCTCCAGGCTTCTCCCGGCTGCGGCCCCTGGTGAGGGCAGCGGCAGCAGCGGGGCTGTTCAGGGCGTGCCAGGCTTCAACTGTCTGGAGGGCTGTCCCGTGCAAGAGGGAGCTGCTTCGGAAGGTGAAACTCAGAAACTCGGCTGCGCCCAAGGAAATTATTAAAGTTTAATATATGTAATGAAATATTAATATTTAATATAAAATTTATAAATAATCATGTGGCCAAAATGCAGAATGGGCTGTTTTTTAAGCCGTTCTAGGATCTCTGTCACCGCAGGCATCAGAGCACAGACAGAGCACGTCTTGGGGTGTTCAGGGGAGCCTGCGCCACGCACCCTCTTGGATGTCTCCCAGGGGACGCTTCTTTGAGACCGTATTTCTCATATGCACTCAGCTCTGTACCTGGTATCTAACATATTCTCATTAAATGAACCTAAAAGTTTATCAGGCAGAAAAACTTGGGTACAATCTCTACCCAGCTCTGGGGCTTTTGTTTACTCTTAGTTCACTTTTTTAAATGGAGAAAGTAAAACATACGCACAGTAAAGAGGTCAGCAGGCAAAAGGTGGTGAGGACTTTTACAGGAAAGGGGCTAAAACCAGCATCGACAGAGGAAAGAACAGTCTCTGGTCATCGTCACCTTTGTGTAGTGTTTCCTGAGCCCCCAGAGCTCTCAACGTGCCCTCACGGGAAAAGGAAGAGCAAAGAAACCTGGTGACCCCTGCCCTGGGGGGCGGCGATCACCGGCTCAGTGCGGCCGGCGGCGCACGAGTCACACAGCTGGGTGTTCATCACACACTCTATGTTTAGTACATGATTATTACACACTATAAAGGCAATATGCACATTACAAAAATCATGAAACACTACTGGATTCCAGGTGAGATACCCTGCCGTCTCTTGCACGCCTGCTGCTCTACTCCAGCTGGATCCCTGCGAGTGGGTCGTGGGTGTGAGTGGAGTAAAGACAGGCAATATGGCAACAGCTTTTAATTCCCCTTTAACAGCTATAATCACACCATTTTACAGCCTACTTTTAAAGCTAGATCATAAATACCCATGTCATTAAAGTTTTTAAGACCATCCCTTCTCAAAGATGTAACAGGGTGAATAGTTTCTAAATATGAAGGTGAAACCATACCAAAAAAAAAAAAAAAGGTTTGCTGAAGGCTGAGAAAGCAGCAAAGGGGAGAGTCACTTAAAATGTCACCTGGTTTAGGAGGTCAGCGTTCAGGTTTAAGATCAAGGCTAACACAGTGCGGAGACGACGCAGAGTCACAGCCCTGTCTATGGACACAGGCAGGGCCACAGCTCCAGGGCCGCCACCGTCACGTTCACAGTGCGAACACCACACACACGGGCTCTGGGCCTGGTAACCTGAACACCTTCAAGTATTTCGCAGCCAAGAAGCAATGTGTGCACATTAACAAACACCAGTGCCTACAACGCTCTGTAAAAACCCTGACTCTCTTGACAATAACTTAATACGACTTCAGTTTAATTGCGAGGAAAAGACATGGTCACATATTTTTAGGAAAATTTATACATACAGACGATATCTTTTTAATAGCAGTTGCTAGTTAACGTGCTCTCACCATGTGTCAGGCAGTAAGACGAGCACTTCACACACGTGCGTTACTGCACGCCCTCTGCACACCCTCCCAGGGAGGACAGGTAACCCTCCTCCAGCTGAGGAAACTGAGGCCCAGGGGTGTCAGATCAGCATCTGAATTCAAGTGTGACTCTAAAAGTCAAGCCCCCCACACACTCCCTCAGCCTTCTTACTGTTAAAGGTGAGTAACTCTTTCTCCTAAGCAGCTTTGCTGAGGTGTAACCGACCCACAATGAGCTGCGCTTACGTAACGTACAGTGTGATGAGTGCGCGTGCATCCAAGACGCCGTCACCACCATCAGGCAGGGAACATCTCCATCACCCCCAAAAGCTCACTGGGGCCCTTGCAATCCTCTCCCCCAGCCCCACTCTCCTCTAGCAACTGCTGCTCTATCTTCTGTTACTATAAATTAGTTTGCATTTTCTAGAGTTTTCTATAAATGGAATCACTCAGTGTGTAATCTGAGATTCGTCCACATGGTTGTACACACCAACAGTTCCTTCCCTTCTGTACGCGAGTGGTATTCCGTTGTAAAAAGTATTTATGCAGTAATCTGGGTAGGATCACACTTACACATGCACACGCACACACACCCAGGTTTCCCCAGCCCTCCCCAGGGGCTGAAGTCATACATGCAAGTTTCTCCTCCTTCAAAGCTCCATCAGGTCAACAGCGGGGGCCTGGCAGGATCACGCTTCCTCAGAAGGTCAGGCGCCGACCTCTGCGACAGCCACAAACAGCAAGGCTTTCCTGGCTTTTCTGATGCAACAGATACGAAGGCTCTGGTCCTTGTATCTCTGGTCCTTATATCTCTGGTCCTCTTATCTCTAGTCCTTGTATCTCTGGTCCTGGAGGCAAAGGGCAGCGAACAGAGCAAGGCTCACAGCGGGAATGAGTTCCTGCTCAGATCTGACATCAGCCTGGAACCAGCCCTGGACGCCCCGCCAGCCCAGCCGGTACCCCGGCAGAGGCGGGGCAGCCTCACTTGACATTCCTCTGCTAGCTGTCCTGAGTGTGGTCTTCTCTGAATAAGAAGACACCTAATTAGATTAAAGGGACTCTAATTTTTTCCTCGTTTGGTGTATTAGCCCCAAACACTATAATCCTTTAGTCTTTAATAGATTCAATGTCTAAAGTTTTGTTCTTAGTAAGTGACCACCCTGAGTAAGATCGGGCACTGCTGAGTCCTCTGGATGAGGAATCAGGAGCCCGTGTTTGGGTCGGGCCAGCAGCAGGTCCCCCCCGGGCCCTTTCCTCATCAGCACAGTGGACTGCAGCTTTATTTTTTTTTTTTAACAGTGAGTCAGTTAACTGACTTATATTGAGATTCCTAACTTACAACAAACAAACTAGACCACTCAGTGTGACCTGTGCAGCCTCTCCCTGTGGACAGCTGCAGGGAGAACCAGCAGGTCATGATCAGGCTGTGTGCTGCGCATGGGCGCCTCGACCACCACCCAGCTCCAAGTGTCAGTAAATACCCCTGGATGGTGGGTATTTGGGTGAGTCTGACCCACTTCTTTATCGTTTTCTGTATTTAAGCTTATTTTTGTTTATATCGAGCATTTCTTGTTCTTACTATCCGAAAAAACTATTTTCCTTTTAAAAAAGATACACAGCGATAAGAATTAAAGGCGTTAACAACAACAGAAAAACAGGCAAACTGGTCTTTATACAAATCAAGACTTTTTTGTATCAAAAGGCACTATCAACAGAGTAAAAAGGCTCTCACAGGATGGGAGAAAATATCTGCAGATCATATACTTAACAAGGGGTTAATATCAGAATATATAGAAAACTCTTAAAACACAAGAAAAAAAATTAACCTGATTCAAAAATGAGCAAAGGACTTGGATCACCCTTTCCCTGAAGAAGACACAAGTGGCCGATCAGCACATGAAAAGATGCTCAACATCACTGCTCCCCAGGGCGCTGCAAACCGAGACCACAAGGAGACACCACCTCACACCTAGCAGGATGGCTACTGTTTAAAAAAAATTCCCAAACAGAAAAGCAGCAGCACTGGTGAAGACGTGGAGCAGCTGACACCCTTGTGCGCTGTTAACCGGACTGTAAAATGGCAAGGCCACTGTGAAAGCCAGTATAGAAGTTCTGCCAAAAAAAATAGAACCGCTGTATAAAATTAGCACATGACCCAGCAATTCCACTTCTGGGACTATACCCACAGGAACTGAAAGCAGGGTCTGGAAGAGATATTTGCAAACCCATGCTCACAGCACTTTTCAGAGCAGCCAAAAGGTGGAAGCAACCCATGTCTGTCGGTGGGTGAGTGGTAAACAGAATGTGGTCCGTCCCTACCATGGAGCACTCTCAGCCTCGGAAAGGAAGGAAACTGACACCTGCTGCAACATGGATGGACCTTGAGGACACCATGCTCAGTGAAATAAGTCAGACACAAAAGGACAAATGCTGTAGGATTCCACTTACATGAGGTCCCGGGAGGAGTCAAATTCATAGAGACAGAACGTCGGAGGGGTGGGGGCCATGGGCTGGAAGAGGGGGATGGAGATTCAGTGTTTAAAGGGGACAGAGTCTCAGTTTGGGGAGATAAATGAGTTCTGGAGATGGGTGGTGGTGATGGTTGCACGACAATATGCGTATGCTTAGTGTCCTGAACTGCACACTTGAAAACGGTTAAGGTGGTGAATTTCATGTTATGTGTACTTTACCACAGTAAAAAAAAAATGGAGAGGAAAAAAACTAGAGCTGTAACATTGGACTTGGAGGAATTTCCAAGAGGCATTGTTGAATAAATAAAGTTTAAAATGCAAATACACAATGCAGTGTGTGAAAAACAAATAAGAAAAGGCCTAAATATGGTGGAGGAGTGTAACAGAGGGTAAACTTGGAGCCTGCTGCTGAAGCCACAGGCTTGCACCGAAGTCCCACAGGCTGACTTCACCTGCCATTTGCTGCTCGAACAAAAGTTAAAGTTTCAAAATTTTACAATGGGGGATTACACAAAAACAAGACAGGTCTTCCCCTGAGAATGGCCAAAACCCTGTGTCTGGTTACTTAACGGGGACGCTGGTCCTGGGAACCCTGTCCCACGCACAGCCCCGCCACACTGCAGCTCTTTCCAGGCCTTTCTGAAGCAAGGGGATGAGCGCCTACACCCCGAGCTGGGGTGGCATCTCCCAACAGGGCTGAGGCCACAGTTCATTTTTAACATCAAGGAACGAGGGCAGTCCTTTGTGTTGTCATTTCTAACCCCAAACAAGCCACAAAAACAGCAGTGGTGGAAACAAGATGGGCTGAGTGTATCGAGTGGCCTATGAGAGCAGTCGCTGAGAGACAAGGACTGGCTACTTTAAAACATGCATGGAGGGAAAGTCCACGAAGAGAAGGAGCAGAGCAGAGAAGAGAGTAAAGGCGACCAGACAGCATCGCCAGCAGCAAGTTTTACTTTGCAAATGGGGGTGGGCCATCTAGGAATTTCTGGGCCAGGTGCCCGGGCATTTCAAGCCAGATGCTCTGGGTTACACTGAGCGGCCTTCTGGGGGTGAGAGCAGCACAGTGGGGACAGCCAGGCAAGGAAAGCCAGGCTGAGGATGAAGACCGCTTCAAAAACACGGCAGAGGACATTGACCTCATAAATTTTTCATTAAAAAATAAGGGCATTATTTCCAAACATAAATCTCTGACTATTTAAAAAAGCAGCCCGTATAAGGCCCTACAAGTTCTGAAGAAGCAGAGCACGAAGAGCCTGCCTAGAGGGAACGAGGTACCCCCGGCTGCAGCACGCGGTCTCCGGCTTCTGCCGCCAGCAGCAGGACTGACAGCGAGTCTGCCCAGAAGCTTCACCATCTGGGGCTTGGTTTTCTACAAGGGCTCTGTCAAAGGCCCTTGGAAACGCTACTGATGGAAGAATTAGGTTGGGTTTAAACCAAAACACTGTGGCCGGGCAGACGGGAGCTGTTTCTCAGCTCAAGGTGGGGCTGTTAAATATTTCTTGTCACACACGGCAGGGTATGACGCCAGGGGCTGACTTGGCAGCCCCAGGAGGAAGCACCCTATGCTGGCCACCCACTGCGGCCACGGGGCTGAAGGAGCCTTCACACTGACAGCAGGCAAGGATCCGGGAAGAGGGGGTGGTCTGCGGCAGACAGCAGGGCTGACCCCCTCACACTCCAGTATGCGTCATCCTGACGCATCCACCACCGTCCTGATCTGGAAGAGAGGGCCACGCGGCCGGACGCACATTAAAACTCATACAAGGGCATTTCCCACATTTGATGGCAGAATTGACAACTACAGGATGAAAACGTCCAGTGGTTTGTCCTGGTTAATTTTATGCGTCAACTGGGCTGAGACTCGGCCACCCAGAAATCTGACTGCATACTCTGGACGTGGCTGTGAGGCTGTTTCTGGAACGTTTGATTCCATCCGTGCCCACCCCCCAACCCCGGTGAGCCTCACCCAATCCATGCAAAGCCACACAGAACAAAAAGGAGGGAATTCTCCTCTTGGCCTATCTTTGAGCCAGGACATCGGTCTCTTGCCTTCAGACTCGGACCAGTACTGGAACTGACACCATCAGTCCCTGGTTCTCAGGCCTTCAGGCTCAGACTGGAACTACTTATCACCAGCTCTCCCGGGGTGAACTCGCCTCCACAACCACGTGAGCCAACTCCTCGTAACCCATCTCCACACACACACCCCCAATGGGTTCTGTTTCTCTGGAGAACCTTGGCTAATATCTGTATATTTGCTTTGTCACTTGGACCAGGGTTTGTTGGTGTGTGTGTATTTACCACATATTATAGACACAAGTGAGCAAACCAGTGAGAATTATATCGTGAGTATTAGTAAGTGGAAGCTAAGGTACTTGCCGTCGTGGAAAGGTGTGCTAGATGCGGAGAGTCTCAGCCACCACCCAGTGTGACTGTTCCCGGCGGGAGAGGCTGAGAGCCACGCTTTTCCTCACACAGATATCCTGCTATTCCAGCACTGTTTGTTCCAAAGACCGTTCTTTATGGATTAAATCACTCTGACACCTCTTTTTATTTCTTTTAAAATCAGGTTTATTGAGGAGTGATTTGTACACAATAAAACTCTTTTTAACTGCACAGCTGGATGAGTTGGGGCAAATGTATACTATAATTAAGATACAGAACATTTCCCTCATCCTCCACCAACACCCAGCTCCAGGCAGGTACCAATTTGTTTTCTGTCCTACAGTTCTGCCTTTTCTAGAATGTCACATGAATGGAATTATACAGGAAGTAGGCTCTTGTGTTTGGCTTCCTTCACTGAGCAAGACGCTTTTGAGGTCTGTCCATGTTGTGGCCTGTGGCAGTAGTAAGTCCCTTTTTTACTGCTGAGCAGCATTCCACTGTATGGATATACCAACACACGTTTACCCATTTACCAAATGATGAACTTCGTGGTTACTTCCCTTTTTTGGCTATTATGAATAAAGCTGTTACCAACTTTTCTGCATTACAGACCTGATTTTTTTTAATGCTGAGACTTTCAAAAAGTTAGAAAAGATTGTTAATACAAAATATCAAGCAGATTTTTCATCTCGTGGAAGGTTCTGTAAGATCCATAAAAGTAGGTGTTCTACAAAACAGCTTTAGGGATTCTATGTAATAAAGGCCAATCAAACAGACCATCAAAATATGATATACGCATCTTAGATTATCAATCATTTTTCAAATATAAAATTTTAAGGGCTCAAGTTACAGCAAGTTTGCAGGATACAAGGTTAATACACAAAAGTCAACCACTTTCCTATATATCAGCAATGAGCAAGTGGAATTTGAAATTAAAAACACAACTCCTTTTATAAGTGCCCCCTAAAATGAAACACTTAGATATGAATCTACAAAATATGCATAAGATCTTTATGAGGAAAACTACAATGTTCTGATGGATGAAATCAAAGAATAACTAAATAAATGTCGAGATTCCACGTTCAAAGTGCTCTAGGACAGGAAGACTCAATATTGTCAAGATGTCAATTCTTCCCAACTTAATCCACAGATTAATCCAATCAAAATCCCAGCAAGTTATTTTGTGGATAGCAACAAACTGTTTCTGAAGTTTATACATAGAGGCAAAAGACCTAGAAGAGCCAACACAATACTGAAGGAGAACCAAGTTGGAAGACTGATGCTACCCGACTTCAAGACTTATATAAAGCTACAGTAATCAAGATGGCATGGCATTGGCAAAGAAAAGAAAAACAGATCAGTGGAACAGAACAGAGAGCCCAGAAGTAGATCCACATAAATATAGTCAACTGATTTTTAACAAAGGAGCAAAAAAAATACAATGGAGTAAAGACAGTCTGTCACTTCAATAAATGGTATTGGAACAACTGGACACTCAGACAGTAAAAAAAAAGAATCTAGCAGAGGAGGGTACAGCTGGGCAGAGTGCCTGCTTAGCATGCACAAAGCCCTGGGTTCGATCCCCAGTACTTCCATTAATAAATAAATAAACCTAATTACCTACACCCAAAATTAAAAAAAAAAAATCTAGGCACAGACCTTACTCCCTTGACAAAAATTAACTAAAACTGGATCACAGATCCAAATGTAAAAAGCAAAACTATAATACTCCTCGACGGTAACAAAGGAGAGAACCCAGGTGGCGCTGCATACGGTGATGCCTTTTAGAAACAACACAAAAGACACTATCCATGAATGAAATAATTGTCCACACAAAGATCTGTACAAGAATGCTCACTGTGGCTTTATTTAAAATAGCAACAAACCAAAAAACAACCCAGAGGTCCATAAACAAGTGGACAAATAAACTGCGGTGTACTCACTCAGTGGAAAGCTACCTAGCAATAAAAAAAAATGAACCACTGAGTCACACATCAGTACATGCAACAACACGGATGACTCTCAACGGATATTACACTACACGTAAGAACCCAGGAAACAAGAGTACATACATGATTTGATTCATAGGAAGTTTTTTAAAAGGCAAAATGGTGACAGAAATCATAGAATGCAAACAGGCAGGAGGAAATTTGGGTGATGGGAATGTTCTGATACTGTTTTAGTGGTAGTCACATAGGTGGATATTTCTGTCCACATTTGTTAAATCTTACACTTAAAATGCGTGCATTCTGATATGTGGAATCTAAAAAAAAAAGACAAATGAATTTATATATAAAACAGAAACAGACTCACAGACATAGAGAACAAACTTATGGTTACCAGAGGGGAAGGGGGTGGGAAGGGATAAACTTGGAGTTTGAGATTTGCAGATACTGACTGGTATATATAAAACAGATAAAACAAGTTCATACTGTATAGCACAGGGAACTATATCCGGTACCTTGTAGTAGTTTACGGTGAAAAAGAATATGAAAACGAATGTATGAATGTTCATGTATGACTGAAGCATTGTGCTGTGCACCAGAAATTGACACAACACTGTAAACCGAGTACACTTCAATTTTTAAAAAATGAGGGCCTTTTACTGCATGTAAATTACACCTCAATACGCTTGATTTCAAGAAAAAGAAATGTGAGCAGTCTCATAAGTCAGCCTCCAGAAGCTAAAACTTTTGTCTTCAGCATGAATGCCATGAACTAATCAGCTGTCACCGGTTTCTACAATACAGGATAAAAACACCAGCACTGAAGTCCTGCACGGACTTCCAGAGATCAGAGGGAGAAAGGCATTCCGAGGTCAAGTCCAACCTCTGCTGCGTGGCCTGGGGTATCACTTTGAGTCTGAGCGCCTGTTCTTTCTCTACAAAACGAGAACAATCAAAGCCCTCTGCAAACCAGAGCTACTGAGCAGGAAAGTGAGAAAGTAGCAGCTAAGTGCTGTACACACAGCAAGGCACGCTCTGTGGACCACGCCAGGGCCTCATGTACCTTCCTGCTCCACCAGACTCTCAGATGTTGTATTACAGAAATACAACTTGTTACTCTTATTAGCACTCATGCTTTCTACCAGTGGCCAGTTGTCGCCAAGAATAATGTATGTTTCCAAATAATTTTATAATAACAAGAGCTAATATGTTTTCCAAAGTGCTGTTGTAAAGCCTTGCATATCTTAATTTATTTAATCTTCAGTAATTGTGATAAAATTGGGGCAAAACAGTCGGGCAACTTGCCCAAGTATACACAGCTACAACGGATCAGGGCGGGCATCTGAACAACTGATTTGAGAGCTTAACTTCCCAACCACTTCCCTCTAACAGCCTCTCCAGTAGATATTTAATGCAGAATTGGTTGCTTTTTCTAGACACTCAGATTTTTATTAACTTTATGTCTTCTCCTTGTCCAGATGACCAACTTCTGAGCATGAAATCAAGTGACATGACCTTCATTAAGAAGTCCAAGAATGTTCAAGTTTTATTTATTTATGCTACTGGCAAAAAGACCAGAAACTACCTATGTTTTTTCCAGCTTTGCAAACACTATAGAAGGCAAATAATCCACTGCGGCTCCCATCGCTGCAGTCAACAGAAATCTGTAGTTTATCAGTGGTCTCAACACTCACTCTCTGCACCCTGTGTCGCCCAGCCCTGCAACTGATGCTTTGGTGCTGGATTAAAACCCCCGCTGCAAGGCAGATTTTCACTTGTGCCACCAGCACTGGGGTTTATTTGCTTATAAAATTACTCCATTTGTATTCAGTTAACCCTGAGAAGTAAATCTGACAGTGCATCCAAATAAAAAAATAAGTAATAAATGGTCACACTGATGAGAATGAAAGGTTGATGTATGTTCCTGAAGACCTCAACGAAAACTGAGCCCAAACTTGGCCTTTGAAGTAAAGTAACTTCCCACAGAGTTGGCCCACAGCACAGATGGGTATCCGCTCACACTGGTCTCTGAGTCCCTGGTCTCGAAGCCCCAGCCAGCGTCTCACAAGCAGACAGGATATTAGGGCAGGCACACCAGTCCCACGTTCCCAAACTAGATTTCAGCTTCCTAGAAGACAGGGACCACATCTACTGTATCTTCTATATTCCTCACAAGATGCAAATATTTGTTGCATGGTAACTGACGCTGGAATCCAAATAATAACTCATTTCCCAGAGTTAAGTCGACTCAAAGAAATTATTTCAAGGGAAAATAATGATGATAAATTTCACCAAGATTAGTTTAAGAACCTGCCCCACCTCCTCTACCCTCAACCCTAGTCTAACCCATCGACAGCTCCCACCTGCATTACTGCAACAGCCTCTGACCTGGTCTCCCTGCCTCTGCTCTCAAGACCATATAATCCACTTTAAACCTAGCAGCTATGCTTATTCTGCTAAAAGTCAGATCACGTCACAGCTCTGCTCAAAACCCTCCAATCACTGGAGTCCAATGGCTTCCCATTTCCAGTCCTTACATTGGCCCTTCGTGACTGGGATCCCACACGCTCATCCCTTCCCCTTCCCCTCCTCATCACTGGCCCCACTCTAGCCACAAAGTCCCCCTTCTTGTTCATCACCTGCACCAGCCAGACTCCCACTGTCTGGCCCATGTTCATCTGCATCTGGGTGGACTGCTCACACCGGGAATCCTGTGGCTCAATTCGGCACTTCCTTCTGATCTCTGTTCAAAGTTCGCCTCATTAGTGAGGTCTCCCCTGAGGACGCCTCACCCTGCAAGTCCGCCCTCCCACCTGCTTCTTCTCTGTCATTTGTCATCACCTCCAGTATCACATATTCACCAGTTTATTTGCTCATGGTCTATCTGCACTAGAGTATAAACATTAGAAGGGAAGTACTTGACCCCTCACAGTTTGTCACAGCTGCACAGCTGCAGCCTCAAGGCTACAAACAGTGCTTAGCATACAGTAGGTACACAATAAAGAGTTGTTATGCAATGGAGAGGCAGAGGGTGTCCTAGAGAGCTCATGATCCCCGGCAGGAAGTGACAACCTATCTCTTTGTGAAGCCTATACTGTGAACAAAGGTGCTGCAGTTTGAAAAAAAAAGAAGTTGTTATGCTCACAAAAACAGATAAACACAGCTGACCCTGATTTCATAATTTCTGAAACTGGGTGACAAGAGTTCATAACACCCTCTACTTTTGGCTATGTTTTAAAAATCATTTCGTAACAAATTAAAAAAAAAAAAAAACTAAAGAAAGCACCAAATCTCTGGTGTGAGACCACAGCCAAGGACAGGACACAGAGAACAATGACAATAATGCACAGGAAATGAGAACAGGTCAACTCTCCCCGGCGAGCAGGAGGGCCTGGTGAGTGATGCCTGGTGGTGACAGTCTGGCCTCTCCTTCAGTGGAGTTGGAAGCCTACTGCTTTGTCTTTATTTTGATCCACGTTATGTGTACACGTCCAAGGACTAAATCGTCCCAGGAGTTTATTACAAACACAGCCCCCAGTTCCTGCCTTTCATCACCTGCCTCCAACCTTCCTAGTTCTTTTTAGCTGAACCTTGTGGTGTCTCCACCTGCCTCTAAGTAACAGCCTTGGGCGATAACCATTGGTTCCCCTTGGGCATCGCCTATCCACTTCCCAATACGGTGGCAGGCAGTAGGCAGAAACGCAGTCTCTCTTTCCTCCCCTCGGTCCTTCAAACAACCATGCCCTGCTTAGCCCCACGCCTCCTCCAGACAGGCATATCATCATTTCAATCAGAGCAATATTCGATGTTTACGTAAATTATCATCATCGAGCAGAGGCTATCCACAGCTGAGCCTCTCAAGCACTGTAATTATTTTTTTTCCTGTACAACGGCTTATTTTCGCTAGAACTAGGTAACAGTATTGTGTTTTCATTGCTTTGTTTTCTATGTACTTACCACTAATCCAGCCCCAACCCTGCCAAATGCCTAAATCTCCCCTCCAGATGTTCCAGCACATCAGGTACCCTGTCAATTTCATCCCCCCCCCATCTCTTTGAGGAACCTTCTCACCAGCTCTCCACGACGGGTGCCTGCCCTGGCTGGCGTCCAAGCCTCTTCACCTCATCCAGCAGCTTCCTCTCACCTCTCCTCTGAGGACAATCCTGTCTCCTCTAGCTCGGTCCCTCCAGACTCACCACCTCACTGAGGAAGAGTGTGCCTGCCAGTCACTTCCTAAAAATACATGAGAGACAAAATTTGCGGAGTATGCCTGAAAATATCTTTATTCTATCCTCCATTGCCTGAGTTTAGAATTAAAGGTGGAAAATATTTTCCTTCAGAATTCTGAAAGCAAAGCTCTCGCATCTCCTAGCTTCCGAGGCTGCTGTGGATGGGTCCCCGAGCCGTTCTGCTTCACCCTGTGAAAGACTGTTGGTGGCCCGCTTTTCTTCTTTCTCTAGAAGCTAGCACAAGTTCTCTGTCCCAGAGTTCTGAAATTTCACAGCAACGTGCCTTGGAAAGGGTGCACCTTGTCTCTCTACATCTGAACTCTCATTATCCAAATTCTGGAACCGATTTCCTCAGATGCGCTTCCAAATAAATCCCTTGCTTCCAAAACTCTCACTAGTCACTGGGAGACACTCAGCATCCCTCACTACCCAAACCTGCCCCTACACTCGAAATGTCCAAATCGCTTACTGAACAGAAGGGGAGTGAAGGAAACCTGTGATCTCATCCACAGTGCTAGTCACTCAGTGGGCCCCTTCAATGCAGAAAGTTTTGGTTCTAGGAAATTACCTTATATCATTTTGTGGATGATTTTATCCCATTTTCTTTCTTACTGAAACTCTTATTATCCTGCTGTCAGTTGTCTAATCTGATCCTTTAATGTTCTTTTTTCTCTCATTTTCTATCTCTGTGCCTTTCTGTTCTATTTACTGAGTTCTCAACTTATTCACCCAGAGGTGTTTTTTTTTTTTTAATTTCTTCCATTGTATTGTTTATATCTATGAGTTCTCTTCTTGGTTTTTTGCTAAATGTTCCTCTATTTGTTTGTTTGTTTGTTTGTTTATGTATTTAAGCATCCTGCTTTGGTCTCTTGCTTGCAATTTTTCTCTTCTCTCCATGTGTGTATTAACGACAGGATGCTTTTTAAGTTTTCTTCCTGCTTACTCTCTATTGCTTCCAAGTGTGTGTTATGGTTCCTATCTCCACATGTCCTTGGTTGTCTGTTCCTATTTAAGGGATGGGGGATTAAAAGAATTTGGAAGCTCTGGACCGTAGAAAGGGGTTATTAATTATGAGCTTCATTAGCGGATTACCCAGCTGGGCCCCCTTACCTGGGGCCTCTGACTGTCACTATTTTTAGGTCCTTTCCCAGGCTACTCATTTTCCCCAAAGATTCTTCCATTCTCCTGCCTGGAGGGGAAAGTGCCAGCTGGTAGTGTCCTGGGAGCCAGGCACGCTCCATTCACTTCACCCTGTTGTGTTCTGCAGAGTGGTGCACCCCCTTCCCCAGTCAGCTATGCCCAGCGTTTCCTACTCCTCTCTGACATACTTAAAAATGCTCTAAACAGTGACAGAAACCGTCACCTACAGGATGGTTAACTACAGGAAGTACTGAGTTACCGAGTCAGTTATCATTAAGGACATCTGTTGGCAAATGACTGGAGAACCACCAGCCCTAGCTGCTGCCACAGAGCAACCACTGCTTTCTGAAGAAAAAGAGAAAGAAAACAACCTAAAAATTGAAACTGAAGATGTGAGTTTTAAAGCCATTACAAACTAGCAGCATCTGTTTCAGTATTCTCAATAACCAGTCTCTCATCCAGGAACGGCGCTTCAACCTTGAGATCCTTCTAGAAGAGAATCACCCACCAGCCTTGGTGAACGTGCAGTAACCACCACGACTGCGTGTCCACTGTCAGCCAGCACGCTCTCTTCCGCCACGGCCCCCTTTCCTGCTGGTATTCCCCACAATTCCGTGCCAGGACTCACTTTCTCTCTAAAAGCACATCTCATCCAGGATGGCCCACATGTACTGCAAATCCTACAAGTCTGAAAGTCAAATGTGTTTTAGCCCGTTCCTTCTCCAAAGCCACTCCCACACCCCTTCTCTCAGGTACCAGCCCTGTCCTCAGCACCCAAGTGAGAAATCCCACTTCCTTCTGCCTTCCTCCGTTTCCTCTGACCAGCCCACAGAGTGAGTGCCCCTGCACTGTGGGTTCTCCTGCTTGTTTCTACCTGACGCCCTTCTCCACCCTCCGCCACTGTCCTGGCCCGTGCCCCCTGCAACTGCACCCGGCTCCGTCACCAACTCCCATCTCTGGATCTGTCCTCCGCTCTCACTAGTGCTACTTCTCTCAAACACATCTTTCACATCCCACCCAAAACCCTGACCACGCCTCACCAACAGGATAAAAGTCCAGACTCCGGGGCAGAGCATTCAAGGCCCTTCAGTCAGAAACCTCTGTCCAGCCTTAGCTTCCATTACAATCCTCAAACCCCATCCCACAAGGAATACAAGGACTCACTGCTCCCCACCCCCAAATGTCTCATTCACGTTCCCATCTCCGCACACCTGGAGGCCTTCACCTGGAACGTTCTCCCAGTTCATATGTTGTCTCCACTGTGGAAAACTTCTCCAACACCAAGAAACAAGTTTAGCTGCTCCCTCCTTCTTCACACTTCGTAAACGTCTAGCTGACAGCACCAATCACACGGTATTATAGCCAGGCGAACCATGTCACCAGCATGCAGCCCAACCTGGCATATTACAAATGACGCGAGGCTCGGTGTTTGCGGAGTTGATTAAGTAGGTGCACACTGAGTAATGGAGAGCAGTGTTGCTGGCCAGAAGACACCCGCCCAAAGTCTTACAAACCAACTGGCAAGGAAAGCAAACATCCATGCAGTTCCACGCAGGCGCTCTCTAAATGCTCACATAACAATTTCCTAGGTGTTAGCTGACACCACCGCGGTAATCACGTTGCAATATGTAAGGGTATCAAATCAACTCTTTGTACACCTTAAAATTTACACAGTTGTCAATTATACTCCAATTAAAACATTTGTTTTCCTAGTATCTCCTTTGTCACCCAGACACCGGCCCTGCCTCACATCCTCAACACCAGATGCTGACAGAGAAGGGCTGAACTGTGTCCCGGTTTGGGGGCAGGTGGGGACCAGCTGCGCCTTCTCCCAGCCTCTCCCACTGGGCCCACACCTCAGGGGACAGCACCCCTAAAGAGGCGCTTGCCACCGTTCTGCCCACAACCCACATTCTCCTTCATCCCGGGTCTCCTGAGTCCCCCCACTCTGGCGTCGAATTATAAAATAAATAATTCAATAATCACGGAAACACTGCGGCTTGTTGTGCTCCGCGCCAGACGGAACCTCGGCTCGAGCCAACGGTCCGCCTGTGATGTCCTGGTGGCCAGGAGCCCAAATGGAAGATTAAGCCCCACTGTTAGCGACCAACGCATAGCTTCCTTTCGCTGCTTCTGGAGCAGAGGTTCGTGCGAGCGGCACTCTTCCAGGACCCGCCTGCGCCCGCGGGTCTGCGGTCAGCAGACGGGGATGCCCGCGGCCTCGGAGGCCGGGCACCGGGCGGGGGCTCCCCGTGCGAGGCGCTGGCGGAGGGGCGCGTGCGCCCGGGCCGTCCGCCCACGGGCGCGCCTGCTTCTCCCTCCACGCTCGCGACCAGCCGGAGCGGGGAGCGCGGGGCCGACAAGCGTGCGGGGAGGACCCCCGCCGGCCCGCCTGCAGGGCCGACGCAGGGCGGCCAGAGGCGGCGGGGACCGGCCCCGACGGCGGAGCCGACCACAGCCCCGAGCCTCCCCGAGGACGGGCGGCGCGGCGGGCGCCCCACGCCCCGTCCGGGCTCCCACACGCCGCCAGCCCTGGGGCTCAGAGACGGCGCGAGCCGGGCCAAGGTCACACAGCGGCGGCGCGGGGGCTCGGCCCGGGGCCACGCCGGACCTGTCGCGGCGGCTGAGGGGGCAGGACCCGCCGGGGGCCGCCGGGACCCCACCCCGCGCCTCCCTTCGCCCCACGCCCCACGCCCCGCACCTCGCCCCGCGCCCCTCGCCTCACCTGGCGCGCCCCTCGCCTCACCTGGCGCTCCCCTCAGCTCACCTCGCGCTGCCGCCGCCGCAGCCGCCTCGCGACCCGCGGACCCTCCCGAGACCGCCCCTCCGCTGGCCCCGCCCCCGGCGCCGGCGCCCCGCCTCCCGCTCCCCTTCTCGCGAGACGTCGCGGCCGGCGGAGGGGCCAAGGACGCCGAGTCGCGCCCCCCTCACCGCGCCTGCGCCCTCCGACCGCCCCGGGCCTCCCCAGCCAGTGCCATGTGGCGCCGTATTTACGTCCCGGGGCGACCCCGCCCCCGGCCGCCGGGAGCCCCGCCCCCTTCCCGGCAGCCAATCCTGTGCTGTCGGCGCCCGCGGCTGGCGCAGCGGTCGGGTCCCGCGACCAGCATTTACGCAGCGCCTGCTGTCTACCCCGCCTGTTCACGAGCTCCCTGCCTGCAGAGGACCCTTCTTGATGCCGGGCCCTGGGGCTCGCTGTGTGGCCTTGGGCAAGTGACTGAACCTCTCTGAGGTGTCTGTCTCTGAGTCCATCAGTGGGGTCGTGACTTCGCCCTGCAGGGAGCTGGTGAGACCCACATGAGAGGGTGCGTGTAAAGCGCTAAGATGCCGGATGCGCCGTTGTTCTTACTGTCAGTGGTTCTTTTAAGTGGTGGTCAAATACACATAGCATAAAATTTGACATCTTAACCATTTTTAAGTGTACCATTCAGGGGCATTAAGTACATTCACGTTTTGTGCAACCGTCTCCACTGCCTGTCTGCACAACTCCTTCAGTCAATGAAGTTTTACGTGGTTCCTTCCGATGGAAAGCCACGTCTCCATTCAGTCACAGCTGGGCCTCTACTCTAGAAAGGAGACAACAAACTGACCGTTTACCAAACCCTCCTTTCCGCTGGGTGCCTGCTTTAGCATGAACCACCGTCAGGCCTGTCCTGTTTTAAAAGCAAAAACCACACCCATACCCTTACCCCTGCAGGGAGCCCCTTCCCAGCTAACCTCTCAAAGCAGTGACCTCTTTCCACACCCTCCATTTCCCTGGACAGAGGCTGCCCCTTGCCGGCAGGCATCCCAGCTTGGCAAGGGCAGGAGGGCTCAGGGAGATGCAAAGATGCTGCTCACATTCCAGTTCTGCCATCGGGTGGGAGGTGACAGGTCGGTCAGCTGATTAATATGTAGACTGAAATAAAATACACAGCCTAAAAGTTGACAGTTATGTTTTATTCGGCGTACGTTTTTAGGGACTCAAGCCTGGGATGACAGTCTCTCAGATGGCTCTGAGGGACTGTTCCAAAGTGGCAAGGTAGAAGCCAGGATATATGAGTTTTTGCAACAAAGGCCAGGTAGTCGGAACATCAAAGGATTACCATTAATGAAAGAAAACTGGGTGTTGCAAGTTAAGGAAGCTAGCACTTTTCCACGTATGGGAAGGTGCAAAAGTCTGGGCTCAATGATATCATTCCTTTGATGTGCACCTAGCTGTCTAGGGCCAGTGTCCTGTTCTCTCCCAGCCTGAGTCCCCTCGGGGGCACCGTTAGGGGAAGCTGCAGAGACCAGGCTGCCTGCTTGTCTGCATCCTGAGTTCCCTCTGCTCACTGTCAGGGGTGGCGGTATCGGCTGATGACTTGATGGCCGCAGCATCCTTTGTTTACTGATATGGCTGGCAATATTTTTCGTTCACAAATAGGATTCAAAAGTTAGATATATCATCTGTGGTGTTTTGTCTGTGTGCTAGCTTCCTGTGGCTGCCACAACAAAGAATCCCAAGCTGAGCGGCTTAAACAACAGAGATTTAATCTCTCTCAGCGTGGAGGCTGGAAGTCCAAGATCAAGACGCCACCAGGGTCACTTCCTTCTGAGACCTCTCTCTGTGCCTTGTAGATGGCTGTCTTCTCTGTGTTTCTTCACGTTCACTTCCCTCTTTGAGTATCAGTCTCTGTGTCGAAATTTCCCCCTTTTTATAAGGACACAGCCACACTGGATTAGTGCCTACCCTAATGACCTCATTTTAACTTGAGTTCCTCTGTAAAGATCCTATCTGCAAATAAGGCCAACACTCCGAGGTACTCGGGGGCAGGCAGGACTCCAGGATGTCTTCTGTTGAGGGGAACACAATTTAGCCCATAACCGTATTTATCAAAAATTACATAACAAGCTGGTTTGCAGTGTTACTCCCTATTCCCTACCCATGAGGACAGTTCAAGTACGTTTTTAAGCCCTGACGACACCCAGTGCCGGTGAAGGTGCAGAGTGGCTGGAACTCCCCTGCGTTGCCGGTGGGGAGGCAAAATGGCACAGCTCCTTTGCAAGACAGTTTAGCAGTTTCTTAAAAAGTGAAACGTAAATCTACCATACAACCCAGCAAACCCACTGCTCGGCATTGACCTAGAGAAATGAAGGCTTAGATCTGCAGCAAAACCTGTACGCAAGTGTTTTTAGCAGCTTTATTCATAACTGCCAGAAACTGGGAATAACTCCCAAATCCTCCAACTGGCAAGGGAACAAACACACTGGGGCACAGCCACACACGGGAGTACGACTCAGCAGTGAAAGGAGCTAGCCGCCGGTGCCCACAGCAGCACAGAGCCACTCCGGTGTGTCATGCTGAGCAAAAGAAGCCAGTCTCAAAACAGCACATCTGGTGCGAGTCCATTCAGATGACCTTCTGGAAGAGGCAGAACCGCAGGGACAGGTGCTTCCTGGAGCCTGTGGTTCCGGGAGGGGTGGCTGCAGGGGCCATGGGGAGGTATCGCGGTGGTGGAACCGTCTTCTATCTGGATTGTGGTGGTGGTGGCGGTTACATGACTATATGCATTTGTCAAAATTCCTAAAACTACACTCAGAAGGATGCATTTTTGTCTTATATGTAAATTATACCTCCACTTAAAAAAAACCTTTTTAAACGTAATTTCCCCCAGCTGAGATTTTGCTGATTATGAAGAAGTGGTGCATCATGCAGATGAAACGAAACCACTTACGCTGCGGACCCGAGGACCCGCGGACCCGCGGACCCGCATTCAGAGGCGCCTGGTTAATGTTTGCTCTAGGTCAACGCTTCCCAGAGTACCCCCTGAAATGGCAGCCAGCAGAGGGGGTTCTGGGCGTCCTCTGGATGAGATGAAAGGATTCCCTGGTCAAATAAGAGTGGGATACAGGAAATAAAGTTTTAAATGTTTAATTGCAGCCATACTTCTCAGACCCTTTGCCAGGATAAAGCCTGTTGTAAATTGTAAAGAGTTTCCCTGTGAGTTACCCAGGCTCAGCCCCTGGGGGTGTTGCTGAAGGTTTATTTGAATTAAGTAAGTGTTCAGGTGCCCGGGAGCCAGAATCTCACACTGCAGAAGCCTTCTTGGGAGTTGGAACGAAGCAGCAAGGCTGTTCAGTGAGTGCCAGGACTCAGGCTCAGCAAGCAGGGCAGGGGTCTTGGCCCACAGGACCAGGAGCTGAGACAGAGACCTCCCCCCCCTGGGGGTGAGAAGGACTGGGAGCAGCTGCAGAATGGACCAGGCCCCCTTCTGGGGTGACGACATGTTTTGGAACCAGGTAGAGGTGGTGGTTGCCCAACATCGCGAATGTACTAAATGCCACTGAAGCGTTCGCTGGGAAGGGTTGATTTTATCTTGTGTCAGTTTCACCTCAGTTGAGAATAAAACCCCAAAACCAGTTCTCACATTAGCAGCCTACACTTTTACATACGCTCTCTGAAATAGCTACGTGTTTGCTCCTCATTCAGAGAGTAGCAGAAGCTCAGAGACGTTAGCCAACCAGCCACAGGCACACAGCTGTGTAAGTGGAAGAGCTGGGAACAGAAGCCAAATCTGGGACTCCAGAGCCCGAGGTCCACTGCCCTCCAGCGATCTCCTTGACCGGAGGGCACCTGCTGTGAGGGACCTGTGAACGGACCAGCTCTGCCCCAGCGATGTTCCCTCCCCCTACTGTGACGCTCATGCCCCCCGCCTTCCAGTCCCCAAGCTTCTCCAAGCAGGTGGACCCCAGCTGGCCATCTTTCCCCACCTTCAGGGCCCCTAGGCCCCTGAACAAAGGCTGCAGTTTCCACAGGACTGACCACAGCCTGGCCCAGTCTCCACGTTTTAATTTGAGTTATTGAGTTAATTTGAGTTATTTAAATTGAGTTATGTCCTGTGCCGAAGACAACTATTTCTGCTTTCACAACCAGCTTTGCAGCAGAGAAAGATAGAAGCAACTATGTCTTGGGCCAGGAGATGTCAGCTGCTCCTGTGAGAGGCAGCGGGGAGACGCCGACCACACGATCCACGTGAGCATCGACAGGGTGAGAAACAAGAAGGGGACGGAGAAGGAGAAGTGTGAGAATTGCAAAGTCAGCTCACCTTCTCCTCAGGTGACGAGAAAACCCAAGAGACGGCCGGCCGGAGGCACCGGACCGGTCAGCCTGCGCTCGTGTGCCCCAGCCCTGCCCCAGCCTCACTGCTGGGGTCTGTTCCGTTTCAGACGTGGGTGCGCGTGGTGTGCGGTGACGCAGGAGGGGTCGGCCCCTCCCCGGACGCTGGGGCAACTACCCCACTCACAGGTGTCCCCAGTGGCTCCCTCAGCCTGAGCCTGACCTGGAGGGTGACAGCCTGGTGTTCCAGCCCACGGAGAGCTGTCCCAGCGCAGAAGCCGTGGCCTGCGGTGACCCTGGGGGAGCGCCCACGATCAGGAATGATTCAAAAAAGGCCTGAGGCTCCCCGTGAGGTCCCTGGGAAGAGCTCTGATACTCCGGATGGCCCTCTTCTGAAGGCGGTTGGTGAGGGAGCCACCAGGTCTGGTGTAAAGGGCTGCAGGAGGCTGCGCCTGGCGCAGGCGGCCCCCGAAGCGTTGCTACAAGAGCCCCCGTCTCTGAAATCCAGCTTCTGGGTGGGAGACTCTGGCTCTGAGATCAGCGTCTCCAGCCTCCCCCTGCCCGTGTGCTGGCTCGGCTGCCGCCGTCTTTACTTTGGTCTTCTTGGCCTCCTGGTGCTGCCGCCCTGGTGCCTGCAGGGGTGGCTCGGGGGCAGCGGGCTGTGGTGCTGGCCTCCACCATCTGCAGATCCTGGAGGGGACGGGAAGATTTTTGTCTGTGGTCAAGGCGAACTCCGGCAAAGCCAGAGCCCAAGCCTGGGGTGGGTGCCCTCGCCCTGGCCTCGGCCTCCTGCCAGACTCAGTCCCAGAGCAGCGTGGACTCTTCTCCCCGTTCCGGTCCTGCCCGTGCCCCAGCCACCCTCTGGGCCCTGTGGGACCTCACCTGCCTGACTTGGGGCCTTGCTTCCGAGTCTTTCCTGGCCTCTGCTCCTCTCAAAGCACCAGGCCTGCCCCCCAGACCCCCTCAGCCACGCCCTCCACTATGGTGGACACATGCCGTCAGGACAGGGACGGGGAGTCCTCGTGGAGAAGCCCCACCCCTCACGTTTAGAGACCCGATGTCTGAGCCGCAGTGCACAGCTGGCCGTTGCTCAGACTGTGCCCGTCTGGGAGCTTCTGCCCCAAGGCTGTGGCCAGTGAGCACCTGTGACACACTGCCCCCAAGAACCGTCAAAAAGAAAGGCGTGGTGACGAGAGGCTCCTAAACCTTTCTGAACCAGTAATCGAGGGAATGGCTTACAGGTGCAGCAGGAGGGACCAGGGCTAGATACAAGGAAGAACTTCCTGCACGGGCCCAGCCCTTCCTGGTGGGTTTAAGCCTGTTGTGGATTTACAAGCATCCTTAGAGACAGCTTGGCAGCGTGTCGGTTCAGCAGCGAGAGAACAGTGCCACGGCATCAGGGAGTCTCCTGCCCCCAGAAAGGATGCGTGCAGCGTGGGCCTCACAGCTGGGGTGAGGGTGACGTGGACGTGGGTGCCAGAGTGACTTAGAGAGCCCCCGGGGTTCAGCAGACGCTCAGACACATGAGTGTTCCGCCTCGAGATACAAAAACTGGACAAGAGAAGGAGGGGGTGAGGAAGAAGTGAAGGGGCATTGGCACACAAACAAACTTGTGTCTCGTGTTCTAAGATTAGTACACAGACGGGGAGGGTATGGCTCAGGGGTAGAGCGCATGCTTAGCACGCACGAGCCCTGCGTTTAGTCCCCAGCACTGCTGTTAAAAAAATAAACACATGAATAAGTAAAGCTGGCTGTTTCTCTTGCCGTCCGAGATGGCCTGCACTCTGTCTATGGAGCATGTATCTCTCTGAATAAATCTACTTTTACTCCAAATTAATAAATAAACCTAATTGCCTCTCCCCACCCAAAATACACAGGACAGGACAATTTTACAGTAAACTTGTCACTTCATCATAAGGCTAATGAATGTGCAGAATTACACATTTCTGGGAAGAGGGTTGGCAAGAAGTTACTTGAACAGAGCAGCAAACCTGCTCCCGAGAGAGAGAACATGGGTGGAAGGGTTGGTCACGATCTAGGCCCTGTAGTCCAGTTGAGTAGTCAGGGACCGAGAGGGCCACCGAGCCCAGAACGAGGTGCGGTCACATCTGGGCACGTGCCCTGCTGTCCCGGCATGCACAGGAGAAGAGGCACTGCGGGCACAGCCCCCAAGGGGAGGGAGCTTGTGGAGCGGGACCTGGTGTGGGGGACACGTGCCCTGAAGGGACAGCCTCCCAGGGTGAGGAGACGCGTGGTGGTTGCTCAGGTCCGAGGTTGGGTGCTCGGCTGCCCTTCCCTCGTGGGTGAGGGGCAGTCGACTGGTCACGTCTGATGCACAGGCTCCACTGTCACGGCCCGCTCTGGGGAGGGTCGCTGCGAGCGGTCTCGTCTGAGGGACACAGCCTCGTCAGCGTGGGGACGAGCGGTGAGGGTCAGGGCCGAGGCCGAGTCCTACGCTGTCCTTCCCCCAGTGGGTGCGGGGCCGGGGACGCCTGGGCAGGTCCGGGGGCCCGGCTCTGTCCCCGACCTGACCTGACCGGGAGGATGCACAGGGGGTATGGGCGGGGAGGCGGGCTCACCTCGGATGCCCCGGGGCAGGAGGGGAGCCTCGCTGCTGCTCTCCCGGGTGGCGCTGGGGAAGGAGCGGCTGACCTCCGGCCTGGCGGCCTCATCTGGACAGTGAACAGGAGGGAAGGAACGCTGAGATTTCCAGGGGTCCTCCAAGGAGTCCTGGGGGTAAACGGGTGAGGACTGGGTGACGTGCCAGATCAGGACCCACCCTGCTGCTCTCTCCGGAAGTCGCAGGGCCTGTGCGCCCCCAGCCAGTGGTGGCTGTTTTCACGAGAGCCCCTGTCTGAGTCTGACCTTTCTAGAACTGGCCCCTCCTCTGGCTTTGGTTCCTCTCCCTTCGCCTCAGCCAAGCTCTTGCCTCCTTCCGTCTGCTCCCTCCTTGCTCTGAGCCGCAGGACATGGCCGTGGCGGTGAGAGCACTTCCTGGGCTGACAGAGCAGCTTAACCCGACATCGTCATCAAACAGGAAGAGAAGCAAAGAGGGGGTTTGGGGGAGAGAAACGGGTCTCTTCCAGGGGTGGGGCGGGGCCTGCCTCCCCCCAACCTGCACAAGGTCACCCCCACTCATTCACTCATTCACCCACTCAACTCCTATTTATTTATTTTTATTTTTATTTTTTGGTGGAGGGAGGTGATTAGTTTTTTAAAACATTTCTTAAAATTAATTTTTATTTCTTCTTAATGGAGACACTGGGGATTGAACCCGGGACCTCGTGCATGCTAAGCACGTGCCCTTCTGCTGAGCTGTCCCCTCCCCCTTCGACTGCTGTTTACGGAGCGTCTGCTGTAATTATTGGGCACATGGCGGTGGCTGAGACCCACAAACATCCCTGCGCGCACGGAGCCCCCGACTTGGCGGGAAGACAGTGAACAAAAACGTGAGCTCCAGGTGCAGTCCTCTCACTGGGGACCCGCGCTGTGGGCCCAGTTAGAAATGGCGCCTGGCGGGGACAGCAGTGCTGAGTCAGGATCTGAAGGTGGGGAGGAGGGAGCTGTCTGTCTCCAGACCTTCCTCTTGTAAAAGAAGCCGGACTTTGGAATTTTGTGTGCAATCTGGCTTTTCACATTATCTGAAAATGTGCTGCTGGTCAGCCGGGCTCTCCCACACTCGGGGCTGGTTTGGTCTGTGATCTCTGTCATAGGAAGGAAAGTTCTAAGCTGTTCTGGATGTTAATAAGTTGCTCTTAATCAGGGGGAAGGAATTCCTCATGTAGAGGAACTGAACCACTTTTCAGGAGGGTTTTAGAATGGTTTCCCCTCCCCGAACGAGCTGGGTGGACATAAGGGGAGACTGTCCTGCCCTTGGCCCAGGATGGGACAGATAGAGAAGGTGCGGGAACACCCAGGGAGACCAGGAGCCGGGCTGGGCTGCCCTGCGAGCCCCGACCTCCCCTCCGCTCTGCATTGATCACTCTGTGAAATCGGCACCCGTTTGGGCGGGCTGTTGTGGGTGATGAGTGAGGCGGTGCACCGGCACCCCACCCCCCGCATCTGCTGGCCTGTAAGTGTGGGCTCCTCCCCCTCCTCTCGGACGTGTGGGCTGCGGCTCAGCACTGCACCCCTGGACACAAGACCCACCAGGGCCCTCGCTGTGAACAATGGGAGCCCCTGGACCTCTCAGCCGGGGGAGCCCCGGCCTCTGCAAACAATGAGTGTGTGCTGGGAAGGCCTGTTTTCACACTGTCCTGCACGGCCCCGCCAGAGAAGGGGGGTACCCGGTGCACCTCCGTGACCTGCAGGCCCTCACTGCACACCTGTCAAGTCTAAATGTGTTCTTTCTCCAAAAAGAGGGAGCAGGCTCAGAGAGAGGGACCTGGAGGCCCCAATCCCGGCTGTGCCACCGATGCACATTGTGATCCCAGAGATCTCACTTCCCCTCTCCAGGCCTCAGTTTACCCGTCTGAACCACTTGGGCTACGGATCTTGAAGGATCATCGACTTTTCCAACACAGGAACACATAGTTGTAGAGCTGAGAACCTCTGCCCCCAACGGGGCCTCTGCAGACACAGTTGAGAGAAGGGGGTCCCAGGAAGGAGGGCTCGGCCCCTCCCTGCAGCGGGCTCAGCCTGGTCCCAGCAAAGACGGGACGTGGGCCCTCTCCGGCCACCTGAGAGGGCCAGTACTGGTTCTCACTGACAAAGGCTGATCTCTCCTGGGTGTGGACTGGGCACCAGATGATACTGGGGAATTGCTCTGAAGTTCTCTAGCTGTGAAGTGCAGCAAACACTCTTGTCCATTAGCAAGAGCTCGTGAAATACTTATGGGTGAAGCGACATGATCCAGGGTTTTCTTGAAATACCTCCAGGAAAGCAGATAACACACCAACAATGAGAATGTGCAAAGACCTCAAAACAAAATCTCCAAAGTACTGCAGGCGACGCCGGCTGCCCCGGAGGCTCTGACGCTGACTCTGCTTCTGTATGTCAGGAATTTCAGCACAAAACGCTGGGAAAGCAAACTCCTTTTTAAAATCATCTATACAAACTCATTCCAAGGGGCTTATCTCCAGAGGAGATATAAACACCATCCCCAGCGACTGGAGTGAGGGAGGGGTGGCCCCGGGATACTCAGCCTCCTGGCTTAGCAGTGAAATCCAGTCCCCTCTCAGCACCATACCTGTTACTTCCTGTGGCTCCCCTCCCCCAGGCAGGTGCTGCGTCCCCACCTCCTCCAGGTGGAGAACCTGCGGGGAGGGAGGGGTGGACAGCTGGCCCAGCCGCCTGCACTGGGACCCTTCTCTGTGACGTTTTATTGTTCTATGACCATCTAAACACACACACAAAATTAAACACTTTGGGAAGCAAAAAATTCTGTAAGAATAAAGAACACTTTCGGTGGTTTTCAGTTTCTTAGGTGCTACTGCAGGCCTGTGTGGTTTCTGGCAATTGCAGAAGCTGAGTTGAGAAATCACAAATAAATCTGAATTTTGTCAAGACTGAACTTCTGAAAAGCCCTTGAAGACGTGTATATGAATCCGGTTGTGCCAAGGCGCACATCTGCCAGCAAGACAGAGAGTGTGTACACTGCCTCCGCTGTCTTTGAACTGTGGTATCCAGCACCCTAAAAATGCACCCGCCCTTTGGCCCACTAAGAATACTCTTAATAAAACAAAATAAGGAAAAGACGTCTGGAAGCAGGGTTAGGAGCCTACCCAGGGACCAGCCTATCTGACATTGAACCCCGACTCTTCCACTTGGGTAAATTCCTTAACTCCTCTGTGCCTCAGTTTACTCATCTGTATCATGGGGATAACAGTCGTTCCCTGAGGGAAGGCCCAGCACATAGTAGGTGCTCAGTACCTGTGAGCTGCTATCATATAACCAGCGATAGAGGCCAAGGCTCTCGACCGCCCAAGAGCTTGCCTGTCTGGTTTTCAGTCTATATTGGGCTGATACTTTTGCAAATATAAAAAAACCAAATCACTGGGAAAGTTAAATGAAACCGGGAAGAGTCCAGGCTGTTGACAAGTCAGGGTGCTGTCTCATCGCCCGCGGGCTCCTCCCTGAACGCTCGGTCTCTGCGCCTCACCCCTCTGGCTGCAGGTCAGGAACAGCTGGTGTGCCCCCTCCGAGGAGCCCGGACATCCACGGGCCTGCTGCCACAACTCTGGTAACCTGGACACCACCCTCACATCCCTGGTAGGGGGCAGATGTTCATGGCACAGTGCCCCTGCAAGGACGCTGTCTCACAGGGATGGGGTGGCGGGCGGACGAGCGCTTTGCTACTTATAATTTTGTCTGTATTCCAAAGTCTTCACAATGAGTGTATGTTGCTTTGTAACAGCCACCACCACAGGAGGCTGGATTCAAACCTGCACTGTAAGGAGTCGTAGGGGCCAAGGGTCAGGACTGAGTATGGGCAGCCAGCCGTATGTGCCCAATTTCAATCGTTTCCTTAAACTCTACTGATATGTCAGGCAGGCCAGAGGCCAAACGAAGCACTCCTGCAAGTATGTCTGTTCACACAGCCAGTGGCTTTGGCTGGCTCACTGCCCAAGGAACCTGAAACGCACGCACACCAAGGAACAGGCAGCTGATAGCAGGCCAGACTGTCTCGCCTTCCAAAGATTTACACGTGGGAGAACGGGCGGAGTCTTAAGATACGGAAGAAACATCTCACCGTTCTCTTTTCCTTTTTCGACCCTGTACCTGCATGGACACTGAGGCTGGGTTTTGTCTTCGAGGCTGCAGGCACCGCAGGGAAAATGCTCTTTCCCGAGGACTTGGACGGCGGAAGGAGTGCGGAGGGCAGCTGGCTCTCAGCCATGTGCTCGGCCGAGGGCGGCTGAAGTTTCTCCGTCACCTGCAGGGGAAAAGTCACAGGGCGTGGGGAGCAAATGGGGGCGGAATGAAAAGTCAGGGTCACTCTGAGCTGAAGCCACGTGCTGATTGTTAAACACCTACATGTGCCAGACCCCTGCAGGCACGTGGGTACCTCGGTGAACACGACGGTCAGAACTGCTGCTGACATTCACCTTCGACCCCCAAAGAGCAGTGAATGAATGAACGAATGATGGTCTCCTGGCTTTTTGCCCCCTCCTTTTCCCTTCTCAATCACCTGCCCCCATGGTTTAGTTCTCACCTAAACCCCCTGTGATGGTTAACCTTTAAATCCATAGACTGGGTGAAGCAGATTGCTCTCCCCAATGAGGTGGACCTCACCCAATCAGCTGACGGCTCAAATAGAACAAAAAAGGCTGACTCTCCTGTGAGTGAGAGAGACCCTCCCTGCCTGGCTGCCTTCAGCTGGGACATCGGCTTTTTCCTGCCTTTGGACTTGAACTGAAACTTCGGCTCCCACGGATGTCCAGCTTGCTGGCTGGCGTGCGTGTAGACACACACACATTTTCTTTTGGTTCTGTTTCTTGCGAAAACCCTGATTAGTACACCCACCTTCTGCTCCCTGCCACTGTCCCACCTTTGGTTCCGCTGAGTGGTGACCAGGGCCATTTCTGCTTGAATCAGCAGCGCCCACTGTGTGCCCAGCGCGGCCCGGGGGCTGGCCGGCAGAGGCAGACAGGGGCTCTGGCAGACGGCGCCCGGGGGCAGCCTGCTGTCTCGTCTCCCTGGGTCTGTCTGACCGGCGGACGGCGACAAGGCAGCCCCCTCGGGGAAGACTGTCACCGTGCGAATCCAGGGCTCCGCCTCCGCCACGCAGACATGGTCCCACACCATTGTGGTCACCTTAACTGCACGTGCTCTCTGCTTTTGCTTAATCCTGTTTCCCTGAGACTTTTGCTCAATCCTGTTTCCCTGAGACTTTTGCTCATGTCGACACTGTCCAATATCCCAAGAAAGTCAGTCAAAATGAACACTACTATTCCCATAGGGATGCGTAGGCATCATGCGTGACAGTCAAAAATGCAAGGCACCTTCGTGGCCCTTTAACAGGGAACAGACAGCCTCAGGGGGCCACGAAGGAACCGCGTGTGGCCGGTCGGCCCTCGGCAGGTATTGATGGAGGACCCGGCGCCAGACGCGGGGCGGAGGGGCAAGCCTCGCGGTGGTCCGTGCTTAACAGCTCGCCTCTCACGCCCTTGTTGTTTATGTTTTAGAGTCTAGTCATCAGACTTTCCTTACATTAAAGCACAAACACCACGTAGGCACGTGAGAATTTATGGAATCACGTTAAGGGGAGAAACTCAGGTCATGAAACTGTATCTCCCGGGGGTGATGCCCACGCACTGGTGTGGACACGTGGCTTCAGGTTGGGCAGGAGGGAGATGGTCCCAGAGGAGGTGAGGGTGGGGCCTGGCTCTCCGCTCTTCCTCACGTCTCGGGCCCTCCCACACCCACCCCCACCACGACTTTGTCCAGGTCAGTCCCTCTGCTTCTCCGGCTGGACCCCTGGGACTGGAGCACCCGGCCAGCGTCCACCCACCGGCTGCCCGCTCCAGGTGCGGGAGGGCGACCACATCCTCCTGGCCTTCCTCTCCATGGAGCGGCCCCTGCCAGGGCTGGCGTGGGGCCACCTCTTGTGTGTTGGGCTGGCCTCCGGGGTGACACAGGGCTTGGGGTCCCTGGAGTCGAGGGCTACCTCTGGAGGGTGGAGGGAGGAGCGGCCGCTGCCGCCCTCGCGGTCCTGCACCCAGGAGCGCCGCGTGGCCGCGATGAGAGCGATGCTCTTGGTGCTTGCGGCCATCTCCTCAAGGGCCTGGGCGCTCAGCCTGGCCTGGGCCTCCGGCCTCGGGGTGGGGGTGCCTGGCTCCAGGCTCACCGGGGAGCACAGCTTGGAGACCAAACTGCTCACGTTCAGGGAGCTCGACTTCTGCGGGAAAGGGCAGAGCAGCGGTCAGAGGTCACCGGGCCATCCCTGTGGCCCCAAGTGGGGCCCCCAGAAGCAGACCCAGGACAGCAGTTTATTTGGGGGCAAGACTGTTGGGGGTGGGACGAGGGCCGGGGAAGCCGTGTGATGGAGCCAGTTCCTGACAGGGGACGCCCTGTGAGGCAGAGCAGCGCTGGGGCATCAGGGTCCACACCCCAGGGCCGAGGGGTACGGGATGTTTACACAGCACTCCCGGAGTCACTCCTGGGGGCTCCTCCCACGAGATCCTAACTCCCCAGGACCCCAGCAAGGGCAGCTGGCTCCCTGGCAGGGGGCATCCTCAGCACAGACGCCCCGGCGGTGGAGGCCAGAAGCGTCGGGGCCGCGCACTTACAGCATCACTAGTACTGACGAGGGCTCCGGCTTCGCGACAGCAGCTCACAAGCAAGGGCCAAGGCGGCCAGCCTGTGGGTGTCCTAGGCCTCCTCCCGCGCTCCCAGCTCGCCTGTCTGCCCAAGGGCGCCTCGCACCTGCCATTCGGCTCCCCACCTCCCGCCCCCTCCCACAAGGGGAGGGGAGCCTTCGTGCCACCTGGGAGAGGGCCAGGCTGCTTACACGAGGAAGTGGAAGCGGTGGGAGGAAGTGGGGAGGGGAGGCAGGAATGCAGTTCACTCTGCGTGGAGGGGCACTCCGGGGTGGGGCATAGGGGCTGGGCAGAGGGTCACTGAGCCTCTCAGGGGACGGTGGACGGGCCTCTTCGAGGGTCTCCCAGAGGAAGGAATTGGACTTTTCCTTTTGGTTGTTACCCCATGTTTCTTTGAGTTTAGCACCGTTCTGAGGCTCCTGGATTCGTCATTTTACAGGTGGAGAAATAGGGGCTCAGAGACATGAAGCAACTTGCCCAAAGTCACACAGCTAGCAAGGGACAAAGTGGGGACTTGATCCCAGGGCTAACCAGACTGATGCCTGAGCCCAACCTCTCAGCAATTGGACTATTCTGAGCCCCCACAGCGCCCACACTCTGGAGGAGGGGAAGCTGTGCTCTTTAACTCATTCACTCATTTAATCCTGTGAGGTGGGTGGGGTTACCCCCCACCCACAGATGAGCACAGCAAGGCCCAGCCAAGCTACCAGGAACCAGCAGCAGGGTGAGCAGCCACCTGACTTCTCTGAGTCTCATGTGTTGCTTATAAATCGAGGGTAATGACCACCCCTGCCTCATGCATGGCTGGGGGGAGCGTTTGCAGTGGGGTGAATGGTGTCCCCCAAATCCATGTCCACCTGGGACCTCAGAGTGTGCCCTTTGGAGACAGGGTCTTTGCAGATGTAATTAAGCTGAGGGTCTCGGGATCAGAACACCCTAGATTGAGGGTGGGCCCTCTGTCCAGTGACGGGTGGGCGTCCTACAAGAGGAGGGGCCCAGAGCCACACAGAGAGGAGGCCTGTGAGGACAGAGGCAGAGATGGAGGACGTGGCCAAGGGGCGCCCAGGGCCGCCAGGCCTGGACCAGGCAGGAGGGACCCGCCTTCAGAGCCCCGGGAGGGACAGCTGATGGTGGGCTTGGCCTCCAGAACCGGAGACAACGAACGCCTGTGGTTTCAGCTAGTCTGTGGCGCCTTGTCCCGCCCCACCCCGGGACACTAACATGGCGACACCAGCGGGCTCAGGACACGGTCGCCGCCATTGCGACAGCTGCTTAAGCAGAGGCCTCCTTCCGGAAGCTGCTCCCGTGCCCGCCCCTGAGCTCCCCAGAGCCGGGTGCCGCGAGCCCCGCACACACCAACCTCGCGGATGGGAGGGGTCAGCAGGATGCGCAGGGATGGCGGAGGGAGGAGAGAGTCCTGCTTTCCCAGCTTCCTAGATGGCGTCACTTCTGATGACTTGTAACCATCGCTGAGGGTGAAACACCAAGGCCTCAGCAGGGCCAGCTGCCAGGGGCCCCGGGTCCTCCATCGCGGCTGGGGGAGGACCAGAGCCTGGCCCTCCAGCCACGGCGGCTCACACGGAGGTTGAGCTGCTGTGGTTTGGGGCCCGGCTGGCTCATTCACCCACCCCCTCATGCATCTGAGCACCTGCCATCGCAAACCGACAGCCGGGGGGCCCTGGGTCCCAGTAGATGCAGCCCTGCCCTGATCACCCTGTGTTCTGAGCCAATGGACATGTGGACGGCGGGGCAGGCGGTGACACTCGCTCTGACGAGAATGGGCGGCCGGAGCCGACCTCACTGAGGGGCCAGCACGATGGAGAACCTAGCGGTCTTTGTCCCCAGTCCTGGCGCCGACCTTGAGGTCCCCTTGGAATTTCCGAGACAGAAAGGTGACTGTGGCATTCCCTAGATGTCATGACAGGGGTGCTCACCACAGAGCCCAGCCCAGTGGCTCGAGGAGGGGAACTCTGGGTCAGTTATGTGGCCAGTGATGTAACCAGTCGTGCTACGTAATGAAAACTCTGGACACTGAGGCTCGGTGGAGCTGCCTGCTGGTGACCATGGGTATGTGCAGGGAGGCCGAGGTGCCCTGACTCCAGGGGGAGAGCGGGTGCCTTGCCCCCCGGGCCCCTCCAGACCTTGCCCCATGTGTGTGCTACATAGCACAACTGGAGCCCTAGTTTAGTGCTTCAGTGAGTCCTCTGGGTCATTCTAGGGAGCTATCAAACAAGACGGGGTTGTAGAACCCCCCAAAGTTGCACTCAGCCGGACAGGAGGGCCGGGGGCCTTGGGATCCCATTTGCAGCTGGCATCTGACATGGGGGCACAGAGCTGAGGACACCCTCATCTCTCTGTGGAGAATGGAGCCCTCAACTGGTGGCATCTGATGGCCAACTCTGCACAGTTAGTGCCGACACAGAGCTGCACCACCCCTGGTGGTGAGACCAGCTGTGGGAGAAACGTCCGGGCCAAAGCCCAAGAATCAGAGTGAAAGGCCACGGCAGGTGCCGGAGGAAGAGCATCCCAGGCGGGCGGACAGCACGGGCAAAGGCCCCGGGGCAGGAGCCAGCTGAGCACATTCAGGGCACAGCATGGAGACGGGGGTTTGCACAGGAACTTGTGTGGGTGACCTCGGCCGTTGGAGAGGAAGGGACCTCTGACAACCTCACAGCTATAATTTTCTAGTCTTTCTGTTGTGTCGTCAAAAGGACGGGACATTCCTAGCAGCTTTCCTTCAAGCCAGGTCATCGGTGATGGTGCAAAAGCGAAGCGTCAGGCACCAAACCCAGGCTCCCTGGTTGTGGTCTCGGGCTTATTACCCAGAGCAGGAGGGAGAGGCATCCGGTCTGACTGGGGGAGTTGGGGGCACTTTGTTTTGTATACACGTGTACACACACAAGCACACAGGCACACACACGCACATGCACCCTTGTGAAGCATATGAACCCGTGAGCACATGCAACATGCACGCTCACACGTACACGCACACACAAACACATGTGCGGGCATGTGCACACACTTGTACACACGTGCACACAGATGCAGGCATGAGCGCACGAAGGGGACCAGCTGTCCCTCTGCCTGGAGCCCTGCGTTTTCATCGCCCCAAAGGGCCTGGATCAGGCGGGCGCCCTGCAGCCGCACGCAGCATCTGGGCGTTCACCGCGACCAGCAAAAGGCCCACCGTCAGGCCACCTTGGACAGACCACCTGCTGGCACCCTGGCTTCGGGTGTCCAGCCCCCGGTGCTATGAGAAAATAATCTCTGTTGTCTGAGTCAGCCGGCCTGTGGCATTTTGTTTCAGCAGCCTGAGCTAGGACAGGGACACCAACTGGGAAAACGTCATCTGTTAAATCTAGGCGATGAGTCTGCACTGCTCAATTTACTAGTCTACGTCTAGGTGGGCAGGAAACACCAACAGAGAAGTAAAAAAGGCGGAAAGCATCAAGGTTGGGAGGAGGGGCTCACAGGAAACAGAAACCACACAGGGGTGAAGCTGTCCTTCTAGCATCAAACTCCAGCCTCATACCTGCTCTGTGTGGCGAGCACCTCCTAGGTCGTATTTATTCTCCTTAAAACAACCCCGCAGAGACGGGGACAGGAGCCGCCCTTCTTGAGAGGAGCGGGGCCTCTAAGACATGCCCAGGGTCACGAGTCCTCTGCACTGGCCGGGCTCCTGCCGGCCGGCCTCCAGCTCCTGGCCCCGGCCCCGCCTCACTCCCTTACCTGTCGGTCTCCAGCAGCATGGGCGGCAGCTTGAACTGGGCCCCCCACGGGAGGTCCTTCCTGTCGTCTGGCTGGTCTTGGCTGGGCTCCTCTGGCAGCGGGGATGTGTTCAGAACAGAGCTGTCCTGGGACCAGACAGAGGAGCGGGGTGAGGTAGCAGGGACCACAGACACAGTGAGCTGGGTTGTCCAGCAGAGGCCTCGAGGGACCACAGGAAGGTCCTGTTCCCTCGGCCACCACCGCATGAGGGAACCTTCAGTTCTCTGCTGCCCCTCCCGCCACAGACAGAAAGGAGGTCTGTGCAAGGCCGAGTGCCCAGGGACCACCGGGTACGGCCTTGACCCCAGAGCAGAACAGTGCCTGAGGGGCATGCTCATGGTCAGAGTGCCCTTGCAAGCCGGTAGGGCCTTGAAAATCACACACAGAATCACCATAGGACCCAGCAATCCCACTCCCAGGTCTGCAGCCAGCAGAATTCAAAGCAGGACTCGGACAGACACTTGTACGCCCACATTCAGAGCAGCCTTATTCACAACAGCCCAAAGGTGGAACGACGCAAGTGTCATCGATGGATGAGGGTAAACACAATGCGGCCCACTCACATGGTGGGATGTGACTCAGCCTTGAAAGGCACGGAGACTCTGACGCCTGCCGCACCGTGGAGGGACCTTGAGGACACGGTGCTCAGTGACGTAAGCCTGGCACAGAGGACAGACACTGTGATTCCGCTCCTGTGAGTCCCTGGAGGGCTCAGAGTCACAGAGAAAGCAGAGGGTGGGGAGAGGGGCTGGGGGGGCTGCGGAGAGGAGCCCGTGGTTAACAGGGACAGAGTCTCAGTCTGGTACATCAGCCTTCCTGAGTTCTGTGAGGCCTCCTGGTGAACTGAGCCTGAGGGTGGTCTTGGGGTCCCCGACACTTACCAGAGGACAAGGATTGTTTTAACACAGACACATGTGTGGGAGGAAGGGGAGAGGACAGCACACAGCAAGCACATTCTGCAGGCGGACGCCAGACGTATCAGCGGGGACTGAACCAGCTGGTGCAGGAAAGCCAGCCCCACCAGTGGCCATAGCCGGGAACTACCCAGACCCACGCGGCACCGCGCCCGAAGTTACAATGTCGGGACCTGGTCCTCTGTAACGGGGGGTTGGGGGCAGCTTGAGATACAGTCAGATCCCTGGATCCCTCCCTCACACCACACTTCTGGGCATCTGCCCCTCACCCACTCTGGCTGAGAGTTTATCCTTTCTAATACTGAGAAGGTGGGCGGGAGGCGGGGGGACCAGGCCTCGTTGAGGGCACAAGGAGGGCTTGTGACAGCCCTGTTTGTCTAAATAAAGAACACAGAGCCACCCCGCCACTAGCCCTTCCTCCCTAGTGAGTCCCCAGAATCCACACCAGAGGCCATCCTCAAGCAGGACCCTGGAGGCACTTCTCCCCAGAGAACCAACAAGCCCTAAAAATCTCTCTGAGGTTCCCCAGAAGACGCCTTTCTGGTGTCACTGGGAAACAGGGTCCACCCCACACTCAGGCTCCTTCCCTCCGGCCTTTCGTCTCCCACAAGGGATCCTTGCAACAGCCAAGGGTCACCCACCGTGGGAGCAGCACACAGGCCCCCCCAAACAGGGATGCCTTCCCAGAAAGCTGCCTGGACCCCGGCCCGTGGCACGGCCCCAGGCAGCCTGATTCATGGGGTTTCCCAGTTTCCTCCTCCCTTTACCGGGGCTGGTCCCCTCCAGGGCTGGCGCCCTGAGGTGGAGGCCGAGGCGGACTCACCTGCAGAGAGCTGGACATCACAGCGTGCAGCAGCAGCAGGCGGTTCAACGTGCCCGCGCCCAGCTCCTGGGAGTAGAGGCGGAGCCGCTGGTCCAGCGGCTCTGGCACGGCGATGCCGCCATCTGCAGGAGTTGGGGAGGGCAGGATTGGGCGAAACATCTGCCACTCGTTAAAAAGACAGTGTCTCTTTTGGAGGTTTGAAGGCAAATGTTCCAACCTGATAAAAGATTTTCCTAGAGAGTGGGGTTTCTATCGATCGTCTTATTTATGTTCCTAGCTTAAAGGTTTTCTATTATGTTCATGTATTGCCTTCTAATCATAAAATAATATTATTAACAATTCCAAAGTATAGATAAAATTTAATTTAAAAGTGAAAGAGCTGGGTGGGTAGAGCTCAGAGGTAGAGCGTGTGCTTAGCGTGCGTGAGGTCCTGGGTTATACTCCCAGCACCTCCACTAGAAAAAAAAAGTTGAAGAACCACTCCTAGGTGTATACTCAAAAGAATTGAAAACAGGTGTTCAAACAAAGACTTGAACATGAATGGTCACAGCAGCACCATTCACATTAACCAGAGGGTGGAAACAACCCTCGTATCCGCCAACCGACGAACAGAGAAACAAAACGTGATGTGTCAGTGGAATGTTATTCATCTCCTAAAGGAAAGAAGTTCAAACATCTGCTGTAATGTGGATGTGCCTCCAAAACACTATGCTAAGCCGAAGAAGCCAGACACAAAAGGCCACACGCCATGGGATTTCCCTCACAGGAAATGTCCAGAAAAGGCAGAGCCGTAGAAACAGAAAGTAGAGGAGTGTTTCCAGGGGCTGGGGGAGTGGGGGATGGAGAGCTGCTGATGGGGACTGGGCCTTCCGTGGACTAGCAGAAATGTTTTGGGTCTAGAGGTGATGGCTGCACATCGTATACTTTAAGATGATGAATTTTATGCCACGGAAATTTTACCTCAATTTAAAAAATTAAAGTAAGAAATTAAAAGACAGCATAATTATGGCTTTGACAAAATTTGACTGCTTACAGGCAGGGGCTGGAAAGGAGTTGGGTTATAGATAACCTGATTTCTCTTCCAAAACTTTCCTTAATGTTATTACACTGTTTTTAAATAAAGTGCCTTTTTCCCGTTATAAAAGGAACTGTGAGATGCTTCCCCAAAGGGAAAAACTCATTATCCAGCTTAAATCAGTGTTGACCTTAAAAACAAGATGGTGGTGATGGTGGTGGTGATTATGGTGCTTTTGATGGTGGTGATGATGATGATGGTGATGATGGTGGTGGTGGTGATGTGGGTGGTGATGGTGATGATGGCGATGATGGTGGTGATGGTGGTGATGGTGATGGTGGTGATGGTGGTGATGGTATGATGGTGGTGGTGATGGTGATGATGGTGGTGGTGGTGATGTGGGTGGTGATGGTGATGATGGCGATGATGGCGATGATGGTGGTGATGGTGGTGATGGTGGTGATGGTAAGATAGTGGTGGTGATGGTGATGATGGTGGTGGTGGTGATGTGGGTGGTGATGGTGATGATGGCGATGATGGCGATGATGGTGGTGATGGTGGTGATGGTGGTGATGGTAAGATAGTGGTGGTGATGGTGATGATGGTGGCGATGATGGTGGTGATGGTGGTGATGGTGATGGTGGTGATGGTGGTGATGGTATGATGGTGGTGGTGATGGTGATGATGGTGGTGGTGGTGATGTGGGTGGTGATGGTGATGATGGCGATGATGGCGATGATGGTGGTGATGGTGGTGATGGTGGTGATGGTAAGATAGTGGTGGTGATGGTGATGATGGTGGTGGTGGTGATGTGGGTGGTGATGGTGATGATGGCGATGATGGCGATGATGGTGGTGATGGTGGTGATGGTGGTGATGGTAAGATAGTGGTGGTGATGGTGATGATGGTGGTGGTGATGGCGATGATGGTGGTGATGGTGGTGATGGTGGTGATGGTAAGATAGTGGTGGTGATGGTGATGATGGTGGTGGTGATGGCGATGATGGTGGTGATGGTGGTGATGGTGATGGTGATGATGGTGGTGATGGTATGATGGTGGTGGTGATGGTGATGATGGTGGTGGTGGTGATGTGGGTGGTGATGGTGATGATGGCGATGATGGCGATGATGGTGGTGATGGTGGTGATGGTGGTGATGGTAAGATAGTGGTGGTGATGGTGATGATGGTGGTGGTGATGGTGATGATGGTCGTGATGGTATGATGGTGGTGGTGATGGTGATGATGGCGATGATGGTGGTGATGGTGGTGATGGGGCAGAGCTAAGAGGCAACAGGAAAGACAAGGGGTCACTGCCTGCACAGGTGCTGGCCAGGAGCAGGGTTGCCCACTACACATGGGGCCTGAACACTAAAGAAGAGGTGGGAAATGCCATAACAACATACAGCTGCGAAAAAATCTAGATATTCATCAGCAGAGATGGATAAACAAATCATGGTGCGTTCCGCAGACGAGGCAGATTCCACTCAGCACAGTTTCTACCCGTAAGTGAGGAGTGCACAGCATGGAGTGTGTGGTCCGGTCCTGCCGGTGTAAGAAATCTGTTTACACGCACACGCACACGCACCGCACAGACCCTCTGTGGCGGACGTGCAGGTGGCTGGGCGTGGTGGGCAGAGACTGGGTTGGGACGGAAGGGAGACAGGTGTCTCCCGGCAAGCCATCTAGGATGTGACTTTTTTTGGACCATGTACACTGCCTCCTCTTTCCAGAAACTCGCAGTAATAGAAATCAGCCTCGGGCCGGGTGCGGGGCGGGCTGGCTCACCCTGCAGCAGCTGCCGCTGGTCCTGGATGATCTGCTCGCAGAGCAGCCGGTGCTGGTGGTAGCGCTGGATCACGAAGTCCTTCTGGCAGAGCAGGTTCTTCCTGCACAGGCTGCTGGCCTGCAGCTCCGTGTTCTCCACCTCCAGCTCGTGGGCCCTGCACAGCAGCCGCAGCACCTCCCGCTGGTCCTCGCTGACGACCTGCGCGGGCAGCAGCTTCTCCATCTGCGAGGCCTTCTTCTTGGCGTTGGCCAGACGCTGCTCCAGCCCAGCCTGGCGGGGAGACAGCATTCAGGGCGGGTGCCCAGGGTCTCTGTTCCCCCGCTGCGCGTTCTCACGGGCTGGGATTTGCAAACTACACTCAGGGAAACACACAGGATTGGCTCTGAGGCCACGAGGCCATCACCCTGCATTAACCATGCTGGTTACTTTCTGTTCTGACACTTTCGCATCTGGGCCCTGCTGACCCTGCAGGGACTCCTTCTCCTGGGGGTGTCCAAGTCCTACAGACAGTGAACCCCGCTCCCTCAGGCATGCTTTCAAATGCAAACCAGCCAACCCAGAGCCCGCCCCCCACCCCCTCCTCCATGGGCTCCCACATTCTAGGCCACTGTCCCCCTGCCCTCGTCACCAGGGACAGCCCCTGTGCCCCAGAGCCTGCTGGAATGACCCAAACTAGCTGGCCCCAAGCCTGCTCACTCTGCCCTGTCCATTCCTTCTGCAGAAGCCACGACGCCCCACCCTCCGCCTCCTGACCCACCCCGGTGCACGGCACCCCGTGCCCCGTCCTCTGGGGAGCTGTGAGCGACACACCGTCTCTCCAATGGCATCATCTCCTGACCGGCGGACATTATCGCACCTCGAATGTCCTGTTAACACATGTGACGTTTTAGAACACACTCCCTGGGCCCGCCCCTCACCACTGGGTCTGCTCTGCCGTGGGAAACCGGTGCTGCCCGTTTTCACACTATGAAGCCTTCGTAAGCCGCTTCTGGTCCTCAGAGTCTTCTCTGAGGCAGTGCCCTTGCAGCCCCGTGTGGCAGCCCTCTCGCCTGCACCTCAGGTCCTGGCTCTCTTGAGCCAAAGCAGGACATGAGAAGGAGCAGGATGGGCCCAGCTCGCCCACTACCGCCCCGGGGACTGCTCCCCACCAGCGGGGGGCCTGGGAGACCTGCCCGGGCCCTTCACCTCACTCAGTGCGTCAGTCAGGGCTCCGGAGAGACAGAAGCAACAGGAGAGAGAAGCACACGTGTATATGTCTTCACGTCTGCTTGAGTATATGTGTGTCTATGTACGTTTATGTGAGATAATATATGCACGTACACATTTGTGTACGCGCACATGTATACACACACACATACACACACACACAGAATTCTTTTAAAGAACTGGGGCTGGTGAGTCCAAATCGCATAGGATAGGCCAGTAGGTTGGAAACTCAGGCAGGAGCTGATGCTACAGTCTTGAGGCAAAATCCTACCTTCTCTGGGAAAGCTGAGTTTTAGCCGGCAAGGCCTTGCAGCTGACTGGGCGAGGCCCGGGCACACCACCGGGGTGCTCTTCACTTACAGCCGACTGAGCACTGGTGTCGGCCGCCCTGCCAAACTCCTTCCCAGCTGCACCTCGATTCACATTTGATCAAATCACTGGGTGCCCTGGCCGGGCCAAGCTGGCAAAAAAAGTCACCACCACCCCACGTAAAGACACCCAGGCGCTCAGACAGTAACTCTCGGGCTGGAGCTGCCTGCGCGCCCAGCCCCCAGATCACGTCCCCAGGAGCAGGTGGGATAACAGTCCGGTGCAGCCCACGAGGACGTGCCCCTGCCTTTGGTCCTTCACCCCCTGGGATCGAGACGGGACCGCTCTGGGGGGAGTCGGCTCCGCTCCCCCAGCAAGACCCTGCTCTCCTCCCGGGGGTCCTGCCCGAGTCCCCGGCCGAATCAGCTGCCCCTCGGCCAGCTCCCCAGCTCCCCGTCCGCCGGCTGCCATCCGGCTGCCGTACTGAATTGTGACTGGCCGTGTTTGGGTCTCTTCCCGGGAGCCTGACAGCCTAAGTTGCAGAGGGCGTCTTACACGGTTTTCCGTCCTCTGGGCCTGGCGTTCGACTGGGCTCTTAAAACACCGATTTGCCACTGGCTGGCTGATCGCTTGTCGGCTTGATTCACTAATGGACCCACATCCTCACGCTACCTCGCATCCCAATGTCTAGATTTGGCTCTTGAGGGCCCTGCTCTTCGCTGAGGCACACCATCGGTTTGAGAAAAAGGCATTTTTCTTATTTTTAAATGTTGGAGGATTTTTGAAGTGAGATCAGGTAATCTCCAGATTGCTGCAGGCAGATGCAACAATATTAAAAGGTCTTTGGTTTGGCAAATAGCTTGCAAGTGAAATAAATGCTGCCTGCTTTTAGCAACATGACATCATCAGACGCCTTCTCCGCCTGCCCGAAAATACTCCTGCTGATGTTTGACTAAGGGGCTGAAGTAGTAGCCAGATACACTGGTGTTTTCCCCAAACTCTCCGTGGCACGCCCAGCCCATCACTGCCTGCAGGGAGGCCACCAGATCTCTAGCGGCTGTGAAAGCAGCTCCTGTAAGCAGCCAGCCCTTCTCAGGAAAAGGGACTGTGAGGAGGCCCCCTCCAGATGGGACCCCGGAGTCTGGGACCCCTCTGGCCACGTTCCTCGGCCCTGTGCCACGTGCTGGAGACCAGACTCCGGAGGACTTGGGGGACGCTGACCGAGGGCGCCGAGCGGGATTAAAGTGCCCGCCCACGTGGCGGGACTGCAGGGCCGCTCGGAGCGGGAGGCTTTGCCCTTCCAGGGGGAGGAGGCGGCCTGCCGTCCCCAGACGGGCAGATAGGGGTCTCAGTGGACACCACACCACCATCCTGCCCCATTTCTGCCGCCTCCTGCCCTGTGCCCAGCCCCGCAGTGTAGCCGTAACTCTAGCTGAAAGGGGCATGGACTTTGGAGTCAGGCTCAGGTCAGGTCCCAACTCTGCTCCGCCTGCTCTCTGGGGGTTTGGGACAATTTATCTCATCCCCCTGAGCCCCGTCGTTCACATTTATAGAATGGTTGTGATTGGCTGTACACAAGTGACTACTGTCAGAGGGCCAGCGCACTGGCTGCCATAGGTATTAGTAGCTGTCACCACACTGCTGCGACCGTGGACATGCCCGGTCCCTCTCCCCTACCTTGAGGGCCGCCGTTCTCCGCTGCTCGGCCAAAAGCATGCTGACCTCCTCTCTGGCCAGGACCACCTCGTGTGGCTCTGCAGACTCGCCCTCGCCCCCGTCTGCCTCGGCCTCCACGGGCTCCTGGTCCCTCCCGGGTGTGCGGGCCCTGCGCACGAGGTGGTGGGTCCTCTCTCGCTCCCAGCTGCAGCCACAGCAGAGTGGTCAGGGTCAGAGGGCAAGCCGCCCGGGCTGGGAGTCCCGGCGGCTCCCTTTCCCGAGTCCCTCTTGGCCCCCCGCTGGGCTACTTGCAGGCGTGGGCATGAAAATGGGGCAGAACTGGGCCTGCTATCCGATCTCTTCTCTGCTTATGAAAAACAAGAAGGCGTGAACACGAACTGGGAGGAAGTAAAGAAGCAGCAAACACTTGCGGTGGGGTCGCCGAGGGACCGAGCTCAGGACCTTGCAGCCAGGCCTCCCCGCCTCCAGCCCCAGACGGGGCCGGGGCACCCAGGCGTCCACGGCCACCTGCCAGGTACACGCGCCCCCGTACCCTCAGCTGTGAAACTCGATGACAACAGCACACCTGGGGCTCTGGGAGGACTGCCTGGGGTCACCCGGCTCAGGGCAACACCTCCAAAGCTGCGCATCGGGCGCCAGATCCAACCCAAAGTACAATGAGGATTGTGTGGAAACTGGTGAGGGGGGAGCCCCTGAGGGGGCAGGGCTGGGAGCAGTGGCACCTACTTCTACCCGAATTCCTGCAGTGCGGGCCACGCCGAGCGTGTAGTTAAGAAAATGAGCAGAAAGGAGGAGGAGAAATGGAAGTCACAGTGCCGGGGCCCGTGAATAGGGTGGCCATGCGTCCTCGTTTGTCGGGGGATCCCGGTGACACCTGTCATCCCAGTGTGATTGCTAACAGCACCCTTCACCCCCCAGTGCGTCCTGGTCTGGACGGTAAATTGCACGGCCAGTCCCTCTGCACATGGTCAGTTATTCACAGGGGGTATGACCCTTGAGTGAGTGTGGACTCGGGGAGAGAGCTCCAGCCTAGTGGGCGCACAACCTCGGGCAAACCTGCATCCCGTCTGACCTCAGTATCCTCGCCGCAAAATGGGATTAACCCTAACCCGCCAGGGCTGGCCCTGGACTCTGCCTTGGCTGAAGTCCCCCTTGGGGACCTGAAGGCAGTAGAGGGAGGCTGGACAACAGCCAAAGAAGGAGGTCCCCTCGGAGCTTCCCCGCCCCCGGCCCCACTGGCCTCCCCTCCCCGGGCTGGGCGGGCTGGCTCACTCTGCGATGGTCAGCAGGTGGCGGGACGTGTCTATGTGCAGCTCGACGCTGGTGTTCTCCAGCTCCAGCAGGCTGCGCCTCATCTCCAGCTGCTCCTTGAAGGCTCCGATGAGCTGTGCCCGGACCTTGTTCATCTGCAGGCGGCTATCCTCCTCTGCGTCAGGAGGGGGGATCGTGGCTGGGGGCAGGAAGAGAGCCAGCTGCACCGGGAACAGGGCCACCCAGGCCAGGGTTGACTCCACGCTTGCCCATCAGCAAAGGATCCGGCCCAGGGAGGGGCTTTATATACAGTGTGGATGGCTGGGTGGACGAAGGGTGGAGGGTGGGTGGGTGGATGGATGGATGGGTAGATGATGGATGGATGGATGGATAATGAATGGATGGACAGATGGCTGGGTGGATGGATGGATGGATAGGTAGGTGGGTGGCTGGATGAATGAATGAGTAGATGATGGATGGATGGGTGAATAAATGGGTGGATAATTTAGACGGAGCTAGACTCTCTTTGCCTGGGTTGGGGTCAGGTGGCCTGGATTTGAGTCTCAGGAATCCAAGGAGGAGTGGGGCTGGGCTAGCCATCTCGCCTCAGACCTCACTTCCTCAGGGAAACACTTCTGGACTCTCAGTCTGGGTCCATCCTTCCTCTGATAACATCTCACCTTCTCCTTGCAGGTCCTCTGCATACTGATAACTAGGTAACATTGTGTGGTAAATGTTCGGTACCTGCCTTTCCTGCTGGAATGTCAGTTCCACAGAACAACACTAGTCTTGTCTTTCTGTCCCCATGGGGAGTTCCTCCTAACAGTTCTCGGGTAATTAGTCAATGGCTTTCCCCGCCTGCCCTGGTAGAACGTGCCACTGTGGTCACGTGTCTCGGTGTTCCCAGCCTTGACATCGGTGGTCAAGGGGTCCCTTTTCCCTAAACGTCAAGCAATCTGGGATTGGTGAAATAAATTAGGGTCCATCCGGATGACCAAATCACTGCACGCATTAAAACAAAGCTTCAGGGGAGTACACAGTACCCCAGTAGTGATCCCAGCAGAGCCCCGCACACCAGCACCCCGCTGCCGCCCGAGGCTTGCCACAGCAGGACCCAGGGGGAGCCTGTCATGCCCTCAAGGCTCACCATGAGACCCCCTTCCCTCCGTGGCACTGCCCAGCTTCTCCATTAGGCCCATCAAGACGAGTCCCAATAACTAAGAGGCCAGCAGGGTGAGAGCCGTTACGGCATGCATCCCTGTTGACCCCTGACCCCAAAGAAGCCCAAGCTTCCTGGTCGTCACCTAGCTTCATAGATTTTCTACAACAGCCCCCTCCAGCCCCCCAGACCCTCTGCTGGCCCCAGGGGACGCCATCTGTCATCAACCACGGCCCCTTTTCTTTGAAAGTTTCCTTCACCCTTTTGCTCCACCAGAAATCTGAGCCCCAAATCTACCACCAAGAAAGAGGCATCCGTGTGTGCCAGGAGGCTGTGTGCCTGGAAAGCCCCGAAGTGCCCATCGCAGCACGGCCATCCTATGGGCACTCTGCAGCTGTCACAGGGATGAGGTGGCCCCACACGTGCTGCTGGACGGCCTCCAAGGCTCATCCTTGGACGAGAGAAGCAAGTTAAAGAAGAACAGCTACGATAGTCCGACGTCATTCATGCGTAGAGCCAGCGCCGGCCACCCCCGTGGACATGCATGCAGGCAAACCGTGCGCCTCTCTGGGTGCAGTTGTGTCCACAGCGCTGCACAGAAAAAGGCCCAGGAAGGTGCACATCAAAGCGATAGCAGTGACCTTGAGGAATTAGAAAAAGAACAAACAACCCAAATATAGCTGGAGGAGGGGGAGCAAGGGCGGAGCAGAGACGCACGAAAACGACGGGAAGGAGCAACGAGGCTACGAGCTGGCTTCTTGGAAAGATAAACCAAACAGACAAGCCTTTAGCCAGACTGACCGAGAGAAAGAGAGAGAGAGACTCAGATAAATAAGATCACAGATGAAAGAGGAGCCATTACAACTGGTACCACAGAAATACAGAGAATCGTGGTTACCATGATCAACTACACACCAGCAAGCCGGCTGGTCAAGAAGAAAGGGATAAATTCCTAGAAACATACAACCTATCAAGCCTTCATCATGGAGAAACAGAAGATCTAAGCAGACCAGCAATGAGCACAGTGATTCAATCAGTGGCCGGAAACCTCTCGACAAAGAAAAGCCCAGGGCCTGACGTCTGCACGGGTGAATTCTGCCAAGCATTCAAAGAACGATTAACACCAATCCTCAAACTCATCCAAAAAGTTGAAGAGGAGGGGATACTCCCAAAGTCATTTTACAAAGCCAGCATTCCCCTGGTACCAAAACCAGACAAGGACGCTACAAGAAAAGAAAGTACAGGCCAGTATCTCTCACTGATACAGATGCACAGAAGTCTCAACAGAACACTAGCGGCCCGAGTCCCGCGGCAGCTCAGAACACCACGCACCATGGGCACGTGGGTGCAAGGACGGTTCCACGTACGCAGGGCAGTGATGGCGATGCCCACGCGGACAGGATGGAAGACAAAAATCATACGATCAACTCAACAGATGCAGGGAAAGTGTTTGAGAAAACCCAGAGTCCTTTCATGACAGAAAACTGTCAACAAAGTAGGTGTGGGAGGAACGCACCTCAACATGACAAGGGCCACATGTGACACGCCCACGGCTAACGTCACACTCAGTGGTGACGGGCTGACGTCTTTTCCTCTCAGGTCAGGAGCACGCCCGGGGCGCCCACCCTCACCCCCACATCGAACACGTACTGGCAGCCCCCGCAGAGCAGCCGGGAGGGAAGAGAAGAGGCCCCAGATCAGAGCGGAAGAAGCAAACCTGTCTGTTTGCCAGCGACGCGATTTTACGCATAGAAAATCCCAGATGTCACAAAAGCTGTCAGTCACGTCTCAGTAAGGCTGGAAACGAATGACGGTGTGGCATCTCAGGCTCTCAGGACGGTCCTCCCCAGGGCGGCTCTCCTCTCTCCTGTCCCCTCTGACCGCTGAGGCTGAGGCTCCTCCCGGCCCCTCGGGGCGTGTGTTCTCCCCAGTGTTGTTCTCAGAAGGCAGTGCCCGCGGCCCAGTGCCCACCGCCAGCGCCCCTGAAGGCAGTGCCCGCGGCCCACCGCCAGCACCCCCTCGGGCGCAGCCCGCTCCCCCTTCTGCACGGACAGTCTCCACACCAGCCTTCTGAGTGTCTCCTCCCACTTCTCTCTCATCACTCCTGGTGACTCCAAAATCCTCAGACAATCCAGCCACCACCCAAGGGCCTTCGTTCCTTGACCTCCTGTCCTCTGGACCTGCTGCCCTCCCTCCCCTGACCAGCGCCCCCCAGCCCAGCCCTGGGCCGGCCGTCCGCATGGCTGCAGGCCCCCCGCCCGCCTCCCGCTCTGTCAGCCCCTCCGGCCCCAGAAGTGTCCAGTCCACCGACTCCGCCGTGCCCAGGGTGTTGCCCTCACCCTAAGAACCACATGCTCTCAATTCTGTTATGTTCTTTTTTTAATTTTCAAATCTTCCTCTTTCCAGCCTTTAGATGGAAACACGTAGAAATACAGAGCCCAGAGGAACCTGCAAACGCACAGACAGGAAGAAACGCCGCAGGACCCACGGCCCAGTTTCCTCCAGAAGAATTTGAAGGGGGGCGGGGAAGCCCACAGAGCAAAAGAGACATAAAAGATTAAGATTTATCAGCCAGACTCAGGATGTGGACTCTCTTAGGAGCTTAGTTCAACAACAAGAGAGATTTGTGGCATCGCTCAGACTGCCGGCTCTCGGATGATGTGCCCAAGTTACCGTTAACGTTCTTTAAGGTGTGGAAGTGACACTGTAGTTACGTTTTTGTAAAGAGCCTTGATTTTTTAGGGGTTATAGGCTGACCCGTTTATGAGTAAAATGCTACGATGTCTGGGGTTTGCTTCAGGATGGTAGGATGAGGGAAGTGCATGGACGGACGGGGAAGGACACAGGCGGGGGCGTGGGGCTCACGAGCGTCGCTGGACTGTTCTGACTCCTTCCGTGCGGACTGGAAGTTCCCCGTATCAGAAGCAGGGGCGTTTTCTTCTCCCTCGTTCACAGCTGACCTCGGCCGTCACCCAGCCTCCTCCCTCAACTCCCGTCCTGGTCTGCAGGCAAAACCCCAGCCGTGGAGAACCCTCCACCTGCCCCACAATGGCCTTAGGAAAAGCCCAGCTCTGCTGAGTGGCTCCCACCTGCTTCACAGCTGCACATCCCGGGGGGCCCCCGCACGCCACTGTCCGGCTCACTCCCTCCTCGGCCTCCCGTTACGCTCAGGGTAAACCCAGGCCCCTTTCCACGTCTTTCCAGCCTCGTCTCCCACCACGTGTGCCAGCCACGTCGGCTGCCATCTGCCCCGGAACTCATCAAACCCACCCCCACCCCAGGGCCTCTGCACAGGCAGCTCCTCTGACCCGGATCTGGGCACGGCTCTGCCCTCCCTCCCTGAAGTGCGGCCTCCCCGGCGAGGCCTTTCCACCCACTCAGCGTACGCAGCGCCCTCCCCTCCTCCCGCCCTCTGTCCCCTACCCACTGTATCCTCCTCCTTTGAGAACGTACCTTCTTGCGGGCAAGGCCCCCCAGACCTCACTCCCCCTGCACCCCCAATGCTGATCTGCACCTGCTACACAGTAGGCACCCAAGAAATGTGCAAAAGAGCACGACCCTGACTCTGATTTTGCTGTGCGTGCATGGCTGGTTTGTCCAGGGGCCCAGAAGGAAATGGCTAAATGCTAACTGCGGCATCTTCAAGTTGTGGGGTCGTGGGCGGCTTATCTTTTCTTCTTCTTACACTTTGCTGTCAGCTCCGGGCTTTGAGGGATAAATGTCCATCACCCTTATAATCAGGAACGTCTCTAAATACGATGTATTTACACAGGGAACACGGGAACAAGCTTTTGTGATAAATATTCGAGTAACACCGCAAGACCTAAAGACCCCTTGACGTCTCTCTGATCGCCTGCTCGCCCATCCCAGTCCCCCACCCCCAGGAGACCACCGCTGGCATTTTGGTGTGTCCCCCCCCCCCGAGCTTTTTCTGTGCGGTGTTGTGCATGCATGTGCGTCTAAGGAGATGTCTGGAGTTTGGGTGGGAGAGTTGTATCAGGCTGTGGGCAGCACTCTTTAACTTGCTTTCCCGCCCAGCAGCCTGTCTTGGAGGCCGTCTGTCTGCGCAGGTGGGTCTTCCCCGTCTCTGTAACACCTGCAGGGCGGTCCACAGGAGGGACCACCACTAGCTTGTCCCACCCTCCTTGATGGGCGCTGTCTCGTCGCACAGCACCCTTGGGCACGAGAGCACGTGCGCCGCATGGTGGTTGTGGGGGAAGTTGCTGGGGCACAGAACACGGTGCAGGTCAAGTGTGAGCAGACGCTGCAGATCAGCCTCCAAGGAGACGCGTTAAGTTAGGCTCCCAGTAGCTGTGTTTGGGGCTGCCGTTCCCACACCTTGTTGTACGTGAGCCGCTTAATAGTGCCCGGCATCTCAGCGTCAGCCAGTCCAGTAAGTGAAAACTGGCTCAACTTGCATCTCTATTTCCTCGTGGACTGAGAGTCTTTCCCTGTGTTTATGGCCACTGGAAACCCTCTGAACTGCCTATTCATTTCCTCATTTCCTCGTATTTTTTAAATTGGGCTGTTTGCTCTTTCTTATTGATTTTCTAAAGTCCTTTATTTACCACGGCAAAGCTTGTCTTAATAGCCAAAAGCACATGTGCGTGTGTGTGTGTGCACGTGTGTGCACTTAGCCAGACTTTGTTACAGGTTGTTTTTTTTTGGCAGGGGAGGGAGATAATTAGGTTTATTTATTTTTAATGGAGGGACTGGGGATTGAACCCCAGACCTTGTGCCTGCTAAGCACACGCTCTACCACTTGAGCAACACCCTCCCCCAACAGGTTTTTTTTTTAATTGAAGTATAGTTGGTCTACAGTGTTGTGTAAGTCTCTGGAGTGTAGCATGGTGATTCAGTTATAAACACACACACACACACATATTGAGTTACTACAAGATCTTGAATGTAGTTCCCTGTGCTGCACAGTAGGACCTTATTGTTTATGTACCTTACGTATAACAGTTTGTAGCTGCAAATCCCGAAAGCTCCCAATTTACCCCTCCCCGCCTGTCACAGGTATTTTTTAGGAGCACCTTTTTAACTTATTGATTACTTTGATCATTTTAGGGTAAAGTTGTGGTGTGCTGTCCCCCAAAAGGAGGCCGACAGCCCACTGATCTGGGGAGACGGGAGGAATGAGGGAAGCCACCCAGTGGGTGTGGGTTCCACTCGGTGGGGTGGAGGCGTTCTGGAAGGAGACAGAGGCCGGGGCTGCCCAGCACAGTGGATCTGCTGGGGAACCGTTCACTCTAAGGTGGTGAACTTCATGTTCTGTGAGCTTTGCTGCAGTGAACTTTTTTAAAGGCACTAGATGCCGATGTTGGGGGAGCTGGGCGCTCTAGACCATCTGCAGCTTTTCTGTAGGTTTAAAATTATTCCAAAATGGAAAGGTTATTTGGGGGAGGGGCACTTAGGTTGTATATTTATTTTAATGGAGGTGCTGGGGATCAAACGTAGGGCCCCATGCATGCTACGCACGTGCTCTACCACTGAGCTGTACCCTTCCCCCTGAAAAGTTACTTAAAAAAATAAAAATCTGACTTGGGAAGAAAAAAAAAAGTAGATGGGAAAGAAGAAAAGCAGCAAAGAGATACAGGAGGAAGGGATCAGGTGAGGTGGGGGAAGATAGCTGGCTCACAGTCAGAGCCAAGGCGGGCGCTGGCCCGGTCACCCCGGGAGGCCTGACGGGGCTGGGAGCGGGGACGGTGCCGGGCCCCCGGGCGGGACGCTCGGCGCGGACCCCGCGCCAGGCGGGGCAGGAGGCGCCAGGCATGTGCTCGGCCGTACCTGGAGCGTCCTGGACACCAGGCTCACTTTGCTCCTGCTCCTCCTGCTTCTCGACCTTACACTGGAGGCGCTCGATCTCCCTTCGCAGGTCGGAGATGACGTCCGTGTACTGCGCGATGTGGTAGGACACCTTCAGCAGGTTGCGCTTGACCTGGGGGCAGGACGCGGCCAAGGTCAGGGCCAGGCGGCTGCCCCGCGGAGGACCCCTTTCCCGTGAAGGGTTTACGCCAGAAACACGCAAGCACATTTTGTCACAAAAATTCACATCAGCACCACTCGGCCGTAAAAAGGAAAGAGACTCTGACACCTGTTACAGCGTGGCGGGACCTCGAGGACACGGTGCTCAGAGAAATAAACCAGACACAGAAGGACAGGCTCTGTGATTCCACTTCTACGAGGTCCCCGGAGAGCCAGGGTCCCAGAGACAGACAGCAGAGGGTGGGGGCCAGGGGCTGGCGGAGGGGGACAGGGTGTCAGGCTGGGAAGATGGAGAATTCTGGAGAAGGACTGTGGTGATGGTTGCACAAGGCGATATGCTCAATGCCACTGAACTGTCACATTTAAAATGGTTAAAGCGGTGGATTTTGTTATGTATATTTTGCCAGAAATTTTCAAACAACCCAGAAGTTTTTGAAAACCCGCCCCCTGGGGAACCACTGCTACCACGTTGGCGTGCATCCTCCTGGATTGCTTTCTGTGTCATTTTGAACGTACATACAAACGTACCCAGAGAGAGACCTCTGGGGAGTCTCTGGATGTAGGTTTGGCTCCAGACTTTGATGTAAATTATATTAGTGGAGCTGCTATGATTTTGACCATTTTTCTCTTCCAGCGATGTGTCTTAGAGGCCGTCTGTCCGCACGTTCTCTGTCTACCCTGTTCTCTGTCACAGCTGCAGAGCGGGCCTTGGGAGGGACACACTGAGGGCTTGTCCCGTCCCCTCCGTGGGCACTTTGGGGCTTTCCTGTGACACGACTTCCCTGAGCACGTGGGTCCGTGTTTCTCTGGGAGACTCAGAGGGGACCTGCTGCAGGGCACACGCACTCTGTGAGTTTTACTGGATGTGCTGGGTGGCCCCGTGTCTGCACGGACAGTCTTTATCCCTGGGGCCCCGCTCCCTTGCCGGGTCCCCCTCAGCGGAAGACCCCTCTCGATTCGGCCTCCTCTGCTCCTCTTCCTTGCAGTGGCCTGGGGGTCTCATTGAGAGCACTTGCCGCAACTGGAAACGATGCCTGTGTCTGTGTGAGTTCATGTGAGTCTGCCGCCCCCGCTGCTATGCTCAGTGTCCCCCAACTGCTGTGCTCAGGGTTCCCGTGGGAGCAGAAGCTCCATCTATTTTTTTTTTTTTTTAATTTTCATCAAGGCGCCTAGCTCAGAGCCGGGCACCAGGGGAGCTCATCTCATGTCACAGAGGTCGAAGGCATGGACTCCAGAGCCAGGCTCCCTGGGTCCCACACCAGCTCTGCTCCAGCCGTGGGAGGCTGGAGAAGTTGCTTTGCCTCTCTGCTTCAGTGGCTTAGTCTGTAAAATGGGCTGATAGGACCTGCTTCCTAGGGAGAGGGTCACTGAGAGCTGCATTAACTCCCACCGGGAGCCAGGGCCCACGGGTAAGTCCCCACCTAAACAGCCTGAGCCCCGCGAATGGCCTCATTTGGGGGGAAGGGGTCTTTGCAGATGTAATTAGGGATCTTGAGATGAGATCATGCCGGAGCAAGAGGGCCCTACAATCAACACGGGAGGAGAAGGGGAGACACAAAGCGGGGGAGGAGGCTCCGAAAGTAGCAGAATCTGGAGGGACGCGGACACAGGCGGGGTGCCAGAAGCCACGGGAGCTGGAAGGGCCCTCCCCTCCAGCCTCTGGCGGCAGAGCCGTGGGATTCAGAGCCGTTGGGTGAGCAAGAGGGAGGGAGGGCCTCACCCTCGTCTTGATGTTCTTTGCGCGGTAGGCGTACAGCAGGGTGGACCGCGACTCCTCGAAGTGCGTGCTGGCCGGGCTGACGTGGGCGATCATCACCGTCCGGCTGTTCCCGCCCAGGGCGTCCTGCTCCGAGGACAGCGACAGTCGGGGGTGGGATCCAGACCCCCACCTGCCCGGCGGCGCCGCCCCTCCCCCACCCGTCCCCAGCTCTTCGGACCCTCCTGTCTGAGGCTCCTACTCCAGACCCTGAGAAGGCAGCTGGGGACCAAGGGGCCAGCGGTGGGGGTGACGCTCGGACGAGGTGGCACCACTGCAGGGCCGCCCGTCTGACTGGTGCTCTGACGCGGGCAGATTGGACCGAGGTCAGACGTGCAGACATGGATTTGCTGCTTGGCCCCTTTGTCTGCTTGCACCCCGCCTCGCTGTGGAACAGAGCTGACAGCACTCAGCTCAGAATGAAGAGAAATTGTCTTGGTCAAACTGTCAGGATGGGACAGGTGGCCCGGCAAAGGAGTCAGTGCCCTGTCCCTGGGAGTACGCAAGCGTGGGTGGGACCACACTTGGGTGGATGGAGGAGTCAAACAGAGACTAGATATGGTTTCTACAGAGAAAACAGCGATTTTCCTGCCTTCGGGGGTTCCTGGAAGGGCCCACAGATCCAGTAAATCCTGAAAGTTGCGGTCAGAGGCAGCCGTGCCCCGCTCGGGCCTGGGGCTCATACCTTTAGCAGGCGTGTGAGTTTGCTGTCCCGGAAGTTCACGTACTGCGCCCGGCTGCCACCCTTCTCGCTGAGAGCGTTGATGCAGTTGCCCAGTGCCAGCAGGGAGCGGTTGATGTGGGCGCCCTCCTTCATCCTCACGCCTCGGTTCTGGGTCTGCGTGAGGAGAGGCCAGGCTGACGGGGAGGTGGTCTTTCCCTTGCTTGCCGTCCCCCAACCCCGGGCCCAAGGGGAGGGGACCGAGGTCTGGAGGGTGCAATAACCCCGCCCCACCCCAGGAGGCTCAGGATGGATGTACTGCTGTAGCACTGGGGCCAGTGACAGAAAAAACACTGGATTCTGATGTGGAATACTACACAGCCAGTAAAAGGGATGGGGTAGAGCTATTTACCAATGTTGAAAAGACACTCACTATTAAATTAGATAAAAATTGGGTCAGAGGGATGTCTGTGCAGAACAATCCACTTTTATAATAAAAATATGAATGTGTGTGTCTTCATGAGGCAACACCCATGGCCAGTCTCAGCTTGGTCCTCCTGTGGGAGCGCCTGCCCGACCTCACTCTCTGCAGGGGAGACCACATCACCCTGTATATTTCCTTCAAATCTCTTACACATTTGATATTTCCTTAATTGCTCCCCACAGGACATAAGCCCCATGAGTTGGCCCTGTGTCCCCAGAGCCCAGACACTGGTGGGTGTCTGGCCCACAGTGGGGCTCAATGGCTGTGTGTGGAGCAAATGCGTGGAGATGCATGAAGGGGCCTTAGGAGGACACCCGCCAAACGGCTGTCGGGATGACTTCCCCTCCGTGCAGCCATTGTGGGGATGTTGATTTTCTTCCTTCGGCTTAACCGCATTTTCCGTACTTTCTGTGCTGAGTTTTACTACATTTGAAATCAGGAAGAAGAATGACATTTTAAGGGCACGGGTTTAGAGCCAGTTTGGGGCGCAGTTTGAGAATAGCTTAAATGACTTATCCTGGACGGATCTCCCAACCTGTCTCAGTCTCCTTATTTACAAAAGGGGCAGTCGCCCCGGGTCACAGCCAGGATTTAATGGGCAACACATGTAAGAGACCAGCTCAGAGCAGGGCCCACAGAAGCGAGCGGTAGACGTGAGCTGCCGTGTCCCTGAGTGGGAGCTGGTGTGGGGCAGGCCTGGGGCTGCTGGCATGACCCAGGCCACAGCAGCTTCTCAGGTATCACGTATCTGTGCCACAGATTCAAGGGGCTTTCTTGGAGACCTCGTGCCCTGGAACAAACTCTTTCATGAGCAATTTTCTCTGAAGAAACAACAGACCATGAGAGCCAAGCAGATCCTAAAGACAGCGCACTAGGCCACCTGAGTATACAGCTTAAAAACTAAGGCCCAGAGAGGGACAGTGGCCTGCCCAAAGGCACACAGCAAGTTGGAGCAGAAGGAGAGCAAGGACCCAAAGCCTCAACCTCCTAAGTCTGGTGGCCTCTGTCAGCACCAAGTCCAGGGGAGACGGGCCCCACCTGCCCCGGAGGACACAGCACTGTCTGGCCGGCACAGGCAGAGCCCAGGCCTCTGTCACACTCAGCTTCGTGAACGTGAAGCTGTGTGCACCCCCATCTGTCTGTGTATCATCCATGTCTCTTATTTTCTCTATTCTGAGGCTTTGTCATCGGGGGGCCCTGCTGTCCCTCCCAGGATGGCCGGGTCCTAGAGACAAGCCACTCACCCATGAGCACAGGCTTCAAATGCAAACCAGCCAACCCAGAGCCTGCCCCACCCCCTCCTCCAGGGGCCCCCACACTCTGGGCCACTGTCCCCCTGCCCTCGTCAGCAGGGACAGCCCTTGTGCCCCAGGGCCCAGTGGAATGACCCAAACTAGCTGACCCCAAGCCTGCTCACCCTGCCTTCCCACAGAAGCCACAACAAAGTCTCTGGCCCACGAGTTCCCCGCTCCCCCCCCACCTCCTGCCCCCCCCACGTGGCCCTGCGAGGCATCCCGTGGCCCCCACCCCACCCCACCCCGGTCCGGGAGCTGTGAGTAACTCGCTATCTTCTCGGGGCGGTCATCTCTGATGTGTTGGACTACTGCACCTCCAGCCTCATACTGTATTAGTATGTTACTTTCAGACCCATCGGACTGCGGGCTAGCTGGCCAGTCTGCTCATTTCAGCGGCCCAAGGGCAGGGCCAGGTACAGGGAAGGTGAGTGAATGAGTGAAGAGATGCAATGACCAACACACCCTGAGGACACAGAGCATACTGTGCAAACTGCAGGAGGGGTATCAGCCGTGAAAGGTAGAGCTCTGGGCCGGACCCCTCCCGTTGTGCACGGCGTTGTCACGGCGAGGCCACACCGCCACCACCAGAGCCTCAGCCCAGCATTGGTAAAACAGGCGTGAGGCCGCCCACCTCACAGACTTGGGGTTACGGGGCTTATGAGTGCTAAGTGCTGGTGCCTTGGAGGGATGGGAGAGGCGTCCCTTGCTGGTTGCATTATTGTTCTGGCACGGCCTCCATCCAGCACCCTCCCTGTTCCTGCTACTGGGCTGGGTGGTGTCCCTGAGGACCGCTCAGCCCCCCAGGCAATGGTGAGCACAACCCTCACTCCCAGCGACAGGTGCCACAACGGCTGGAGCAGGGACGAGGGGGCAGGCAGGCGGGGCGCGGCCTCCCGACCAACACCCCCCACCATTTGTGGCTCCCTCCACCTGACAGGCTTTTCCTCGGGCTCAGCTCTGAGGCCCCACAACCACCCCACTATCCTGGGTGCCACAGCCTCTGTGTGACCCCAAATCTCAAAGCACGGCCTTCCTGTGCTGTAACTATCTGCTCACGCATCTGCCTCCCGCCCGCCCTGAGAGGCTCCGGGCTCCCAGCGGCGGGTCTGGGTGCAGCTCGTCTCTGTGTGTCTGGTGCCCCGGGAGCCTGCCACACGGGGTGCCCTCCCTGAATCCTGGCTCCGCGGCCCGGTCCCCAGCGCGCGGTTAGCAGGCGCCTCTCCTGGGCCAGGCGCCGGTCTCGGTGCTGGAGAAGCTGCTGAACGAAGAGGGACAGTGTCCTGCGCATGGACTAGCGAGCAGACGGACACAAGGGGAGGAACTGTGACGAAGAGGCCAGGAACCTGGGATGCCCGCTCCGAGCCCGCCAGGTCCACCATGAAGAGCCGCCCCAGGCGCACTGCCCCCGCCAAGTCAGTGGCGCGGCTGCGCTGGCGCACGGTGACCTGCAGCACGGCGTGGGAGCGGGACGACGTCTGGTTGGCGGCCGTGGGCTCCTGCGTGCGCTGCCGGTTGCCTTTGGTGAGAAGCTGCATGATCTGAGGACCGAGGCAGAGGCGGGAGGCCGTCAGGGCCCCTGCATGCTACACGCTCTCTCCAGAACAAGAGAAGGAGGGTGCACCCCTGAGCCCCCTTGGGGTGCCTCTTCCCCGGCCCCCGGCTGCAGATGGCAGAGCCTCAACTGGTGGAAGCAATTTCTGGTTTGCGGCAGGAAGTGATTAATGAATCCGCCAACTGAACCAGCGGGAGTCGCACTTGTAGCAGCCCTTCCCCACCTCTGCCCGTGGCAGACATCACCAGTGGATTACCCGTCTCTTCCCCAGAGAGCCCTTTCAATACAGAACTCCAGGCAGTTGTAGGGGTCTGCTGGAGTTAGCGGGTGGTCTGAAAGCCTTTTGTGTGCAACCAGCGGTGGAAATCAAGCCAGTGAGCCTCTGCTGGGCACCCACTGCGTGCCAGCGGGGGAGGACCACAAAGCATGCGTGGAGGGAGACTGACATGCCCGTTGTTCCTACAGAACAGGCCCTCCTCTCCAACCCGGGGCCCGCGACGGGCCATCAGGGCAGGGTCTCGGGTCGAGGCCGTCATGGCTGGAGAACACGGTCACCCAGGGGTCGGGGGCCATAGGGAGCAGCTGAAGGGTTCTGGGCAAGTGGGAGGGCAGCACCGGGAGAGGCTGGAGGGCAGGGCTGTGGGAGCAGCACTCAGGATCAGTGCGGCTTTTAGAGGTGAGGCTGACCCTGACCGGCGGGGCCCGCCTGGGGTGCTGCAGGAAGGTGGATTCCACACCTGCACGTGGACACAGAGGGAAGGCTGCGTGGTTCACTGGTGATGCCTGCCCTGAGCGCAGCATGGAGGGCAGGACAAGGGTGGCTGGGGTGGGCGGGCGTGGGCTGCTCCCTGAGCCCAGGAGGAGCTGTGTGTCCGACTCTGCTCTGTGAACCTGACCGTGAGGGACCTTGTGGGGACTGGTGCCTGCCAGCGTGGCTGCCAGTGTCCCCCCGTGGGCCTCACCTCCTGGGCGTTGGAGGTGGAGACCTCCGTGATGCCTGCAATCTGGATGCTGCCCCTAGCATCTTCCCTCAGGTCCAGAAACCCCGAGGACGGGTTTAGGAGATCCCGGATGGCTTCGTTATAAATCTGCACGACACAGAAACGCTGGGAGCGGGAGCTTTGGTGCAAAGGCAGCAGTGCAGGGACCTGCCTGTCACTGGGGCTCGGCACCTCCAGAGGGGATGCGGACGCCGGGAAGGCGGAGGCTTCCCACAGGCCGGGGCCACCTGGGGTAACAGGTGGGGGCTCTGCAGCCGAGGCGGGCGGGGGGGCTCACCTCGAGGTAAGACATGGACACGCTGCAGTCCGCGCTGTCTCGGGTCTCCTCGATGGCCCGGAAGAGGTGGGTGAGGGTCTGCAGGTAGATGCCAGGCTCCGCGTCCGTGCCCAGCATGGTGTGGGTCTTACCGGCACCTGCGAGGGGAGCAGGACGCCACCCAGGCGGGGCTCCTGAGCTGGACTTGGGCCCCACCCCGAGCCTGGCCACGCCCGCGGCCTTTACTGAGCAAACTGCCCCTGCTCTCTGGCACTCTCGTTTTCCATTTTGGAAACAAGGAAAAAGAAAACCACCCTGTCTGAGCCGCCTGATGGCCGCTGTGTGGAGGGCACCTAGGCAGGCAGGGAGCCTGGAGGACGTAAAGCAAAGGCGCAGTCAGCGGAGGGAGGCCGGATTCCCCGCTCCAAATTTGCTTTAAGGTGTTTGTATTGTTTCTGTAATAGAATTAACGTACGTGCGAAACTTTCTAAGCAGTGCCTCACCACCCTGTACCCGTTCGCCCCTAGAGGCAAGGACCAGCTGGCCCTTTTCCTTTGTTAGAGCCCAGCGCATAGTACGTGCTCCCTAATGTTTGTTGAATGAATGAATGAATGAATGAAATAAACAAGCTGTGGCTTTGAGCCAGGCTTCCCAGGGCCTCCGTTTCCACACCTGCAGGGGGAGGGCCGCAGGGCTCACCCAGCGCTGGCCCTCTGCGATTCTAGTTCTTAGGAGAGCAGCTTAGCGTCTGAGTGTTTGCGATCCCAGCCTGTCACTGCAGAGAAGAAATCTGTGGGCTCCCATGGGCAGCAAAGTGTAGGCTTGGGCTGAGTGCCAGGTTCACTCCTACCAGCTGTGTGACCTTGGGGAAGTCCCCTCACCTCTCTGAGGCTCAGTTTTCTCATCTGTGACGGGGCAGGGGGTGCTCTACCTGCCTTTTGGGGCTCCTGCAAGGACCAAAGGAGCCAGCGGATGCAGAGGGACCAGCGCACGGCCAGCACACAGTAGGTGCTTTGTGCTGCTGGAAACGGTTCCGCTGCCACCAGCCCCATCCCCTCCTCGGGACACTGCCCGTGGTGGTACCTGAGGGGCCGTAGGCAAACACCGTCGCGTTGTATCCAGAAATCACGCCTTCCACTAAGTGCTGGGTGGTGGCACGGTACACTTCCTCCTGCGGACAGACAGAAGGCCGTCCAGGCCAGCCCTAGTGACTCGCTCCCCCAGTGAAGCGTGGCAGATGTGGTGCGGTGGGCCGGGCCCCGAGAGGCCTGGCAGCGCCCACCTTCCCGCCTGTGCTCTGGGGCCGCCATGCTGAGAGGAAGGCCAAGCTGCATGGAGAGGCCGCCTGTGGGAAACCCCGGTGCTCCACGTGAACGCCCAGCACCACAGGAGGGCCTGCCCGGCTGACCCTCATCCACCCGAAGAGCCACGAAGGATGGTGGCGAGCGGCTGTATGCAGCCTCGGCCCTGCTGCGCTGCAAGCCAGCGGACAGGTGGGAGCCGTGGCTTCTTGGCAGTTGAGGGGGCTGTGCTGAGTGCAGGGGTGCCTTGGGCACCCCGCACTGTGGGAAAGACATTTGGGTGCAGGGCGGGAGTGAGCACGGACCCCTGCGTCCCTCACTGGGCTCTGTCCTGGGGCCAAACATCCCGCAGGCATCACCACCCCGGAGACGTGGCCGTCCCACCTCGAGAGGCTGGGTTCAAGTCCTGCTTGGCCGGGCTCAGGAGTAAGCACCTTCCCGTGTGTCACCCACACTGAGCCCGGGCCGCCCTCTGTAACGTGAGGGTCAGGACGTGCTGGACGGCCTTCCGTCCTTCGTGAAGGGCGGAGGTGAGGAGCGCAGCCTGACCCCACTCCTCGTCTGTGGAGCGGGCGCCGGGCAGCCTCCGCCAGACCCTCCCCACTGTGTGCTCACAGCGGCCTCCTTCCTCCTTCAGGTCTCGCCTGACTCGCTCTCCCTCAGGAAGGCCTTCGCTCGCCTGGCTGGTCTCCAGGACGGTGCTTATCACCGTTTGTCTCCTGTCGTCTGTCTGTCTGTCTTGCTGGGATGTGAGCCCCTGTGGGCAGGGAGTGTGTTCTAGCGCCGTGGAGGACAGGACAGGACTTTGTTGGGTGGATGGGTGGGTGGACGGACACACGGACACACGGAGGATGTGTGAGAATGTGTATAAAGCCCGGGCACCTGGCAGCCCCCCGCGTCCCTGGACGGGGCCTCTGCTTCTGCCCTGGGGTGACCCAAAGTGCCAACCTCCTTGATCCTCAGGGAGATTCGCGAGACGCCGTAGATGAGGCCACATGGCTGCCAAGCCCCCCGCGTGAGGACACCCACGCGGGCCTGGCTCCGCGGGGACGTGGGGCGGTGGGGAGGGGCGGGCACCTGGGATGCCTGCTGGTCGAAAACAGTGTCAAAGATGAAGGTCTTCTCCCGGGACTGGTGTGTGCGCAGCGGGTCCTCGGGGTCCTCCCCGGGGTCCATCAGCACCACCACCTGGGGAGTGAGAGGCGGGGTTGGCAGGGGATTGGGCCGCAGGCCCCCCTCCACCCCGAGGCCTGCTGGGCTCTGCCTCCAGCCGACCCATCCCAGCACCCAACCAGCGCCCAACGCGGACAGCAGCCCAGACACCCACCAAGTGCCGGGCCTGGGCGCCAAGGGCCCGTGAAGAGCTACGCCAGCCACAACGCCCTGCAGGTGGGGAAGGGGCTTCGTGGACCGAGCCAGCAGCCTCACTCCTGCACTCTCCCCATGCAACCCAGGGGACACCCCCTCCCCACCCAGTGACCTCCTGCTCCGGGGGCTGTGCTGCCCAAAGGAAAGGGGAAAACGGAGGAGGGGTCCCGGGTGCCTGGGGAGGGACTGCACCCACCAGCCCTGCCGCCCTGCGCTGGGCCCCCGAGCCCCCTGGCACCCCCGGCCGGGGCCTCTCCTTTCCCACAGAATCACGTCCTCGTAGAGCAGGGTGTCCCGGGGCCTCTGGGGGCGCGAGGCTCAAAGGAGCCTGTGCCGGGGCTGGAGGGCAGGGCAACGGAGACCAGCCGAGCTGTTTATCCTGGTGCTTGGGACCTGGGGGAGCTGTGGAGTCTTAGGGGCCCAACTGGGTGGCCCAGAGCCTGCCACCGGGCCGCCTGCCCACTCAGCCGGGGGAGGCCAGAGCCCCTGGGAGCTCTGTGCCAAGATCTGGGGAGACTGGAACCATTTTGAGAGCCACTGCAGACTCCAGCAGGCCATTTGCCTCGACTGCTATTTCAGAGGCACCACCTGCTCCCTGGCACTTGCGTGCTTAGATCAGTGGTGCACACAGTTCCCGGCGTGACAACGGGGGGCCTGTGGGCCGCAGCCCCCGCCCCGGCCCTGCTCGCCCCAGACTCGTAGCCGATACTTGGCTGTCGTCACCCTGTCTGTGCCGAGCCCGGGCCCACACCGTGTCCTGAGCCTGTCCCCAGTCCTGCCTGCCAGGGCAGTCACGTCATGGACCTAGTTGGCCTGGCACTGTCTCCAGGTCAAGGCTGTGGGAACGCTCTCCACAGCCGAGCCAGAGCCCCTCCTGTAAGCCTCCGTTCCCCGCAGTTTAACCCCGTCTCGCCTGTTTACACCCCCAGTTCCTCTCCCCTCGCGTCACCCCCACCCCGTGGGCAAGCCCCAGCCGGCCTCCCCTCCGTCGGGGTCCTTTGCCTCAAGAACAAACACACCCTGGGAGCATCCCGGTCAGAGCGGCCTCTCGGGGACAAATGGGGGAATCCAGTTGGGGAACCACGTTTTGTTGGACCCCAACTTTGGCATGTGTTCCGGTCAGTGAGGACCCCGGGCACCACCACGCCTAAGCTGCACGGATGGCGCAGCTTCCGAGCCAGCTTCCAAGGAGCAGGGGTCCGGGGCAGCATGCCGCCCCGGGCTGGGGGCCGCGGTCACCGGGCCCGTCACAGCCGCACATCCGGGCGGCCGCCCTCCTGCCCGCCCCCGCCCCCGCCCTCCCGGCTCCCGTGAGGGCCTGGAGCTGGCCTCTCCTTAGCGCCCCCCAACCTCTCCCCCTCCTCCAGGCTGCCCACGTGTCACCATAGAGGACGTTTGTGACCGCCTCTGTCCACTCTGTTCTCTGCGCACTCAGCTCCCCAGTGTTCTGCGTTTATCCCGTTTGACCCCCACCCCACCCCACCCCACTAGGAAGTGAGCTGGGGGAGACGCGGCAGGCCCTGGGTTCCCTCACGCCAGTGTTTGGAGCGCCGGTCACTGAGCACTGACCTTACTGATTCTGGAAGGGAGGGAGCGAGGTGGGTGAGCACACGTGGGAGGGTGGGGGGCTCTGACCCCACGACGCAGCCTCACCTGGTCACCCACCTTGTGGGCGATGACGGTGGCCCCATCCTCCAGTTCCAAGTCATTGAGAGGGCGGATCCGGAGCGCCACCTGTGGGCAGGACACCGCGAGGCTGCCTTCCAAGGCCCCAACGAGGGAGCCCCCGGTCCTTCCAGTGCAGAGACGCCTGCCCAACCTCCCCTCACCTCCCAAGAGCCTCCCACTCCCGGTGAAGCCTTAGAGCCTGGCCGGGCAGGAACCTCCTCACGCAGAGCCTGAGCTTGCTCAGCCGCACGACGGGGCTGAGAGGAGCCTTGTGAACGCGGTGACCCTCCCTGGTCTGAGCCGGGGCGACTGAGGCCCAGAGAGCCAAAGTAACTTGCCAGGGTCACACAGCTGCTGCGGGGTCTTACCGCTGCGCCCCGCTTCCTACCCACCCCCGAGGGACCTGACCTTCATGCGGGCTGCGGGCACGCTCAGAGCCCTGCTGCCCACCATTCTCTGCCCGCCTCACCCCCTGGTTCTAAGACAGTTCTGCAGGGCACCCTCTGGGGTGGCACTGACCCAGGCCTCCAACCTCCTTGGCCACTCAGGAGCCGTGGGCCCAGTGAGCCAGTGCAGTGCTTCTGGGCCTCTGCTGCCCGGTCTGTAATGGGGGAAGGTTCCTCCTGGCAGGAACGGTAGCTGTGGCTCCCCTGCCACCTAAACGGGGACCCGAACATGAGGGCTCTGTGACTAGCCTGCAGGTTGGCGGCAAGCCCCTGGTCCCCGCTCACCGCACTGCCTAACGGGCCTCACGTCACCCAGGACACAGGCCTGATCAGGCCCAGCTTGATGGGGTGGGGGTTGGGGTGAGGTGAGAAGCAGGGGGTCGCTAGGTCCCTGTGAGGGAGGGCTAAGCGGCCAGGGGCAGGACCCGTATGGGGACCCGGGCTGACGGCAGAGGCCTGACCTATGACATGCGGGCACTGGGGGCAGTGGGTCAGGAGGCCAGGGCAGGGAGGAGGCGGCCCAGGGACAGTCTAGGCACTCGGGGGAGGACGCTCACCATGACCTGCTGGTCCTTGGGCTCCACCTCCCCCACGGCGGGGCTGCCCCGGGCCGGCGAGGAGCCGGCAGCAGGGCGGGAGGGCATGGCTGGCCGGGGACAAGAGCTCCTGGCTCCCTGCTATCCAGCTGGAGACACCTGGCTGCAGTCAGCCCCGCCCCAGCCCTGTGACATCAGCAGGGCCCCAGGAGCCCAGCTAGTCCCGTGTCTCAGCAACTCAGGGCCGGCCCATGTGGTTCAGGTGGGGCCCTCACCTAACGCTGTGGCAACCCCGGGGTGCTCTCAGGCCTCACCTGGTCTGTAGGTGAGCCCATCAGAGACCTACCCCAGGCCTGGTGCAGAAAGCTAGTAGCTAATATTTAAATAATTTCCTCAAAATACTTCTCTCCTCAAAGGCACGTTTCTAAGTCAACCTTGCCAACGACCCACAGGTTTCTGATTAGGATGTGGTTTTAGGCCCCTTTCCCACGCTGCCTGCCCCACACCCAGGGCCCGACTCGCGTTAACCACCAGGCATGTTTACTGCTTAAACGCTGCGCTCAACTTTTCCACTGCAGTCCCCAAGGAAGTCACTGGGCTGTGACCCAAGCAGGCTGCACCTGCCAGGTCGCGCAGCCAACCGGCGTGCCAGGTGCCCAGGGCCCTGTTCCCGCCAGGGACACGGGGGCTGCTACCAGGACAGAGAACGGCTGCGGCCTTTGGCGTAAACCACGAGACTGGACCCACGGAGCTCAGGCCTGAGAAATCCAACTTAGCGATTCCAGCCACCGAGAGGGAAGGCGCCAGAGGCCCATCCACACGAGCGGGGTTGTGTCTGAAGTTGAGTGACTACGGGGTCACCGTGGCTTCGTCTGGCCCCGCAGCAGTCACTGGCCACATACGCTCGCTCACTCGCTCATCTCGGGCAGGGTTGTGCTGGTCGCGCCCATGTTCTCACCCTTGGCGTCCAGGTCAATGCTGGGCTCCAGGGCCTCTCAGCCACGTGAGCGAGGCCAGGGGAGGAGAGGGCCCCTCCCATGAAGGCCCGGCCTCTTGACCCACCAAGGACTTGCTGGAGAGCCCGCCTCCAGGCTCCGACCGGAGGGCAAGCCCCTCCCATCCTGACTGCTCTGGAGACACACCGGACACCAGGACTGCGCAGGGGGCCGGGCGCCCACCCCTATGCCCAAGCAGGACACTGGGGACGCTGCACCCCCACACCCTTGGGACGGGTCAGGAAAGTCCTCTGTGATGGGCCAGGCCTGGGGAACCCGGTCGACAGAAGACAGATCAGCACAAGTGCTTGGAAATTATTTTATTTACAAACTATGCAAAACAGTTAGAACTAGCAAATTTGTAACAGTGAAAAGTTAACTTTTCAAAAGCTCTGCTAAAAACCTGTTAATACAACAGAACCGTGTGCCTGTCCCTTCTTAAAGCCACAAAGTAGGAGAACCAGGGCTCGCACACTGCGGTTAAAAGCACAGAAGCGGACACAAGGGCCGCTGTGGCCCCAACGTGAGGGGACCCGCCAAGCTGAGAGCCACAGAGGGGAGAGCGCGGGGCGCAGGCCCACGGGGGGCCCGCCGGCCGAGCCACAGGGCGGGTGTTGGCCTGTCCTCCTCCCCACGGGTGCAGCTGGGCCTCCAACCCCAGAAGGCCCCCGCCAGCCCGGATGTGGTCCAGGTCACGGTCACAGCTGTGAACGCCAAGTGTGTCTGTTCCACGTTGCACTGCTTTCTAAACTAAGCTTCAGGGTCCAGGACAGAAAAGGGGAGGAAGAAACGGCCGTTTCACAAGGCGCCAACGGGCAGCAGGCACTGCAGGTTACAAGGGCTGGAGCTTCATGGACGTGCTCACTCCCTCCTCAGGGGACAGAGCTACACACTCAAGAGAACCACACGCTAGTGGCTTCAGTGACAACCATCAAGGTACGTCTTCACACCTGTGCAACCGAGGAAGGAAGGGATCGTCCTCATCAGGTGAACTGACAAGCAGGAGACCCCGAGGAGGGTGACGTCCCTTCCTCGCCACGTGAGCTCGCAGCGCAAGGCATGAACTGAGGGCACAGGCACCAAGTTCAAGGCCACTAACTACACTCAAAGAGAGGAGAAAGACGGCTTTTTCATACAAGTTTGCTTTTATTTCCACGTTTAGCCCACTGAGAGAATTTGTCACAACCTGAATGGCGAGGGACGTGCCATGGCGCCCCGACGCCCCGAGTGCGCGGGGCCGCAGCACTGCAGGCCTCCCTGCCGGCGTCCAGGGGCCCGGGAGGGACACCGCGTCTCGGCAGGACCACTGACCGCAGAAGGCAGGGCACAGTCTGCGGTGCGATTAAAACCCAAACAAGAGGAAACCGAGAGCAGTGCCTCTGGGCCCCGTGGACAGCAGGGGCTGAAAGGCACGGCGACGTGTGGGGGCGGCGAGCTCTGGGGCGGCCTCGGCCCCGCGCGCGAGAGCACAGGCAGGAGCTCAGGGACGTGCAGGCTTTCCGCAGAAGGACGGCCGCGGTTCCAGCACGGACACGGGGCACTGCAGCAAGGGGACAATGGTCACTCCCTGTCCTGGGTGCCGGGGCTGCGTGAGGAACAGGCACCAGCCACGTGGCCCAGGCGGGCGGTGTGGCCGGCACACAGCACACCCCGTAAAGGAGGGAGGGACCACAGATTCGCTCTGCTCTGACACCTGTGGCGGGGCCGGGAACCACCACCCCTTTCCCCACTGCGGGATGGCAGGGCCGGGCACCCCAACGCGCACAAAGCCTTGGCCCTCCTCCCCCGCACCCACGCCAGTTCTGAGGTGGCAACCTCCGGTCCTTCCGCCCTTACTGAAGCCTGAGTTCCTGCCACACCTGATGGCATTTCAGGGGCTCTCATCTCAGACCAACTAGGGACTGACCAGAAACTGACCAGAACAGCCGCTGCAGCGGCGGATGCCCCCTTTCTGCTGGACGCCCCGAGGCCTTCTCCTAGCAAAGCCTCCCCCCGCTCAGGCTCGTTCCGTCAACGGCTGGCCCTCCTCTCGCCCGCGGCCAACCTGCTGGACCGGAGGGCAGCCCCACTCCCACACCCAGGGCCTGCCCCCGACTCCACACAGCTCACGGGCAAGGATGTGGCCACCTGAAGCTGGGTCCCACTCACACAAGCTGTCTTCCCCAGAGGAGAAACACACGGGACGTGAACCGCGCCCCGCCTGAAGTCTCACCACAGTGTTGCTGGATCACTCCTGATTTCCAAGGGGAATAATTTCCTCAGTGACAAAAAACTCTATGGTCTCCTCCTCCCAGTCGTCCACGTTGCTGTCCAGCTCGTCAGTGTCCACACCTGCGGACAGGAGGCGGGCTGCACCGGGGCCACTGGGCACAGCGCGGTGGGACACGCACGCGCGCGCACACACACACACACACACACACACACACACACACAGGCCGAGAGGCCAGGGTGAACTCAGCAAGGCCCTCTGCAAGGGAAGGACTAGGGGCTTGAACCTGCAGGCAGGAGGGAGCTCTCAGTTCTAAGAGTCTTTGAGCAACACTTGATGTTTACTGAAAAGTCTGGGAAATGAGCAGATGCAAAAAGGGGGAATATTTTAACTATACACTTAAAAACTGTATCTTTGGCAAAGATATGAGTTACCCCCTCGCAACTCCAGGCGTTCGTTTCTCTGCTCCATGTAGAGCTCCTGAGCCATCTTCCGGTATTTTCGGAAATCTTCCATCATGGTCCGTCGTCTCTCCACTAATTCCTGCCAAGTCGGGGAGAAGTTACAGAACTCACACCCAACTCACCCCCACGATGCTGTTCGACCCAAGTGAAAACGAAAACAGGGCCTGCAGCCCCACCCGATGGGGCACGGAGGGACTCTCACTGGACACCACCCCACCTCCAACTCGGCCCATGCCCGCCTCCCCCATAGGGAAAGCCAGCCACCAAGAGGGCCGGGTGGGCCCCCGTGGCCTGGCGCTGGCCTTCCCTGCCGTGAGGGGACCGTGGCCTCCCTGGCACTTCCCTCGGGCCTGGGAACAAGGCTAACCTTTGACGCTTTGGATTGGCTCAAACGATCCTTCTGTTCAAAGATCTTGGAATATTTCTTCAGATCCTTTTTAATTTGCTGAAACAAAGACAAGTCACTCAGGACTTACATTCAAAGCAAGAGCCACAAACGCCACCTTCAAAGCTGCCAACGAGGGCCGACTTCCTCCACGATGAGCAGAGCAAGGCCTCCAGAGAGCTCCCAGCGTGCGCCCACCTTCCCTCCATGGGGTCCAACCTCCCCCAGCTCTGGCCTAATACCGTCGCGTATTTTGCCATAATTAGGTAAATCCCACAGACGTGCCCCTTCTAATCCCACAAGGACTGTCTATTCACCCCTGGTGTCTTTCATCCACCCTCCAGTTCGTGCAAACCCCTCAGAAGGGCACTGACGTGACCTCAGACAACCTGAAAACGCTTCCTGTCCTGAAACTACCCTCTCTGCTTGGCCCGCACTGCGCCTGCTTCCCCTCAAAAGGTCCCCCGTAAACGTTATGTTTCTGTTCCTCACTCAGCACCACCCTAAGGGTTACAGGAAAAGGCTTCTCCTTTTGGCACCTGCGGCACCCTGCCCCTACACCAGAGGACGCCAGACCTTGATCTGGTCCTGGCTCAGGAGGGAGGGGGGCCGTGGCCTCCAGAGCAGTTGGCAGAAGCGGTCCTTGCTGTTCTTCTGCAGAAGGCGGCCCTGGAAGGTCCACAGCCAGTAGGCATTGTCCACCTGGGAGAGAGCAGAGGCCACGCTGAGCTGCGCACCTGCGAGTCACGTCGGGGCTAGAGGCCCTGGGACCCTTCCTGTCGACAGAGCCAACAAAGTTACCCGCGCCACTCAACAAGTGTTTGAGAGCTGACAACCTGGCAGGCAGGCAGAGCTGCCGGCGTCTGGGAGACGGCAGCGCACAAAGCAGAGACCCTCCTTCGCCGAGCACACACCCAGCAGCACAAGCGGACAAAGGGCACCGCGGTGCGGGGCCTGACCAGGCCGTGCCTCGCGGAAGCCGGGGCAGGGCTGCTGGTGGAGCACTGCGCCCGGACAGAAATCCACCGTGTCACCCGTCAGCCCGGCTGGTGCTTCTCTTGGAGCAGGACCTCCCCGGTGAAGGGGGCAGTTGGCACAGCGTGGTCAGCGGTCTAAAAGGGCGTTAGTGTCAGGCGGGCCTCACTGAGGTGACATGTCAACATATCCCCATCTGAACGTGAAGACGGCTGCTTGACACTGCTTCCACCGATACTCAAGTCTGTGTTCCTAGATATCCACTCTTCCGCTAAACAGAATTATCCTTATTTGACCTGTAAACACGCATGAGCTGGTTCAACTGTTAACACCTCAATCAACAAAAACAGAAACGGAATATAAAAAGGGGTCCCCGGCAAACTGCACCCCCAGCGTGGGAGCATGCAGCTGGTGGACAAGGCTGAAGCCAGAGACCAGAGTGGGGTTTGAACAGACACAAATTCTGAGCCCCACCAGCGCCCCCTGGAGACCCCGGAGGAAATGGGCCCCCTCCCCAGAAAGCGCCCGCACAGACACAGCTCGTGTCCTTGCGCGGAGGTCCGGCCCAGGCTGAGACGCCCTGTCACCAGCGGACGCCACACCCGTCCCTGCGATCACAGAACCGTTTCTCCTTCTATGACACCACTCAAATCTTTCGCTCAAGTCAGAGATGACAATTTTTTCAAGAAGTTGAACAGAGGAATGGCAAACGTTTTCTTGTGTGCCAATCCATTCAGCCAGGCCTGACTGAAGGCTGACGATGGGCCAGTGGTTTCAGGTGCTGGGGACTCAGCTCAGAGCAGGAGAGACAAGGCCCTTATCCCTGAAGTGTCCCGGGCCAGCGGGAGAGGGAGACAACCGGCCGTAACAACGGCTAAGGTGCGCGCTTGTGGTCGAGCACAAAGAAAACCAGCAGCGGGGTGAGGGGACGCAGTGGCCCGGCGGAGGGGAGCCTCTGCACAGCCGACCCACGGGCTGGGGGGCCAAGTACTGATGGCGCACACCAGGAACCTCTTCGGGGAAACAACGGTGCTGGGAAAACACGTGCACATGGAACACACCCTCCCCCGCACCTGAGCCCCAGGAAGCAGCCTGGCTTAGCCGGAGGACACCAGCCGCCTGGCTGCCACCTGCAACAGCAGGCTAGGACGGCCACGCTCTAGCTCAGGAGGAGATGGGGAGGAAGTCATGTTGACTCGCCAAGAAGCCTGGTGCCCAGGTGCTCTGCTGAGGAGGATCCTGCACCACCTGGCCCCCATGGCACCAAGGCTACCAGGGTCTCCGTACCTTGTGGCTCCACCAGGACACAGAGGTGACGACATAACGCCCGGTGGGATCCCACTCCACGTCGGAGGCCATGTAGTGCTCTGCAATGTTCATGACCGTGCAGTCCGACGTGTCAACAAATGCCAAGGCACCGTTCATGCTGGGGGGACAGACGGCAGGTCAGCCCCCAGAGCCGCATCTGCACACCCAGCCCTCGTCTACAGGGGGCCCCGGGCCCCGACCACTGCCCCATCAATGACGTGGAAACAGTCAGTGATGACCTCGTGGGGGCGCCGTGAAGGAAGGCGCACAGGGCGCTGCCGCTCAGGGGAAAGGCTGTCCAGGGCCAGGCCTCCGGAGCCGACAGTGAAGCCCGGGGACAAGCAGCCCCATCGTTCCCACACATTCCACGGACCAGCAGCCGAGCAGGAGCGAGAGGACGGCCGGGTGCTCACGGCACCACAGAGGGAGGGCAGGCTCAGGGCCCGGTTACGGAAGACGTGGGCTTTACACCACGGTAACCAGACTGCCAGGGAGAGGCCTGCTCAACCACGAGGAGGACAGCACGCGGCCGTGTCTTCCAGACACGTAATGAAAACATTGGCAAGTGACTGAGTCTGCCGGTCCTGGTCCAAATCTGGGGAGCAGGATGGAGACGCCACACCAGGGTCCACAGACTTGGGGGATGCTCTGGTGGCGGAATGGTCCACCACGCCCTCGAGAAGTCAGGCTGCTGCTATGCGCAGGGGCTCCACACAGCCCACCGCCCACAGCGGGCGGCTGCGTCGGACAGACACCCACCTCCTCAGGCCAGCCAATACCACGAACTGTCCCTGGGGGCTCCAGAAGATGGTGTTGGCCTGCTGCTTGTCGAACATCTCTGAAAGGAAAGCAGTGTGGGGGTCAGCGCGTGGCAAGCCCGAAGGACTGGCAGTGGGGTCACACGCCCCCGCGGGTGTGCACGGTGACTGACCTCTGGCCGGAGCTCTACAGAGGCAGCGCACCTACCTGCTACCTGTGAGACCTAGGTCAGAAAACCCCCTCATGTTCGCAGTAAGTCACAACCCACGGCTGGGGGAGGATTCTGAAGCTGCAATACTCTCTTAAGTAACATTTTACGTCCAAAACAACGTGCCTCACGATGTGACTAGGCAGACACGCCTCTTACAGTTCCTGACAGGGACTCTCCACCAGGGCGAGGAATCCAGTTTGCAGATTCTCCAAGAGATACGTGGCCCAAAGAAGCCTAAAACTCCACTCCCGTGACTCGAACAGCTTTCTAACTCACAGAGACTATGTAAGTCCATCCCCTCTCCCCACCTGCTAACTGCTCGCTTCCTGAAGGGCTGGAGCCTGGTCCTCCCGCGGGGTCTCCTCATTCACTCACTCGGGAGGGGAGCAGGGCAGGCACAGGTGACCACAGCACACCGCGGCCTCCCCGCGGCCTGGTCCACCCCGAGGAGCCTGAGCGGGGCTGAGAGGACGTGTGGCTAAGGCAGCACCGCCCTGGCCGGGAGGGCAGGACTCTCAGACCAAGAAAGGAAGAAATAAAACTCTGTAAGCAGACACCGCTCAACAGCCTCTGCAGCCAGTGACACTCAAGTGACCCACGCTGACCCTGACCTCTGAGCGGAGCCACGGGCGCGGGGCACCCAGACGGCAGAGGCATGAGACCCCCGCTGTCTCTCCACAAGGAGAGCCCGTGGAGGTCCTTCCAGTCCTCAGCTGCCTGTATTTCCCTCTATACCCAAAGGAATCCATCACACAGGCAGCCTCGTGACTGACAGCCGACTGACACCACAATTCTACCACGAGCCCTGCCTAACTCCAGGAAGTGAAAACTCAATTCCTGCAGAGCTCTCTCAGGAAAAGCCCTTCCCAGGGCACAGGAACCTGTCAGGACAAACCACTGTGTCCGTGGTGAAGTCCTGCATGAGGTTCCAGGAGCACGGGGCGAGCACCCCTGGGCACACCTCACCCCTAACTCAGGGCGCAAGGCCACCGCCACCTCAGGCTCACAGAGAAATGCTGGAGTGCCAGCGATCGTGAGTCAGCGCCGTGTCACCCGTGGACCCGCTCTGCTCCAAGCCCATGCCTGGCACTAGGGACGCAGGGCGGGAGCATGAAACAGGCCCCGATGCATTCAGGCTAGACGAGGAACAGGTGGGCTGTCGCCATCCCAGCCTGGCGCTGCAGCCCCGGTGGGGAGGACAGGGCCCTCCAGGCGGATGGATGGATAGCAGCCCAGTGACCCCAGGGCCGCAGGACGGGGACTAGCCTGCCCGGCCCTGTCCCCTTCGTGCGGGGTGGGGAGGGGGCAGTGGGGACGAGGACGGTACGCACTGGTGAGCTCGATCTTCCCGTTGCTCTTGACGTGGTAGAAGGACGCCGATATCCGGGGGGCCTCCCCGTGCAGCACTGCGAACTTGCTCCCATTCGGCTCCCAGGCGAAGGCTATGATGGTTTCTAGGTCAGGAAAGAGGGCAGCTCCTTTTGGTCACTTAACAACAGAACACTCCCTATCAGTTAAAGTCATTCCAGCAGAGAAATGCCTCCCCCCAAATTCTCCAGCTCATTCAAGGGACACAGTAGCACTGGGACAAGGGCTGCGCTGCACCGCGGGGGCCGCCAGGCCGGTGGGGACGCCCCGTGGCAGCTGGGGGGCAGCCTGCGGACAGCGTTCCCCACCCTCCTCGCTGGGCACTGGACACCAGGGCCCACACGCCTCTATGCCCAGGCACGTGGCCACGTCACCCCTCCCTCCCTCCTCTCCAAGCAGAACAGAAAGCACAGGCCAGATGTCCTACCTGAAGGCAGGATCACAGCACTCAGTTTTACGAGGAAAAAGTCAAACAGTAACACAAAGACGCTCTATTCCCGACGACCTCCACATGCAGGATGGGAAGCCCTCGTGCCGCCCTCCCTGGGGGTGTGCTAAAAGCCTGCTCTTCACCCTCTCCCAAGCGTGCAATCGGCTAGAACCCTCGCCCCCCTGCTGTGCCAGCAGACCACACGGGGAGAAGAGGGGGTGTCTCTCCACCCACTCGGGAGCCGGCAAAGCTATGAGACCACACGGGAAAGCGCAAAGAACACCCTCGACGTGAGCACGCAGCGACGGGACAGACGCCGCTCTCTGCGAGCGGGGTGTCCACTCGGGCCGCGGAGCCGCAGGAAGCCTCAGGGGAAGGTGTGCACACAGCGCGGGGCCTCAACCACGGGGCAACGACAGCGGGACTTGCCTTTCATTTCGACCACGTCGACGGGCACCTGTTTTTCCCTCATTCGGAAAATTTCAAAATTTGTGACAACACCCTGTTAAAAAAAAGAGAGAAAGAAGAGATGATACTTTGAAAAATCAAAGTGTGAAGAGTTACAGCACGGGACCACGTCCAAGTTTGCTGGAAGGTTAAATGCATGCGTCTGGTGCAGACACGAACACCTGCAGTGATTAACACAACGCAATAGGACCTTCTCAAATGCTGACGGAGGTGGAAACTGGTACACTTTCCAGAGAGCACATGGACCCCACCCCCCCACCCAGATCCTGCTTCACGACCCGCCCTCATGGTCCGGGGTTACACACTGCAGCACAACTTCTGTCCTCGAGGCCTGCCAGTGGGGACGATCCAACCACTTCAAAACAGCTCAGACACACCCACGTGAAGAGCAGGGGCCCAGAGGGGAGACAACCCATGTGTCCATCAGCAGACAGACGCAGAGCGACCAGCCACACGGGGGCGTGAACGCGGAGCGGTCAGCCGCATGGGGGACACGTGCAGGCCACGACCCGCTCCGCAAAGGGCGCCAGGCACAGAAGGCCACGCACCGCGTGGCTCCATCGTACGAAACATCCACAGCAGGGAAATCCAGGGACAGGAGGCAAGGCAGCAGATCAGGGGGTGTGAGGAGCGGGGTGGCTATGAGTCTCTCTTGCGAGGGGTGGGCACACTCTGGAACTGAGCTAGTGGGGAAGCCCACACAGCCATGAATGTCCTGAAAGCCAGCAATGGCACACTTAAAACAATGCTTCCGTCAGGAGGAAAAAACCTGGCAGCTTTTGGTAAATTAAATATTAAGCGAAGCAAACAAAAAATGTGGGTGCAAAACGTGCCAAGCACTCCACTGTTTGTGCTTAAAGAGAAAACGTAAAGGAAAACAACATATCCACTTTGCCTCCTGCAGAGAAGGTGGGTGCCTGGCAATGTCCCTGCACACCCTTGACCTCCAGCCTGTGTGAGAGCGTCACCCCCCACCCAAGTCTTACAGAGAAAAACCACACCCCCAGCTAGGACAGGACAGCAGCTCTCGCTACGACATGCCAGCTGGGTCTGGAAACACGTCACAACATGAACCAAAGATCCATTAACACCCTAAACAGGATGGAGGCTGCAGAAGGAATGACCGCTGCCCGCCGGCATCCACTTACCTGGGTGCCTTTTGGTGTCCTGTCTACTTTCACACACAGGTAGTCTCCATTTTTCTGCCAGTGTAGCTTGCAATCCACCACGTTGAAGAGATTCCTGACTCTGATCTCCTGTCTGGTAGGAAGCTGCATCAGCGTCACCCTGGCTGGTATATCCTTATCTTCAGGCACCCAGAACGCTATTATGTTACCACCGGGAGACCAAGAAAAGTCTCTGCAGAACAAAGAAAATAAAGTGTTTATTACAACGACGGGCTACGTGAAGACAACTGGCAGGCGCAGAGAACAGAGAGCACTTCGTGTAAAGCTCTGCCCTGGCGCGCTCGCCCGCAGCGGCCGCCCCAGGGTGGACAGCCCCACCCACGGCCACGCGGGGGCCCCAGGCTCCGACACCCCACTCACACTTAACCACAAGGCAAATAAAGTAAATCTATGGCTGATGGACCCAGCTACGTGATTTCTGAAGATTCATGAAGGTGCTAAAGGGGGAAATCCTCAAATCAAAAAGCTTAAGAAAATTAAGCATTAGGGCAATTCTCTCTACTGTGGAGATTACTCTAAAAAGTGCTATAATGAACAAGCATGAATCCCTATCTGCGAAGAGTATCTTTACTTTTGCATTTATTGGGAATTAATTCCTGGTTTTATTTCTAAATATAAGCCATCATTTTGCACAATGTCAATGTAAAAATAAAAACAAGAACCATGAGCGGCCTTGCCATGCTGGTTCTTCACTGCCCCCAGACTCCAGGAAAATATTACGTGTCTGCTCTCTGACAGAGAAAACCAGCCGCAGTTCACTGAGGCCAAGCAGACCCCACGGCAGGGACCACGAATGGCATAAGGACCTTCCAACTAAGTGGAGACCCCTCTCCTCAAAGACTGCACCCGAGTCTCTGTTCCAAGGCGGGGACACAGGAGGGGGCAGACCCTCAGGATGTCCCTGCGTGGGGGGGCGGCAGGGGGTGTGCATGGGCCACAGCCAGCGGCCCGGGGGTGGCCGCACGAGCCTGCTGTGACATCCCCGTGTTCGGAGTGACAGGCACCAGCACCTTCTCTAGCTGTGCAGGAGCCAAGTGCTCGAGGAGGGAGTCAGACAAAACCCAGGTGAAGGAGGCTTACTCACTTTATGCCGGAGATCTTCAGGCTCTTCTTGTCCAAAAGACCCATAGACTGTGGGGAAAACGAGGCTACAAATGAGTCAAATCCCACCACCGTCTCAAAGGTGCACACAGTTTTTCACAGCGTGAGCTCACTGAGGGAGCAGTGTGAGCAGAAGGTGACAGGTGAACCATGAAACAATTTGCCCACAGCAGCAAACACACGTTTCCTCAGCCCGTTCATTAACCCCCAGCCTGACCCCCCCAGAACAGAAGTGGGAGCTGGCAGGTCACAGACCCGAATCCAGGACACGAGGCACAGGGCCACCCTCTCCCCGTGGCCGCACCCCAAGCTAGGGGAAAGCACTGCACCCTCGAGCAGCTACCGAAGCCGACGAGCAGGACGGGGCAGGCGGTTTAGACACCCAGGTCACTTACAGGAGTTTCATAGATACTGAGAGTGTCAAGCGTCATCCTGGCGAAGAATTTACCATCATGGCTCCACCTAAGAAGAAACAGAAAAGAAGTGCCAGGCTCACCAATGAAAAAAAGGCCACAAAGGTCACCGCCGGCCACTGCAGGCCCACTTACTTGAAGATAGGCCAGTGGGCGGAGCTTTCACAGTGAAAACCCCTCTTTTTCTGCCCGGTAAGGATGTCCCAGACGATGATGGCCTGAGGGTCGTCCTGAGTGTCCATCAGGGGGCTAAAGGTCACCAGGTACCTGCAACAGAGGAGACACCCAGTCACCTCCCGCGCTCTCCCACCTCCTCTCAGTGAGGCGCACAGCTGTGCGTGCGGGTACTGGGAGGACCCGCGCCCAGGCCGCGGTAGCCAAGCCAGGCCTCTGCTCCCAGGCGGCTCCCAGCACAGGACAGCCGCCAGAGCAAACAGTTGAGACTCACGCAACTGGCACTGGCCCCCAAACCCCAGGCTCCTGACGAGGCTCCCGCCCGGAGACCCTGCCCGAAACACGGAGCAGGGCCGCCCGCATGAACCACCGGGTCACGCTCGGCACCAGGGCACTCCGAGAGCCACTTGAAGACGTTTCTGCTAAAACCAGGACAAGGAACGACCCAACAGATTCCAAACAAAAGTCTGCTGTGCGTGCTGGTGGGCGCAGCGTGGGATTCCCGCTCTTCCTTGCGGTTTAAGGAAGACGAGAAGAGAACCGAGGGCCACTGCAGCACGGGCAGGGGTCTGGCTCCAGGACCCCGCGGTGGACAGCACGGCCCTTAGGCAGGACGCCTTCCCACAGGCTTTACATGGCCTCTGGATCACCTGCAATGCCGAACACTGTGGAAATGCTGTGTAAATAGTTCTGAAAACAACGTGAAACTATGTAAATAGCTGCCACAACGCGGTAAATTCCAGCTTTTAAAACTATCTGAAAACTTTTTAGCTCCCTGCATCCTGCAGTTGGCTGAGTCCGCAGGTGCAGACCCAGGACACGACTGACTCGGAGCTGCTGGCCCGGGGCACCTCCCAGCCACTGTTCCCCCGAACGCCGGCTCATCTGCCCCACGGCACCGTCCCCTCTGCCGACAAAGTCTAACCACCCAAACCAGACAGCTCTTCCAGGAGAGTGGGAGCCACACGAGGCAGAAACAAGTACAGTGAGGGGGAGCGGGGAGCAGCCCCGCAAGGGGCTCCCGGGGCTGTGCCCTCCTGACTCCCCAGATTAACGGTGCTGGCTCGAGTCACCACCTCCCACAAGTTACTAAACTCCCCACTCGGGCCCAGGCCACACACCTGAAAAGGACTCAGAACAGGACCACCCTGGAACCACAGAAACTGATCAAGCTCACAGGAACAGACTGTTCAAGCTGTAACCTCTATGAGCAAAAGCACGCACTCACCACTCATCAGTTCACTCAACGTGGCTCACGTGGGAGCTACTGGGCAGAGCGCCAGGCCCCAGCGGTCCGGCCGTCCCCGCGTGGGCAGGCGGTGTGCCGACAGTCACAGCTTAACGTGGGAAGACCGGCAACGTAAAGCCATCTCTGGGGACGCAGAACTGCTGGGGGACTGAGGAAGGGCGGGAGGAGGAGAGGAGATGGAGGAAGCTTCCTGCCCCTGCACGTCACCTTGGCACAGAGACCAGCAGTCTGTGTGGACCCTGTTCTGACGCACCGCCGCTGCAGTGAGAGCCAGCGGGCGCTCTACACCAAGCACGTGCAGAGGGGCTGCAAACCAATGGGTACTCCACGGACACGGTGCATGAGAACGACTTTATCAAAGCTGAGAAGTGCCTTCAGGTAAAACCTGCCGTCTGCAGTAAGTGCGAGGCCCAGGGAGACAAGGGAAACAAGGTCCCGAGGAAGCAGTCAGACAAACCCAGGGGCCATCTGGTCCCACCCCCACAAGAAGCCAGTGTGAAAACAAGAAACAAAGAGAGGGTGTGCTGTTCAAGACACGGACTAAGCACACGTACACCCCGCTGGACCCAGGTACGAACAAGCCAGCCACAAGCGAGAGCTATCTGGGCACAAGTGGGGAAACCTGAGTATGTTTCAAAACCAGATGACACTGAGGAGCTTCTCCCAGCGTTGTCAGGTGCAATGAGAGACAGCGAAGACAGAGAACACCTTTGCTCCATAGCAGTGCAGACTTCGGTCAAGCTGTCTACATTTACTTCAGGACACTCGAAACAAGGTGAAGCAAATACAGCAAAAATCACTAAATCTGGATAGTGAGTATCGGATGTCCCCACAGGACGGAAGACCAGCCGCGGGCAGCACGGCGCCCAAGCTCCCATTCCACCCTCTCACGTGGAGCTTTGCTACACGGACTATCTCACACGTGAGAAACTCAGTCATGAGAAATTGGCCACAAAATACACGACCTTGGATGACACCCTGAACTGGAGGGGAAAAAAATTGTACAAAGCACATCACTGGATCAAGTGACAAAACTGGAACCTGGCAGTTTTTAAATAAAGTCTTAATGTTAAATTTCCTGATTAATAACTGCATCGTGGTTGTGCGAGAGAACGTCTGTCCCTGGGAAACGCACACCTGGGGTAAAGGGACACGATCCTTCAACCCCCTCCCAGACAGCTCAGGAACAAAGCCGCGTACACACACGTGCAGACGGGAAGTGAGGGAAACGAGAGAGCAAACACATGAACACAGTAACTGGAGAATCTCGATAAAAGGGTGCACGGGAATCCTCTGTACTCTTTCTGCCATGTTTCTATTATGTTTGAAATCACTGCAAAATAAACTTTTAAACAATTATGTGTTGAGGGCTGGCACGACTCCGTCGGCAGTTTTCTGACAGCTTACCTTTCACAAGGTGAGAAGTCAATAAGCTGAACTCCTTGGTGGCTGAATCTCTGAATCTGTTTGAATTTCTCTCCCCCCCAGAGAGCAATGCCTCGCTGATGAAAGGTTGCCAGGTAGGTGCCCTTAGGAGACCAACGCACGTACGTCTCTGTCCATCTCTGTGGAAAAGAGCACCAACGGTAACACAGAGGCCAAGTGCAAAGACTCCCATCACCCACGAGGACCCTCCTCCCCAAACTCTTAACTCTTAAAAACAAAGGCAGCCTGGTCGCTTCTCAGGGCTCGTTTCAACGCTTTTCTGAGAGATGTGATCTCAAAGGACAGGGCACATCCCCGCTGCCATGCAAGTCCCCCTGCGCTGCGGGAAGACAGGGTAGGACCCACCGCTCTCTCCTCAATGGAGACAGGGTCCTTCACGTCATTCCAGAATATGGAGGTGCGGTCCCCACTCTCAAAAATCACGCTGTACTGATCCCGGCACTCGGCCTCTTCAAGCCAGTAGCGGAGGTTTCCCTAGAAAAAGAACCAAAGGCAAGAGGTCTCACACATCTCATGAACTTTAACCGAAAAGCAGCTGCTCACAAGGACTGCGCTCAGAGACGAGCCCAACCCGCCAGCATCTCTAGCGCCTGAGGATCCACCACTTCAAGCCAGGCGGCAACACAGCGTTCCTTACGACCACTTACAGGCTGCATAGCAACATACCAGGTCTTTGAACGGCTGTTTCTCTGGAATATCCCACTCGTCACTGATCGTCATGTACCTGGAAGAGCAGGGACACACAAGGATGATCAGAACAAGGGGTGGGTGGCCAGAGTGCGACCGACACTGGCGGTTCTCAATCAGGCCGCACCGCACCACTCCCCTCCTCGGGGAAGAGCACAAGGCCTTGACTGTTCCTAACCAGTGGGAGGATGCTGGTGGGGAGGCGTGCTGCTGGCCAGGGGTGTGAGGGGCAGGGACCTGATGGGAGAATGCAGTCACCTGGAAGGCGACCAGCACCCCCCCACTGCCCCGCCCCGGGCAGAAGTGCCTGGCAGTTCACGTCCAGGACGACGTCCAGGTCCTCTGAACCAGGAAGGACTCACTTGTCAAAATCGGTAAAGAGGTTGACTCTGAACGTGTGCTGCTTGTCCAGCTTGTAGCCGTCCGCATTCTTCACAGCGTCCAAAGCGTGGGCAGGAGACGCGTATTCCAGGAAAATATACCTGAATCCATAAAGAGGGCAACTTGCAGGCGAGGCAGGTCACGCTCAGTGCACCCAGAACCCCCACAGGGCCCACATGCACCGTGGGCATCCGCACCTGTCTCACCACCACGCACCCACGGCGGTCTAACCCCTGGCAGAGCAGTTCTGAACATGAACGAAGTCCTACCAGCAGAGCCCAAGTCTAGCTCCATAGTCGGGAGCCACAGAGACGCTAACCAACCAGACGTTCCCCGCCCCGACCGCGCAGCAGTTCCACAGGTGCAGACAGCACCCACGCTTCTGACCTGCGCGCTTCAAACCCGCCCGAGTTGCTGTGCGGCACGCATCTTTCAACAAAGCTGCTTAAACAACAGAGTCTAACGTTGTGCATTACAGGCGAAGTCACACAGGCTCATCAGAACAACAGAGCCACAAGCAGCCGCTCACAAAGAGGCTCCCTTCCACCCTGGTCCTCAAATAGGAGCGTAGGGAGCACTACCTGCAGACGATAATTTTTTTTAAGAAACTGAAACTGAAACATTCTAGGCAGTTTCCAAAACCTGAAATTGAAAAAACAGAGTTTGTGCCGCCTTCTCATCCCTGTCCCACGGAAGACGGCTCTGCCTGTGTCAGGGGCGAGGCGTACGTGAAATTTTAGCGGACGAAGCCCGACAAGCCTACGCAGAAGCAGAGAACTTCCGTCACTGCTGGTCGGGTGTAAACTGGTAACGACCGGTGGGCATGATGCGGCCCCGCCGTGGACAGCACTCCCTGCAACCCCACGCCCCCAGTGCTCAGAGGGGGACAGGCGTGAGGCTGCTCACACCCGCTGTTCAAACCGCTACTGTTAATCGATAGGACAAACTGTCACACGATAGGACAGAACACCACAGCACTGACAAGGAAGGAACCAGAACTACATTTACCAACACGCACAACCTCACGCTGAATTCGAAGAGCAAACTGAGGCCACACACCTTAAACTACCATGTTTAAAAGATGCAGTATTTTAGGCAACACCACACAAAAAAATTGCTAAGCAATGACACAATGCTTCTCCCTGGACTGTAAGAAGGATCCCCATTTCAGAGATGTTAAAATGCAGGGGGGAAGCATATCTTACAATAAAAACAAAAATACCCTGTCAAATTTCCCTGACATCCCACCAACTTCCAGAGCGGTCGGCCACTTTCCCCAGGATGTACCTGGCATCAATCACTGTGCGATGACAGACGCGAAGCTATGACTGCTTAAGAGTCTAGCAGCACGAACTCAAGAACCACTTCCATTTCCTTTTCCCTCCGTCTGATGACCCCCAAGGACAAATCACTGCTGCGCAGAGCTGCCAGCTGGGGGCTGCCTGAATAAAGGAGCGAGGCCCCACTCACGCATTCACGGTGAGCTCCTCAACACGCGGCGACCCCCTCCCCCGGGTCTGACCCCCCGAAGAACACAGACGACACCGCAGTGCCGGAGAGCAGCACTCACCCTTTCGTCCTTCCGTCCTCCTCTGGGTAAAAATCATTTGTGATTTTCCCAAACTTGGAAAAGATCTTATGGATGACGTTTTTGAGTTTCTCCAGACGGTCAGGTCCCACCTGAGGAACGTTGTCGACCACGATCACCGAGTCGATTCCATCTGCCTCCTGGGGCCGGTCTTTGAGTATATCGCCCAGTAATTCTGCACAAGGGAAAGATTTGTCAAATGACTTTTTTTGATCATATAGAATGTTCATACACTAGCTTATTAGCACACTAAACAAATTTCCAAGAGGCAAAAAGTGAAGACTCTAAATGCTTTTGCTGTAAATGAAAGAAATCACAGCCCTGACTTGACTCAAAATTAAAACTTGCAAGAATTAGGAAGATTTTAACTGTTCACACTCCCTTTGACAATCAAGATATGTTGTCTGATTTCTGGCAATAATGGAATATTTTAAATGAACTTTTCAAAAAGGGCTTAATAATGAAAAATGCAAACAAAGACCATGGCCTCTCACCAGGAATCAGAAAAACCCAAAGTAGGGATGCCTGTGGCGAACCTTCTCTGACCCATCTCTACTACAAACTCACCACAGGCACTTTCTTCAGTTTATAACAAAACAAACTCATCCAACATTCTTTACGTAAAACAGTCTTGCTTGAAGACAGCACAGGACTGAGGCTGACACTTAAACTAGGCGACCAGCGAGTACAGAAGCTCACGAACGTGTGCAAATCACGATGCACCCTACACCTGACTGTCCCAATTCGATGGAGCAGCTCGCAGAGTCACTGGGAGACAGCAGCCATTTAGACACGACACTGTAAATGCTTAGGACGTGCTTGGAACACAGGGAGCAATGCCAACTATTATTTCCATAATTTTAAAAGTTCAAAATGTTTTAGGTTCATGTCACCTCCTCAAAACTAAAGTGCTCAAATTTCTTAGAACTGCTTCATTTCCATGAAAGGGTCAGCTAGAGTGAGAGAAAGAGGAGAGAAACACAAGAGGAATCAAGGCAAACGGGTCCGGGACGCCAGTGGGGTGCTGCCTGCGCCGTCTCACCTGAGGCCCATCCCCGGTCTCGAGTCCTGGACCACAAGGCTCCAGCACCAACACAAGTGCCCGACCGGCTGCTGGACTCGGAGGGCAAATGGAGCATCAGATGAAAAAAGCAAATCCTACCTTTCATTATAAGTTCTGTATAAATCCTAAGCACAATGAGTTAGCCACCTTGTCTAGAAAGCTGTAAAATTACAAGGTACTGTGTCAGGAGCCAGAACAGAAAGACATGTTTTAAAGCTGCCATCAAAGCACACTTGTCAGGTGAAACAACGTGGGTACAGAGTCTCCTCGACCCACGACAGGGTCACTTCTTGGTAAACTATTTACACAGCATCCTAATTCAAACCGTCGCAATCCGGGGACCATCTGTACGGTCAAATGGCAGCACAAGGTAATTTTTAAACAACAGCTGAAGAACGTGGCTTGTTACTCCTGTGTCTATGTGTTCCAAAACCTAATTATCACTGTGATTTCTGTGTTCCACCCTTTTAAGTATGTCAACATACTACATAGGACACATGTCTGAAAATATACTTTGTTGTATCTCATTTTCAAAAGTTACCATGAGTTTTCTCCACTTTTGTGTCAAAATGTTCCGTGTTAAAAACGTCTTTCAAAAAGAAAAAAAGCCCTTTAATTTCAAGAGGCAAGCCCTGATATAAACTCTCTCTAAATAACTTCAACACCTGGAACTATACTGAAAATGTCACTTCATGTAAAAGAACTGCTGCTTAAATTTCAATGAAGCTAAAGCTGAGACCAAACAAAGAGGGAAGAAGGAACGACGCAGATCAGAGTCACAGCATCTTCCTGCAGACTGGAGTCAAATCCTTGGGTTACTTTTAAAGCTGACTTACCATGCAATTACATGGCCTGTTAAGCCTGATCTGAATTTACAAGGTTTGCAATAAAAAGCTAACTTTTACACAAACTGTCGACTCCTTCCCACAGTCTTGAGGCGCCTGGTTTGTGAGAACCCACCCATACACAGCAAGGGGATAAACTTAAGTGCACGATGAAGAAACAGTCCCTTCGCTGCCAGCAGCCCACGCATCTGGTTACTCTTGGCTCACAGATTCCCAGTCTGACTCCAGGAGAAATGGAAGCAATTCTCAAGACTAAGTAGCAAAGGAGACACAAGCTAAAATCTTTATCGGATATTTGCTCGGCCGAGCACCAGAGGCAGCAGGAAAGTTAAACTGAAGAGATGACTGTGATGACGATGCAACTGTGCAACAGCTCATCTGTCTCAAAGGGGAAGGAGGCAAGACAAAGGTACCTAGGAGAGGGCTCGCCGGGAGGCTCGTCCATTTTCAGAAGAATCCGTACCTTGTGCATCACTCTGACCCTACAGGGCAGTTCTCATGAAACACAAAACGTATGTGAGCTACTGACCATAACCAACTGGTCTCAAGAAAACTGACTACTTGCTCAGTTTTAGTTCCTTAAGGCCAGAAGCCTCACAGATCAATCTGGCAAAACAGGAGGATCACCACGGCTCCCAGAGGCCCACCCGGCAGCCCCTAGCCAGGCTGGCCCGGGCTCACGTCAGCACCCTCCGTCACACACTGAAATTCAAGGGCTAGAAATCGTATAAATTAGGTGTGCTCAAATAATGCTTAAAAAAAAAAACCCTAGGGCTCAAAATGGGCTTTAAAATCAAAACTTAGATTTTAAAATGCAAGAAAAACTGGTGTGGTAAAAAAGAACACTGGACAGGCTGGGCGCAGGGGCAGCAACCCGCTCCACAAGAGCACAGTTCCTTGTGAGGGACAGGCTTCGACTGGGCCAGCGGCTCCCAAGACCTCACTAGCCGAAATAAAGTATAAGACAACAGTGACAGTAACAGGCAGTCCTTGAAAATTACGTTTCAAATAAATCATAGCATCATGCGGTGCACTCCAAACTCCTACCATGCTGGGTGTCAATTCTATCTTACTACAACTGGAAAGAAAAACATAAGGGCATTTGGCAGAAAGTTTAAAGTAAGCAAAGTTATGCTTCAAAGTCAACAACGCTATGTCGGTTCTTTAAACTTTCTTTTCAAATTTACGTGAGATTCTTTATGATTCTCGCTCAATCTCAGGGTGACCAGACACATCTCAAAAGAAATCTTTCTACTTTAACATGGTAACATCTTATTTTCCTGGCGTTTCATTGGCTACTTCAGTGGTGTTTTATTCACTTTTCCGTTTTATTCTGTAACGTGGTCAATATGCAGAGGAATCCATCGATATGTTCCCAGCCTGGAGAGTTAAAATGGCTAAAAACGAAACGTAAACGAAGATGAATCAGACCAGCCATCATCAGAAGTCGTCTTGGGACAGAAAACAGAAATAATGCCTGTAAATGGAACCAAGGCAGAAAAGGAAGATAAAGGAAGCTATAGTCAGTGCTACGACCTGAGAAGACTACTTGCCAACAGAAAGGCGGTGCTCTGCCTACAGACCTAGGAAAAAAGGCGCAACAGGAATCTGGCAGAGTCCGCCAGGCACTGTCCCACCGAGGACCTCTCCGGAACAGGCGCGCCCGCGGAGGCAGCAGAGGCAAATGGACCCAGCTTTGCCACCCTGTTCTTCCCACTCCCGAGGGTCAGCGTCCATCCACCCCTAAGGAGTCGGCACCGAGTCGGTTTCGGCCCTTCGATAGGTCTGTCTGGTCACTCGGGGCACCAGACCGCACGCGGCGAACTGTCACCCGAGTCCGCGCAGCACGTGCAGTGTCCTGCTTGGCTGGACCGCAACGGCCACACAGCTGCACATTCGGCCCCGGCTCCTGCGAGCAGGCCGGCGGCCTTCCCCACCCTCCAAACTCCCGGCGGCAGGGCCAGTGGCCGGCTGCCCACGTTGTCTCCACCACCCCTCCTTTTTCGGAAGAAAGACGGAGATCCGGGCGTTCACGAACAGCCTTCCCCGCGTGCGGGGCGACAAGCGGAGGACCGGGGACCGGGAACCTGGCCGCAGACCGGCCCCGCCGCCTCACCTTCCTCGCTCACGTCGTCCACGAAGTCCTCGGGGTCGCTGAAGGAGGGCTCCTCCGCGCCGCCGTCCTCCGCCGCGCCGCCCGGCTCCCCGCCCGCCCCCTCGGACCCGGCCTCGGCCGCTGAGTCCCGCGCCTGCTCCGCGGGGGCCTCGCCTGCGGCCGGGGCCTCCTCGGGCGGCGGCGGGGACCCGCCGGCCCTCTCCTCCCCGTCCGCCGCGGGCTCAGCCGGCACGTCAGGCCCCGAGCCGGCCTCCACCTCCGCCACCGCGTCCTCGCCGCCCGCCGCCTCCTGCGCGCCTGGCCCCGCGGGCCGTGCCGGCTCCTCCCCTGGGGGCGGCTCGGCGGCCGGCTGCTGCTGCCCGGGCTCGACCCGCTGCTCGGCCGCCTCGGGCCCCGCCACGTTCTCCGCGTCCTGCATGGCCCGCCGCTGCCGCCTCGCCCGGCCTCGCCGCGCTTCCGACTCTCCCAGGCCGCACCGCGCGCCTACCGCCGGGCCATGTGCGTGCGGCGGGGCGCCCACGCGGGTGGGGGGGGCGCCCACGCCCTGTGCCGCCCCGCGCGCCCGGAGGAGCTCTCTCCGCAGACAGGCGTCCTCCGGCGATCGCGACAGCGCTCCCGGGACACGTGCGTGCTCGACTCCAGTCCCCGCACTTGCTTCGGCCGACCTATAAACTGCTTGGCAGCCAGGCTACCCCGCCTGAGGGGGCGGATGGTTCCGTCCAATATGGCGGCCGCGCCCTCCCTCCTCCCGTCGGGCCCTGCGGTGAAGGACCAGACTATTTGTGACGCTGCGGGAGGTACCGGAAGCCATCTCAGCCCACGGAAGTGCACGGGAACACCGTTTACGTAAAAACTAATACTAGGGAAAACTCTCAGTTCAACCAACGGCTTGCGCTATCTCAGCCTTTCACCAAACGGCCCAACGTACGTCACTAAGAGCCCCCTTCACATGGCGGCTTTTAGACTCGTCTACTGACTGGGCAAAAGAATGGGCGATTCCAAAGTATAAAAGGAACTCCCGACGGGTCAGAGAGGGCCGAGAGTAGTAGAGGAACGACTGCCTGGCGCAAGGCAAAAATGAATGGTAGTTGGTTTGATCACTTCCGCCCGAGCTCACCGCGGCGGCTGTAATTCCGCCTTTCCCCATTCTGACGGTCACGGTGGTTCGGCCCGCGCGGGCCTCCGCCCCCCGACGCGAGCGAGCGCGGGTCCTGAGGGCGGGGCGGGGCCAGCTGCAGGGGGCGGGGCGGGAAGGGTGGTGGGCGGGGCCGGCCGCTGGCGTGTGGGGAGGGGCGGGGCCAGCTGCTGGGGCGGGGCGGGGCGGGGCGGGAAGGCTGGAGGGCGGGGCCGGCCTGCAAGGTTCCGCGGCGACCTGAGGCGCAGGGGCTGGGCCACTCCGGCTCAGGTTTGCTCCGCCGGGAAGCCGGGAAGGTAGTCTGTGTTTGTGTCTTGTAGTTTGGTTTGTGCCGGGCGTGAGGGACACCTCGTCGTGGGTGTTTTGCACATTCTAGGGAAGAACGCGGCGGCTACTGGGGGCGGGGAACGGGAAGTTAGCGGGGACCGAGTTTGGGAAGGTGGATGGTAGTGACCCTGCGCAACGACGGGACAGAAAAGACACAGAGTAGCCAACTCAGTACTGAAGAACAGTCAGAGGATGACAGTTCCTGACTTACTACTATACAGCTAAGTAGTCAAGACGGTGAGATACTGTTGAAGGAAAAAAACAAAATAGATCAAGGGAACAGAATAGACATCCCAGAAATGGATCCGCACAAATACAGTCCATTGATCGTTGGCGAAGGAGCAAAGGAAATCAGTGGAAAAAGCACAGACGTTTCAACAAGCGGTGTTGGAACAGCTGGACATCCATGTTCAATAAGAATGAGTATAAAAGATCTTGACATTGTCTTTCAATTTAAACAAAAATTGACTCAAGGTGGATCATAGACCTAAATGTAAAACACAAAACTAGAAGGTAACATAGGAGAAAACCTAGGTGGTCTCATGTCTGGCAATGAGGTTTTTTGTTGTTTTGTTTTGAGGTATAGTTGATGTACAATATTATATTAGTTTCAGTGTACAACACAGTGATTCAGTTTTTAAAAATTATGCTCCATTTATAGTTATGTAAAATATTGACTATGTTCCCCGTTCTATACAGTGTATCCTGGTAGCTTATTTATTTTGTGCACAGTAGTTTGTACCTCAGTCCCCCAACCCTAGTTTGCCCCTCCCGCCTTCCCTCCCCCCACTGGTAACCACAAGTCGGTTCTCTATGTTTCTGAGTCCACTTCTGTTTTGTTATACTCATTCACTTGTTTTGTTTTTTAGATTCCACCTAGGAGTGATAACATACAGTATTTGTCTTTCTCTGTCCAACTTATTGGCAAAAAGGTTTTAAGTGCAACCCCAAAAGCACATCTACAAAAAAAATAGGTAAGTTGGACTTAATAACTCTAGCCCTGCAAAAGTCACTTTTTAATTTTTAAAAAAATTATTATTATTATTTTTAATGGAGGTGCTGGGGATCGAAGCCAGGACCTCATGCATGCTAGGCTCGCACTCTATTGCTGAGCTATACCCTCCCCCAAAAGTCACTTTTAAGAATGAAAAGAAAAACTAAAGAATGGGAGAAAATATTTGTAAAACATATCTGATGAAGGACCAGTACCCAGAATATTAAAGAACTTTTAAAACTCAACAGTAAGAATACAGACAACCCAATTTATAAATGGGCACAATATCTGAAGAGACCTCTTACCGAAGAAGAGATACAGACGGCAAATCAGCACATGACAAAATGCTTGACGTCACATGTTGCTACGAAGTTACAAAACAAGAATGGCTAAAACCTAAAAAAGTGGCCGTAACAAGTGCTTTCAAGTATTTGAAGCAGCAGGAACTTTCTTTCTTTGCATAGTGATACAGCTACTTTGGGAGACGATTTGGCAGTTTCTTACAAAGCTCAACACTGTGTTACCATACAGTCCAGCTGTCACATTCCTAGGTATTCACCCAATTGTGCTGAATACACGTGTCCACACAAAAACCTGCGCAGGAAGGTTTATAGCAGGTTTATTCATACCCAAACTGGAAGCAACCGAGATGTCTTTCAGTAGAATGCCTCCATCTGTGATCAGTAGCCCGGTTTATTCCATGTCACATGTTCCACCAACAACTTTCAGGAGAGGCTTTCTGCCTGGGAGAGGGGTCTCCACCAGGGCGTCACAAGCTGGGGTGGCACACATGGGCGAGTGGGAAGCGTCCGCAGGTGGTCCCGGCGGTGGTGGCCGGCCTCTGCCGCTCCTGCCTAGCCGAAGATCAGAAGTAGAATTTGGTGGGTAGGATGAGTCGGCACAGCTGCCGCCAGGGCCTTCAGTCAGTTCCACGATTAGACCCCTTGCCAAGATCTGAACACCGCAGCCAACGATGCCAGAACCCAGGGTCAGGACCTCTGCCCAGAGGCCAGTGTGTGTGACGAGGCTCCGTCTCCGAGCTTGCTCAGCTCAGATGCGGCATGGCCCCTGGCTGTGCTTCCAGGGGGAGTATTTTCATGTCTGTCTCTTAAAAATTTTTGAAGAAGACAATTTAAGTGATAGAAACAAATATTATTTAACACTTCATGAAGGGGGCAGTCTCCATTCAAACTGAGAAATGGGACCGGAAGGCAGGAAGCTTTTATAGGGTAAAGAATAAAGGATGAGGAAGAGAAAAATAGACAATACCTGATCAGCTGGGGCCATACAGTCACCTTGTCTGGGGTGAGGAGGAGCTGGGAAATACGTTTAGAGACGAGGGCTGGCTAGGCGTGTGGGGACTGGCTGGCGGGACCGACTGTTTCTGGTGGAGCAGAGGCTTTACGCGGACCTGAAAGCTACCTACGTTTTGACGGGCTGACCTGGCACCCTTGGCAGTGGCGGCTCCAACTTGGGCCTTGAAAGTTATTTCAGCACCTTGAAAACCTATTTTTAAACGTAAACTCATTTTAAGGCCAAATTTAGAGTTCCCATGAAATCATGAGTTTGATGGGCTGGTTGTATTTCAACTCATATGAACGTGAACAGGAAAGTATTTAAAATGGAGAGTGATCTGCCACACCCCCTCCTTTGGGAAGCGTGGGGCTGGGCCTCAGCTGCCTCCTGGTCTAGATAACCTTGTGCAATTTATTTACCATCCCTCAGCCTCAGTTTCCTTGTCTCAGTAATGGGAATAACAATAGTACTTAGCTCACAGGCTTGGGAGAGGTCCAGTAAGATCAGTTATTGATGAGTTATGCCTTTATTTTCCTGTAGGCTAATCTTAAAAGAATGAGAAATATTCTCAAGAGGGCCCACCTGGTTCTGAAGCGAGGGGGTCTCTCCTGGTTTTTAGAAGGAGGCTCAAAGCTGGGAGATGCCCACTCCCTGAGCCTGGGGGGCAGTGGGCAAGGTGGCAGAGACCTAGGATGGCCCATGGGGGTCTCAGGTGCCCCAATGGACGGCAGCCCCCTGCTGTGTTTGTGGTCCTGCAAGGGTAGGGACCCCCGGTGACCGAGGACAAGCTGCATGCCAGGCTCTGAACCTCGCATCTGCAAACAGCTTTAGAGTGAGCTGTTGGAAGAGCATTGACAGACAAGACAGATGCATCAAGCAGCCGTGGTCCAGTCAGGATGCAGAGCATTTCACTGTCCCAAAGATTCCTCTGTCCCCTGCCCCAGGCACTGGAGGAGGCATCTAAATGGTGGGAAAAGAAAATAAACAAAAGCAAAGCAAGTGATTTATGAGGGAAAAATTGAGAAACAGCGGGGTGCTGATTCTATTTGCAAAATTGCTTTGTGCTTACGTTTTGGAGAGAAGCTGGGTTTTTAGAACAGATTTGCATTGTCTTTGTGATTTTTCTATCAAATTAGAAGGAACAAACCCTCAGTGGGCAGAAGCTTAGGTGGTTCTCAGACTGTGGTCCTCAGGGTTCTGAATTCCACAGGGGGCCCAACTTTGGGGGATTCCATACCCATGTGATTCTGATTGTTACAACGTTTGAAACTGGGTAGAAATGGCAATAAATTTTAAGCTTATCATGTCCTTGTCTTTCTTTATAGACTTATGATTTAGAAAACATTTTGTTTTTAAATAGTATTTTATACATATTTACATAGTATTTATTGTTGTGGGCACAGCAGGGTGGCTGGTCAGTGAGGAACACGCGGGTTGGTAACAGAATTTAGCAGAGATTAAGTGTGAGAACAGAAGGGAGTTTACTAGGGGTGCACTGTCACAGACAACAGCGGGACAGGCAGGCGAGGGGTGCCTGTGGGAGCCCCGAGGGCCGGCTGCTGGGGGGTTTTATAAGGTGGGGTCACAAGGTGCCTGGTGGGCTTGTGCACAAGGCTCTGCCTGGCTGTAGGTGAGGCAAGAGGCTTAGGGCCCGTGAAGGGCGGGGGGGCTTTAGTCTGATTCGGTGGGCTGGCACAGGCCAGCCTGAGCGTCGCCTGGGGCTATGAGTTTGTTAGCAGAAACACAGCCAGTAAAGAATGTACTTTATCTGAGAGCCCAGCACTGGGGGTTGTTGGACTTTGAAGGACATCAGTGGGTCCAACATTTTTTATACGAGAAAGTGATCACATGGATAATACATTTTGTATGCCTATTGTAGTATTTAAGATACATTTATGAACTATGTATAGATAAATACTATATGTAGTAAACATATAGTATACACAGATAAATATATACAGTAAGTCTATATAGATAAAACAGTATACACAGTGAATATGTATTTTTATGTTACATAAGTGTACATCTATGTTATATGCGGTATAAAACACTATATATCATGGTATTTTTCAAGTAAAATCATGCAACTATAAAGAAAAAGTATGGTAAACATGAAACATATATATTTAGTATATATAGTATAGAAACACATATTTAGTATACATATATAGTAACATATATGTTGCCAAACAACATAATGCATGTTTGTGAACCTTATCTGCATGGCTCAATCTGGAATTTGCACCTTTTCCCATTGCATTTCTACGATTAATTCATTTTCATGTGCAAAGCCTCGGCTTACTCGTTCTCGCTGCTGAGTGGCGTTCCACTGTAGACTGCATCCTAAGTTTCTTCGTCCACTGTCTGGTTGGAGGAAATGTGGGTTGTTTCAGGAGTTTGGCATTGCAGACAGTGCTGCTAGGAACGTTCTTACATGTGTACAAGAGTTTATCTGAAGAATGTGTAACATACCGAGGGCTGGAGTGGGTGGTGGTGGTGCCAGGGTAGGGGCCTCTTCAACTTTACAAGATGATCTCAGTTTTTTTCTAAAGTTAGGTGTGTAGCCAGGTCAGCCTTTTAATGTGGGGATCCCCGAAGAAAGGGTGTAGTCAAGAGGCTGCAGGTGGGCACGGGCCGTCTGGAAGAGTTTTGAGCCCCACGAGTTACAGCAGCTGTGCCACTCACCTGGTGAATGACGTGCTTCTGGGGCCTCAGTTTACTCACCTGCTTCGGGGGACTCGGGGACCAGAGGGGCCTGGCAACTGACTCCAGTGCCTGGTCTTGGCTGGGTCCTGTGCCGGAAGGAGACATGCTTGACACACGGAGTCAGCCGGAGAAACTTACAGAACTGGAAGAGGAACAGTAAACTAGATAACACGTGCTGTCAAGGTTAAATTTGCTGACGTTAGCTGTGCTGAGGTGATGTAACGCAACATCCCTGAGCCGAGGAAATGCACCCTGAACTATTTTGAGGTAAAAGGCCGTGATGTGTGCAGCTTACTCTCAAATGTATAAATGAGGATTGCGAGTCATGAAGTGTGTCGGGCAGAATGTTAACGCCAGTGAACGGAAGAGATGGGAAAACCTCCTAAACTCGGGGAAGATGGGGAACAAAAACAGCGATTTTTTTTTCTAGGAGCCCTAGGGATTGACACAACGTTGGACGTGTCTGCAGAATGAATGAATGACTCAATAAGTGAACGAATAAACAAATAAATAAAGCAGCTGATCTCTTGGCTGGACATGGTCGTAGAGGACACATTCACTTAAAAAAATTTTTTTTTTGGAGGGGGCGGTGACAAGGTTCATCTATTTATTATGATTTATTTTATTGGAGGTGCTGGGGATTGAACCCAGGACCTCATGCATGCTAAGCAGGCAGTCTACCACTGAGCTATCCCTGCCCCTATGTATGTAATCTGGAATGGCCTAGTGATAACCTAGAAGTGTAAAAAGAACAGGTAAAGTCAGTTTTAATAATGTATTTTGTCCAACCCAACATATTTAAATGGTATCACTGTAACGTATAATTAAATATTAAAATTATTCAGGTATTTTTACATTCTTTTTTGCATTTGAAGTCCTGGCGGTCCAACGTGTACCTTACTCCCAGCGCTTCTCTATTCAGACACTAAATCTTCATCCGAAATACTTGTCCTGTATTTTGAGTTCATAAAACTTATCATTTAAAAAGTGGATTCACATACCCAAGTTGTTGCAAACATACTTGAAAGTTTTCCAACAGCTAAGTCAAGTATCAATTTTTAAGTTTAAATTAATTTGAAGGGAAGTAAAATGAAAAATTAAGTTCCCCAGCCACACTCTCTACCCATCCAGGGCTCGAGAGGCCCTGTGGGTGGTGACTGCTGGCTGGGACGGTGTTTGGGGGCATGCTCAGTAAATACAGTGCATGGACGAACAGCCGACAATGAATTCGCCGAGGTCGGCTGGTTAGCAGGCCGCCCTCTCATAAGGGTTTCAGATTCAGTCAAGGCCACGTTGTTAAAGGAAAGAACATCAAGTGCAGAATCATACGTGCAGTCCACCCGGTTTCTATTCTGAATAGTAGATAAGTGAATATTAGAATATGCATGGGAAAAACATGCTGGATCATACTCGGTGAGCACGGCAGGTGCGCACTGAGAGGCAGGCCTGCCGGAGTTGCTGAGTTAAGTCTGCCCCCCGGAGCTGCGGGTCCAGTCCGGGAGGCAGACAGTGGACCTGGAGTAACTCCAGAGAGGGGTAGGTGGCAGTGGGGACAAAGGTGTCCCTGCAGTCGCTGGTGGGGCGGTGTAGAGGCAGCAGCAGACGTGGGTCCTCTCAGGAGGACACTCGAGCTGAGGCTGAGAAGCCACAAGTTGGGGCTGCGTGGGGAGGCGGGGGAGATTGGCACCGCGGGGCGCGGGGCCCAGCGTGTGACTTCCCCGGATCGTGGGAAGAAAGCGCGTCCGCGGAGAAACACGTCGCCTGCAGGTGGCGCGCTCGGCCCACCCTTTTCAGTTAGTGAAATGGGGTGCTTCCCCCCCCTTTTTATGTTTGAATTCCTAACGTGGTGGGAAACCCAGAAAGCACTTTTCTCTCGAATGAATTTCTCGGTCATTTCTTCAGGGCTGAGAGGTGGACGGACTGGAAGGGTCAAGTGTGGCCCAAATCACTCAAACCTCTCCCCTTCTCCCTTGACCAAGCCCACCTCTGCCTTCACCAAGGCTAATTTAGCGTTGTCCTGGGTGTTCACCTTCTTCGAATGGGGGCACGGTCAGGAATCAGAGTCCGTGTTCAGCTCCAGGGGACCTTGGGCACCTCGTTCATCTTCCCTGAGCTGCCTCCAGCTGTGAACTCGGTCAATAACCGTGACTGGGAAACAAGATCGGGGTCCATGGAGTGGACAGTGTCTCTGACTGGGTCCTGACTACCCTGCAGGGACTGAAGCCAGCTGCCAGGCACTGTTGTCAGTGCTCACTTAGTCCCCAGGGCAACCCCAGAAGCACGGGCTCCTGGGACCTGAGGGTGGAGGGTGGAGGCGGTCCGCCAGCCACCTGGCCTCAGAGGCCCTGCTCCACTGAATGTGTGGGGCCACCTCCCTTTTCAGAGTTGGACTCTTCATGGGGGTCCGTGGGAAGTGGGGTTGGTGATGTCGTGCTTCCAGCGGGAGGGGAGAACTGGGGAATGAGCTGCAAGAACTATTCTTGCCCGGAACTGTGCCATACCTTCCCTTCCTTGGCGGGAGGTATCAGTAGTTATCGAGGTCGCCAAGATTCACTGAGCCCTACTATGAGCCCGGCAGTGCCTTGAATAATTTATGAGTATTATCTCATTTAGTCTTTTCAGCATTTTCCAACTCAGAGAAAAGCACACAGTAGCGTGTAAGCGCTCATTCACATGTCCCCAGACTTTTAGGTTTTAGCATTCTGCCGTATATACCTTCAGATTTTTCTTTCTAACGAAAAAAAAAAAAAAAGAAATCTGAAGTCCCCTTTCCACCTGTTTTAAATTGCATTTTCTCTCCCCTCCTCAGACAGAGCCATCACGTGTCTATAAGTAACACATACATTGCATGGGATCTTTTAATGAAATCGACCAAATTAGCTATAGAGTCACACGCAGTTGCAGGAAATAAAACACGTTGCCCAGTTCCCCTAATGCTGCAAAACTGCAGTATAATATCACAATCAGGACGTAGACATTGATTTGCTCCACCTGCCTTATTCAGATTTCCTGGGTATTACCCATCCCCCTTTGTGCCTCTAAACGCACACCAGTAGCATGCTCTGCATATCCTTCTGCGATACCCGTTTTCACCCAAAATGATGTTTTCAAGATGTGCCGTCTTGGTACGTGCTGTCCTAGTTCACACGTCGTATGAATATACAGCAGTTTATTATTCATTCACATTGACATCAAAGTAAGGGGTTTTTTTTTGGTGTTATAAATTGTGCTACAATGAAGAGACTTGTCTTTGTCACCCCCAGCTATTGTTCAGAGAGTATGGCTAGAAGTGGAATTTCCAGGTCATAAGGTACTTGCATTCCAATTCATTAGACATTAACAAATTGTCCTCCAAAGCATCTGTACCAATTTGCACTCCCTCCAGCAGTGTAGGAGTATTTCTGTTGCTCCTCATCTTCTGTGCATGAAAGGGTATCTATTTCACTGTTGTTTGAATTTGCATTTCCCTGATGTAAGTAGATTTCTGATTTAAGCAGAAGAGGAAATTATTAAAAGCAGCTAAAATCTCCAGGAGGGCTGGGAAACCAGGCTCAAAGCTAAGCAGACAGAAATATGCAGATCATGCCAAGAGCTGGTGGTGAAGACAAAATGAAGACAACACTGAAAGTTGTTAAGACAGTAAATCCTCAGTTGTCATCACTAGGAAAACAAGTTTTTCCTATTTCTTTAATTTTATGTCTATATGGGGTGGTGGATGTTCACTACACTTGTTGGTAATCATTTCGTGATGTCTGTAAGTCAAATCATCATCTCGTACATCTTAATTAAACTTGTACAGTGCTGTATGTCCATTATACCTTAATAAAACTGGAAGAAAAAAAGAGACCTTTTCCCCGTTGAATTACCGTGGTAGCTTTTTTTCTTGTATATATATATTTCTTTTTATCAAAGTGTAGTCTGTTTACAATGTTGTGTCAATTTCTGGTGTACAGCATAATGCTACAATCATACATGAACATACATGGATTCATTTTCATATTCTTTTTCACCATAAGTTACTATAAGATATAAATATAGTTCCCTGTGCTATACAGTATAAATTTGTTATCTATTTTATGTATATTAGTATCTGCAAATCTCGAGCTCTCAATTTATCCCTTCCCACCCCCTTCCCTGCCAGTAACCATAAGTTTGTTCTCTGTCTGTGAGTCTGTTTCTGTTTTGTAAGTAAGTTCGTTTGTCTTCTTTTTTTTTTTTTTACATTCCACATATGAGTGATACCATGGTATTTTTCTTTCTCTTTATGGCTTCACTTAGAATGATGATCTCCAGGTCCATCCGTGTTGCTGCAAATTGCATTGTTTTAGTTTTTTATGGCTGAGTAATATTCCATTGTATAAATACACCACAGCTTCTTTATCCAGTCATCTGTCTATGGACATTTAGGTTGTTTCCATGTCTTGGCTATTGTAAATAGTGCTGCTATGAACATTGGGGTGCAGGTGTCTTTTCAAATTAGAGTTCCCTCTGGATGTATGCCCAGGAGTGGGATTGCTGGATTATATGGTAAATATATTTTTAGTTTTTTGAGGAATCTCCATACGGGTTTTCCACAATGGCTGCAACAAATTACATTCCCACCAGCAGTGTAGGAGGGCTCCCTTTTCTCCACAGCCTCTTTGGCATTTATCATTCATGGACTTTTGTATGATGGCCATTCTGATTGCCTCATTGTAGTTTTGATTTGCATTTCCCTGAGAATTAGCAACAGTGAGCATTTTTTTTCATGTGCCTACTGGCCATTTGTATGTCTTCACTGGAGAATTGCTTATTTAGGTCTTCTGCTCATTTTTGGATTAGGTTGTTTGTTTTTATGTTATTAAGTTGTATGAGCTGTTCATATATTCTGGAAATTAAGCCCTTGTCAGTCTCATCTTTTGCAAATATTTTCTCCCATTCCATAGGTTGTCTTTTTGTTTTGCTTATGATTTCCTTTGCTGTGCAAAAGCTTATAAGCTTCATTAGGTCCCATTTGTTTATTCTGCTTTTATTTCTATTGCCTGGGCAGACTGCCCTGGGAGAACATTGCTAGGATTTATGTCGGATAATGTTTTGCCTATGTTTTCTTCTAGGAGGTTTATAGTGTCTTGTCTTATGTTTAAGTCTTTAAGCCATTTTGAGTTTATTTTTGTGTATAGTGTGAGGGAGTGTTCTAACTTCACTGATTTACGTGCTGCTGTCCAGTTTTCCCAACACTGTTTGCTGAAGAGACTGTCTTTACTCCATTGTATGTTCTTGCCTCCTTTGTCAAAGATTAATTGACCCAAAGTTTGTGGGTTTGTTTCTGGGCTCTCTGTTCTGTTCCATTGGTCTATGTGTCTGGTTTTGTACCAATACCGTGCTGTGTTGATTACTGTAGCTACCTTGGTAGCTTTACGGAAAAAAAAACAGACCATGTGTGAGCGGGTTAAGTTCTGAGCTCTCTATGCTGTTCTGTCGATTTATTTGTTTTTTAATGACAACACCACATTCTCTTGGTTACTGTAGCTTTTTAGAAATCTTGGAACCAGGCAGTGAGAGTCCTCCAACTTTGTCCTTGTTTTTCAAAACTGTGTTGATTATCTCAGAAACTTTGTTTTTCCATATAAGTTTTATAATTAGCATATACATTTCTGTGGAAAAGGCATTCTAGGGTTATAATTGGAACTGCCTTGAGGGTATATATCAATTTGGGAAGAACTGACATCCTAACAATATGTCGATATAAATATTTAGGTTTCCTTTAATTACCCTGAGCAATGTTTTGTAATTTTAATTGTAGAAGTTTTGCCCATATCTTTTTAAAATTTATCACTAAATATTTTCTTTGTATGGTGTTGGTATTTTTAAAAACCTTTATGGAGGGAGGTAATTAGGTTTTCATTTATTTATTTATTTATAATGGAGATACTGGGGTCAGACAGCCTTCTTTCATTTCCTCTTTGCCTGTCCCTGTTGGTCCAAGCTGGTGGCGTTTCTGCTGATGTAAAATATTCAAAAACCTTGTGGGTCTCCCATGTATGTCATCAGGAAAGAGGACCATCCACATGTCTTTCCTGAATAATTCCACCTCTATTTTTTGCTTCTACAGAGATGACACACACCTAATCTCTTCAAGGAGCCTCTGTGTCACCAAATCTCCTGAACTTTTGTTCCTCTCTAGCACTGGAAAGATGCTGTTCAGCCACACCCTTGGCTTTCTCATCAAAGCGCTTTCCTGAGGGCAAGTCTCCTAATTTTCCCATCTCCTGTAGTCTGGATCGGGTCTTCTCCGTTTAACTATGGGACACAGTTTAGCTGAGCTTTCTGTCGGTATTTAGCGAGAGTCCTGTTCTGTACAGTTTCCAGCAGCGTGTCCCCCAGCGCCTTCGGAGCCCTCACCAGAAGTGCCTCCAGTGTCTGTTTTGCTACCAACAGTCTCTTTGTGACGATTTAGGTGTCAACATATAAGATGATGTAGGTTTTCTACACCACAGCTAGCAGAGTTGTTAACATCCAAATGTCTGCTAACAAGCTATCCAAGGCAGTCCAGGCGTTTTCTGTCATGCTTCTCAAAATTCTTCCAGTCTCTACCCTTTTCGTACTTCCAAAGCCAGTTCCAGGTTTTTTGCTGTTTGTTATGGCAGCACCCCGCTTCCCAGCACCCACAGCAATATTTGGGGCTTTTTCATTGCAGTTTGGCAGTCTATTGTATGACTCCGCAGCAGTATGTTCATTCCAGTCTGCTGTTAATAGACATTTGGATCATTTCCAGTTGTTAGCTATTTGAAAGTGGCTTCTAGGAATAAGCCTTTTTTTGGTGGACATATGCTTTGGGTAAACCTCCAGGCGTGGGAGTGCCTCCAGGTTCCTCTTCCCACTCCCGGGCTGGTGTGGACAGCCAGCTTCCACGCTGCTTCTGAACGCTGCTAGGTCATCCCTTCCTTAATCCTGCTTCTATGTAGGAAGTTCAGGTCCATTTCCCACCCTGGCTGGGACCTAAGCCTTCCTTATTGCCTTAAGTTAGGTTCCTAAGCCCTTTATTATTTCTGAAGGCTCTGTGAGTTGTTGGCTTCAGCTTTTATTCATCCCTGTAACTTAGAATTCCCCCTATATCTGGAACCCTTTCTTGCTTTTGACTCCAACTATGTATAAAAAACTGTTTTGGGGGTAGAATTTTAGCTAGCATTTCTCTGTGTGCTTGGGGAAGAGGTTGAATGTACTTCCACATCAGTTCAGACCATCATAAGAAATCTCTTATATAAAACATAACCTTTGAGGAACAACCTTCTGGAGCAAGTGATATTGGTGTATCCATTTCACGTACGGGTGAACTGAAGCAGAAGGAAGTTAGTAGTCTGTCCGGCTGTCCAAAGCCTAATTAGGAAAGCCAACATGTCTGAGATATTTAAAGCTGCCTGGGGCTCATGGTGGACATGAGCAAATCCCTTGACTCCAGGCAGGAATTTCAGAACGGATACTTGAGAGGCACTGTCTGAGAGGGATCTCACAGTGTCACAGGAGAATTTGATTTCGTGATCTTTGCAGGAGTAAGAGATGGTACTGTTCAGCACTTAGCACAGAGCCTGTCACATAGTAAGTGGTCAATAAATGTTTGGGGCTATTAATATCATTAATGAAATTGTTATTATTTTCTCTGCTTTTAGAGTCCTTCCCCTGCCCCACAATAAGATCTACATAGCCATAGGCAGCGGCCATATCAAGCTTCCTAAAACAAGAGGTTATAGATGGACCAGAATTTCCTTTTTTTATTGTTTTCTTAAAATTTTTTTTATTGAAGTGTAGTCGGTTTACAATGTTGTGTTAATTTCTGGCGTACAGCAGAGTGATTCAGCTGTAACTATGTATATTCCTTTTCCTCTTATTTTTCATTGTAGGTTATTACAAGATATTGAATACAGTTCCCTGTGCTGTACAGTGGGACCTTGTTGTTTATCTATTTTATATACAGTAGTCAGTATCTGCAAATCTCAAACTCCCAATTTATCCACCCTCCCCTTTCCCCACTGGTAACCACAAGTTTGTTTTCTATGTCTGTGAGTCTGTTTCTGTTTTGCAAATAAGTTCATTTGTCTAATTTTTTTTAAGATTCCCCATATGGGTGATATCATATGGTATTTTTCTTTCTCTTTCTGGATTACTTCACTTAGAATGACATCTCCAGGTCCATCCATGTTGCTGCAAATGGCATTATTTTAGTCTTTTTAATGGCTGAGTAGTATTCCATTGTATAAATATACCACATCTTTACCTCGTCCTCTGTTGATGGACATTTAGGTTGTTTCCATGTCTTGGCTACCATAAATAGTGCTGCTGTGAACATTGGGTTGAAATTATCTTTTTGAATTAGAGAATTCACATTAGAGAATGAGGCAGAATTTCCTGATTAATAACTTTGATGAAAAATTGCTAGCTTTATAGCACAGGGGAAATGCCACAGGGGCTGTGAGGATGGTCTGTGATACCAGTCTGGGTTTGAATCCCAGCTCTTCTGTTGATTGGCTCTGGGATCTCAGCGTGTTGACCTCTTCAGGCCAAACTGGAGATAGTCATACTACTAGCGTTGCAGAAAAATGTGTTTACTGCTCGGTGTTGCAACTCAGTTGTGACAGCAACCTGGATCTGGGTGAGAGACCGAGCAGCACTCCGAGAGTTGGAAAACTCAAGTTTATTATGCCAGCAGGCCCAAAAGAGTTAACACTCCAAGCTCTGGACCCCATCTATAGCTTTACACAGGCCTTTATAGGCTGCCAGTTTACACTTTACAACATCATATGCAAATAAAGTACAACAAAAGTTGACCAACTAGGAACAAGCTTTGTAGAAATAGCCCAATCAGGAGTGAGAGAAATAACCAATCAGGAGTGAGGGCAATGGACCAATCAGGAGTGAGAGAAAAAAATCAATCAGGAGTGAGCTCCATGCAAATGAAGTACTACAAATAGACCAATCAGAAGTTAGGGAAGTGGACTAATCAGAAGTGAGAGTAATAACCAATCAGGAGTGAAGGAAATAACCAATCAGAAGTGAGCTCAGGGTGAGATTTGAGATTGTTACTGCAGTATGATCAAGACCTGAACTATTATTAATATTTCCAGAATATACTCAAAACATTTTAGCAAACCTTTTTTGGGGGGTAATTAGGAACTCTTTTTTGGGGGTAATTAGATTTATTTTATTTATTTATTTTAATGGAGGTACTGGGGATTGAACCCAGAACCTCATGCATGCTAAGCAGGTGCTCTACCACTGAGCTACACCCTCCCCTGCTTAGGAACGCTTTTGAAGGGTCCTTAGTAGGACTTGGAAATCCTTGTGTCTTTGTAGAGTAAGTGATAACAGCCCATTTCCGCATGTCTGCCTATGTGGTGAGGTCCCAAGTTCAGTGTTCTGCATTCCAAGTTCTGTCATTTCTCCTTTCTAGTTCTCATTTCTCTAAATGGAAAGTAATAATGTGACTCAAAAAAACAGATTTACAGTCTTAATGTAATTGGATTCTTGCCATTAATCAAAGAGTTTTAAAGATCAGAAATTTGGTTTCCTATTTACTGTTTCCTGAATGAAACAGAAATAGTAAAAGGATTAGGCTTCTTTGATGAGGATCTAAAGAAATTACAGGCAGACGTATTTCAGCGCATGTTTCCCAAGTACAGTCCAACCATTGGAGATAACTGGTCACGGAGCCCACAGCTTGTGGGGACTGACTTTCATCTTCTGGAGGCATTCAGAGCCCGTCACATCAGGACCAGCGGTTCATCCTTCCTACCATAACATCGACATTTCCAGCCCTGACACCCACTTCACTCTGTGTGGTGTGACAGTCCTGTTGTGCTTCGCCCCCATTCAATTCCATCAGGAACTTTGGAGGCCAAAGACCTTGGTCTGGTTAGCCCGGTGCTGCCCCCCCTGCCCTCTTCTCCCACTGTCATACAAAATTCCTACCTAGCAAATGCTCAGTTGTGTGGGAATAAAACAAACTTTTCAACTTAGAGCAGGGGTCTTCCACCTGGACAGCACCTTAGAGTCATCCGGGGAGCTTTTTAAAAAAAAAAATCCGAAGTCTGGGCCATACCCCAGACCAATTAAATCAGGACTTCTCAGGGAGGCTCCAGGCGGAATATACCCGATCAGAGTGTTCCCCAGATGTGCAGTGCAGCGCTGGGGGCTGAGCGACCACATGTCAGGGGCGTTAAAAGTAAAGTGCTACGTTTAATATGCTATTGTTGTTTTTTGGTGGGGGAGGTAATTAGGTTTATTTATTTATTTTTTAATGGAGGTGCTGGTGATTGAACTTGGGACCTTGTGCTTGAGAATACACTCTACCACTGAGCTGTTCCCTCCCCAACCCCCACTATTATTCTTGAATAATGTTTAACTTCTTACTCATTTAATGCTTCACAGCTTTAAGGTGCAGTGAACGTTTAAACATTTAATAAAGATCTTATAATCTAGTGGGGGACAGATATATGTAGCAAATAATGCCAGGAAGTTAGCAGAAACAGAGGGAGAGGGAGAGGGATCCCGCGCTCCCAGGGTGGGGAGAAAGTGCTGAACACATCATTTGATGCAACAACAGCTGAAAGGAAGCCCGTGGTGGCGGAAGGAAGCAGCATCAGACGGGAGGTGTGTGTCACAGGATCCTGCAGTGGTCCCACTGTGGCTGGGAAAGCTGCTATACGCCCATCTGTGGAAGCGGGACACCACTTCCTCGGCTGTGCCTGGGGAGAGCACTGCTTGTGCTCAGTAGCTGTAGCAAAGAGAACTAACTGCCTGGGGTGGGGTGGGGGTGCTGGGACCCTTCCTAGGACCCTGTTCGGGGCTCTGGGCTCTGGATCGCTGTAACCAGCTCCCTGGCGTTGAGAGGCATCAGTATTCGGAGGTCCAAGGCCCTTACTTTGCAAACAAATCCCTTCCTAACGGAGCCCTAGCAGTCCCTCCAGCTTCCTCTTCTGCCCCCACACTTCTAGCTGCAGGAAGACCACAGCTTGTGCAGCTGTGCGATGCCTCGGAGCCTTCGCGCCTGCGGGGACCCACTCCCTCCTCCTGCTGAATTCCTCACTCCTCCAGCATCAGCTCAGGCTCTGCCCATCCAGGGATCCCTTCACCCCGGCAGGGCTGGGGGAACCCTCTGTGCGCGCTCCCACAGTCTGTTTCGGAAGTAAGGACACTTGGTCCACCCTGGTCCCCCGTCTGTCCTCCAGATCGGGGAAGGTATCAGTGCATCGCTGTGTCCTCAGCACGCAGCACAGGGCCTGCCTGGCCTCCAGGCGGCAGTCAGGATACTTGACTGAGCGAGCGAGCGGGTGAGTGGGTGGTAAGTGAACGAACGACTGAATGAGAGGGTAGGTAAGTGAGCGAGGAGCGAGTGGGTGAATGAATGAGCGGTGAGTGAGGGCAGACGTTGAGGAAGTGAGTGAGTAAGCGGACGAGCGTGTGAGTGAGTGCGTGAGCGGGTGCCTGAGGGAGGGCAGCTGGGGACTGAACAAGTGGGCGCGGGAGCGGGCAGCGATCCCGCGGGGAGGACCTGCGGACGCAGGACAGCGGAGCGCGCGCCGGGACTGAGCCACCGGTCCTCCCCTTGGCTGCGTGGCCAGGGCCGGGCAGGGGCGGAGCTAGGCGTCAGTGGGCGTGGCGGGCCCGGGCGGGGGCGGGGATAGGCTGGGAGTGGGCGTGGCGGGCCCGGGCGGGGGCGTGGCGAGGCCGGGCTAGCGCGGAGGAAGTCACGTGACGCACGCTCACATGACTGGCGGCGCGATGGACCCGCTGCCCGCGGCGCCAGTCGCTGCTGCTGCTGAGGCGGAGGCGGACGAGGAGGGTGACCCGCCCGCGGCAGGTACGGCAGGCGCCCACCAGGGCCCGCGCGCGTCTCTGGCCGGCGCCCCGGGGCCCCGCGGCCTCCGTTTCTCTTCCCGTCCCCGACGCCCAGCGCCCCGCGGGGTCCCCCCTCCTGCTCCCCAGTCCTGCGCCCACGCCCAGGAGGGCGCGTGGCTCCGCGGCCCAGAACCCGAGCACCTGTCCGGGGTTGCACCTCGCCGCGCGCGGCGGCCCGCGTCTCCCGGGACTGCCCGGGCCCCTGGGGGCCGCAGGGCCCGCCCGCCCCGCGCTTCCTGAGCGCCAGCCCGCCCGCCGCGTGGCGCCGTCCCTGGACCTGCCCGGCCTTGGCGAGTGCTCTGGCCGCTCGGGACGTGCGTGTTCTCATCCCGCGCCCGCCGTGTTTCTCCATAAGTGCCTTTGTAAATGGATGAGCGTGAACACCGAGAAGCATGCTTGAGGCTTGGCTTTTCTAGGATGTCCCTGTTCAGTTGGCACCCACTCCAGTCCTCTAACTGGAGAGTAGGTGTAAGTGGGTGTTGGTGTGAGTTACTGGTGGTGGTGGGGGGCAAAGGTTGGGGACTCCGCAGGTGTCCCTGAGGAGGCCGTACTTAACGTGAGTTCTGAAGGGCTGCGAGGCAGTTGATTCGTTGGGGAGAAAAGGAGGCGGGAGTGGAGTGAAGCGGCAGGGGGCAGGGGCGGGGTGGGGTGGGCAGTGCATTGGACCGGCCTAGTTGACGTGAAGACCCTGGGTGAGTCTGCGTCCAGACAGCAGACCCCACTCCCACTCCCACTCCCTATTGGTCTTCATTAATTATTTTTTTCTTTTCACTTGTAGCTGTGTAAGGGGAAGCACGCCATGGCTCTTGCTCATTGTTAGAACATTGTGTTCATAAGGTCACACGTTTGAGCCCAGCGTGCGGCAGCCCCCCCACCTCTACCAGGGCCCCAGACCGAACTCCCTGACTCGGTCACACTTGGAAATTCCAGGCAGTATTTGGGTGGGCCGGCCTCTTTCTCTGAGGATGGTAAAGGGATTCAGAGCTGCTGGTGGGGGCTCAGGGTCTCTGTAGTTATAGGGTCTGCACTGAGCATCTCCTGCAGGACGCGGCTGATGGCTGCCGCTCGAGACTGCAGTTGGCCGTCCTTAGGGCCGCGGTGGTTTTACTGGGGTGCTCGTGGTATCATCGTGAAGCACTTCTCAGCTTGTTGAGCGCTTTCCTTTAGGTGGTGAATCTTAAAGTGGAGTTCATGGACCATTGGGACGTAGCCTGCCCTTTCGTTCCATTTAAGTCCTTGTCATCCTGTGAAGCAGGTGAAGGAGTCGAGGAGAACTTACCCCCCACACTGGGAAAACTAAAACCCAAAGGCAAGTGGCTGGGCCGAAGGGGGCATTGTTAAGGGGGCACGTCGTGGTGGGGACTGTGGTTGCATGGGGCTGGAGTCTGCAAACATAAGCCTTTGGAATGCATTTTATCCGAAGACGGTATGTGTAGCTCTCACACTTTGACAGAGGTTGATTGCGGCTGTTGAAGAAGCCGTGGCTCATGGATGTGCAAGGAACTTCCTCTTCTCTGGTGCTCTGGCCACACAGCCAGAGCCCGCCATCAGTGCTGGTTGTGGGGACCGTGGCGTCTAGGTCTTTGTAGTGCCTTTGGGATTGTCAGAAAAATGGGTTGTGTTCACTGTAGTTTTCAGCCTGAAGAGTCTTATTATATTGTAATTCCATGAAGCTGCAGCCTTGAATGGTAACTCCCCTACTGAAAATTTAACTTTCAGTTATGTAGTACATGGACAAACACATTTTCTTTAAAAAGAAAAAAAAGACAGAACATTATAGATTAAAACCTCGCCCTGCTTGCACCCACCCCCTCTGCCCAGTTGGGGCTGGATCCTCTCGTTCTGCTTTCCTGTTTTGTACATCCGTGTACTGGGACGGCTGACGCATGTGTGTATGTGTGCCCGTGTTTCCCTAGGGCCGTGGGCTAGTTTCCTACTGGTGCTGTAACAGATGACCACGAACTTAGTGGCTTAAACAACAAAAATTTGTCATCTTACAGTTCTGGAGGTCAGTAGTTCAGAACGGGTTTCTCTGGGCTAAAATCCAGATGTGGGCAGGGCTGTGTTCCATCTGGAGGCCCCAGGTTTGATTCCTGGCCTTTTCCAGCTCCCGATGCCTCCCACATTCCCTGCCTGATAATCCCCTTTCTCCAGCAGCTGTGGGCCACAGCTCTGTCACGCTGTCATCTCTCTGACTTTCTTGTCCACTTCTTCCACTTCTAAGGACTGTCGGTGTTACTTTAGGCCCACCTGTAATCCACATCCTCGCCCTGTTTTAAGGTTTGCTGATTAGCAACCTAAATTTCATCCACACCTTTAATTCCCCTTTCGTACGTAACCTAACAGAGTCACGGGTTCCAGGGATTAGGATTTAGGTGCCTTTGGGGGTCATTATTCTGCCCACCACAGGTAGATACCCTCAGAAGGGCATTGTTGGGTCACAGGTTTGCACATTTTTTGTTTTAACAAAAACTTGACACGTTATCCTCTCTGGCGGCTATTACCAATTTATGCCTGTAATGGCAGTGCAGCCTTTTCACGTAACCTCATCGATATTAAATGCTATTTAAAAAATTCGCTTCAGAATTAAAGAAATTAAGGACGTGTTTTGTTTGTGATTCCTTTGGTTGTGAGTGGGATTTAGTTTCTTACAATACTTTCGCCTTGTGCGGCCGCTCTGAGCAGTCTGGTCTTTTGCCCTTTTTCTTACGGGATTGTCTTTTCCCTTTAATTTGTAGCAGTTCTTTTTGTATTTTGAACATAAACCCTTTGTGGATTTTATATGAAAATTATAACCATCAAAATGCCTGATTGGCTGGCACGCTCTGCTTCCTGACCGTGCAGGATGAGAGTTTATTTCAGGGCCTGTTTTGAGGCTCTAAAGCTCAATGCTTGTGACTCGGAGCTGCAAAGAATGAGTAGGGCACGTGCTTGATCGTCTGATCTGATCTGGGGATTGCATCATCCAATGACAAAAATGTGGACGCGTTACCGCCGTGCATCCTAGCCCGGCTGCCCTCCAACCCTCGGACCTGCACTTAGTCTTAGAACGAGGGAGAATCAGCCTCAGTCCTGTCGGAGCGCCTCACGGACAGCAGGCGCTCCAGGCGCCTTATTCGGTTGGGAGGCTCTGAGCCATTTGTCTTCCCCGATCTGGGGACGCCTCCTGGGTCCCTGTGGGGTCGGGGCTGAACTCTGCTCGCCCTCCGAGCCTCTGCACCGTCGGCTGCGTGGGCGATCTCCCTGCCCTGGTGCCCCGGCCACCAGCCTTGCCGCTGCTGCTCTGCCTGTGCACACGGGTCAGAACTCATCTAGCTGTCGCTTAAGATGTGTGCCTGTGACGGTGATTAAATTGCAGCTTGAAGTACCGTCTGGCCTAGGGCAGAAACCCTTCCTGCCCACCCCTCCCTCTGTTACGCATGTTGCCGTCAACTCCCGATGGGCAGAAACTGTTGTTTTTCGTTACATGCCAGTATCTGGAGTAATACCTGCCATGCGGAAAGGGCTCCTGGGTTGGAATAGAATTGCATTTTTATGATACGTGTTTTTTAGGCTAGTACCTACCACATTTCAATTTCATAACAGTGGTAGCTCTGGGAATATCATTTACATTTGTGTTAATGTTCTCTGAGCTCTGTCTCTCTCTCTCTCCCACACACAGATATTTGCAAGGTAAAGTGTGTCAATTTGAAGAAAGAGGAACTGAATCACTCCCATGTAGAGCAGATTTTGCCAGAATTTGTGGTTAGCAAGAGCGTGATGTGTTCTGGCTGGGGGAATTCTGTCTTGGTTCATTTTTTCTTTCCTAAGAAAAACGCATCACAAAAAGATGTTTGGCCCACTGCGTGCTGGGGGAGAGGCTGGAGGGGTGAGGTGCAGGGCGGATGTGCACAGCCTCGAGGGGCCCACGGTGTATCTTAAGAGGAACCGCCCCAGCAGTTAAAACCTGGAGTCCAGCAGGCAGGCGGCCGGGACCTGCAGGAATTCAAGGAGTGCGACCCTTGACCGCGATACGCTACGGAGAACAGGTGTTCTCATCCTTTGAAGGTTTTTATTGTAGAATCATTAAGAAATCATAACGAGACCAGGCATCAGTGGGAAAACCTCACTCACATGGGACCGGTGGGCACAGGAGGGCCCCAGACGTGTTGTGAATTGAGCCCTGGGACAACCTGAGGCCCCACCTGTCCCTGTTCTGTGCCGCTGGGTTGTGGGCGAATGTGTGTGCCGTTGCAGGGTGTGTGTGGGGGGGTCTTCAGCGCTGTCTCCCAATCTGGAGTTTGCGAGCTAAGCAAAGTGTAAAGTGAGATTTCATGATGTTTGATGAATTCCAGGGAAGCTCGTTAGGGACTGGAGGTCTCTCCGAGAAGTTCACTTACGTTGTTTTCCAAGAGTCTTTCGCAACCTGCTCTGTGCCAGCGAAGTTCCCTGCTGCAGGTGTTAGGAGTGAGTTGCGAGCAGACAGGCAGAATTCCGCATTGTGTGCGGCTTGGCTCTTCGAGGAGAATGTTGCTATGCAAGTGAGAACCACAGACGCAGACGTTTTACAGAAGAGAGATCACCTGTGGCCCCACAGCCACTGCCTCTCAGCGCATCTCCTTGTTCCTTTGCCTGCGCTTTTGGCACAGTTATGTTTTACCGCCTGCTCGTTTCGCTTGGCTGTGTTCTCCACTGCTGAAAACACTTCTCGTCGTTTTCTGTTTGCTGTCTGCATACTAACGCATCAAGGAACGTCGGTTTGTGCTTCTGAGGTGCTGATGTCATTAAATGTAATCCTTTCACTGGACTCAATATGAAGAATTGCCCTAATGCCTGCCCTTCGTAAACAGAGCCTCTGTCCTGCTGGACTAGTTCTTCAGCCTGGAGGCGGCTGCTGCTGGTAGCTGGGCCTGTTGAATCGGTTTCAGTCAGCTCAGTTATTAGGCTCTTAGAGCCAGGGACATGTCCTCAGATGACCTCTGTGATGTCCTGTTTCGTGACCTTTTGCAAATACTGAGTCCCTTCACCCTGCGCTGAGGGTGCCCAGAGAAGCCGGACAGAGAAAACACATACTGTGTGGCTCCAGTTGATAAAAAGTTCGAAACCATGCAGAATTGGACTGCTGTGTGGGGCTGCCCACACAGGTGAGAGAATTGTAAAGCCCAAGGGAAATGGCGTGAAAATGGGGCTGCGATTGCCTCTGGTGGGAGAAGGGAGCGTCTGCAGCGTATGCAGGACAAGGGGGCTTCAGGACCCCAGTGGCCTTTTAATTTTTGACCTGGGTGGTGGTTCCACGTGTGTTTGAGGAATAATTTTGTTAAACTCTCCATACACATTTTATACCCTTTTGTGTGCGCACATGTGTGTCTGTTTCACAGCGGAAATGTTTGGGGAAAACCTGCCGAGATCCTGAGACGTTAAGTGGACTTGCTAACAACAGTTTGATTTGACAAGCAAAGGTGGACGCTGGGGATCTTGTGTTTTTTTTTTTCCTTTTTCGTTTAATCAATTTTTTTGTGGAGGGAGGTAAGTAAGTAACTTTTTGTTTTTTTATTTATCCTTCTTTAATGGAGATGCTGGAGATTGAACCCAGGACCTTGTGCATGCTAGGCATGCGCTCTACCACTGAGCTATGCCCTCTCCCCTGGGGATCTTGTTTTAAAATTGTTTTGCAGGGATTTTGGCCTCAGTTTCCACTCTGTAGCTCGTACTGGAGTTATATTGATGGAGTGAAGTACAGGTTTTGTTGTATCAATGTCCACTCCTGACGGAGAATCTCGCAGTTAATCAGCAGCAGGTTCCCGCCTCTCCTGTTTCCCGTGTCCCTGATCGGGTATTGCTGGTGCTGGCCCAGCCTGCCGGTGGGTCCAGGTGTGCCAGTGGCCCCGGGACCAGCAGGAAGGAGGACTCTGACGCAGGGCCATGGGATCTGTGCTGGCAAAGGGGGATGCCTGGGGGCCGCACCTGCTGATGGAAGGAGCCTCCCTTTGGCAGTCTGTCTGCCGGGAGGGAGTCAGGTGACACTCCTGACTTAGTCCGGTTAATTATCTTGAGAACCGGAATTTCACCTCCCAACTCCTGCGAAATTCCAGTCCAGGCTGGGGGGCCCGTCGGTCTTCCAAGAACTGGCCTCTCTCTGCCGGGGTTTTGCATTAAAGGGAGATTTGAAATCGCATTTTCAGCTCTTCAGGATCCGAGAAGGTCCGTACGTGTGCGGTTCTTTATCTCGGGGTAACTCCACCGCTAATTGTCCTGTGGGTAGGCAGTGAGGGAGGGAGTCTCGTGGAAGTTTCTGCAAGAGGTTGAAGTTTAACTGTGCCCCGTGGAAGTGGGCTTGTTTCCCCAGAGAGGGACCCTGCACGGGGTACAGAGTGTTCCCGTCTCCTGCCTCCTCCTCGGCGGGAGAGACTTCTGTTCAGGGCCGTCTTTGCGAAGTGGTCGTGGTGCGCGGGTTGCACCTGTCAGAGCACCGACCGCGTGTTGGCGCGCCGGAGCCCTCCTAGTAATGCTGCTCGGTGAGTGGTCCGGCAGCCCCTGCTTCACAGATGCGGGGACTGGGGCCCGGGGGCGCCCGTCCCTCGCTCAGCGAGCAGGCAGCGGGGTGGCGGGGCTGGGAGTCACACCAGGCGTTGGCTCTGGGATGGAGTGGAAGGTGTCCCCTCCTTGCCGTGGTCGACTTAGGTCCTGTCCGTCGTGGGCCTCTTCAGGATTTGCTGAGGACTGCTTCCCCCAGCCCCTCCCAGGACTCAGGTCCTTCCCCCCCGAAGGGCTTTTTGAGAGGGGCGGGTTCTGGGTGTCTGATCCCACGAGCACCGCCCGGGACCCTTGTGAGGTGTCCTCATTCTCTTTTTCAAAAATGTTTTTTAGAATTTTATTTTACTTAAGTTGTCTATTTCTTATTCTCTCGGGCCAGCCAGGGTGTGTGTGTCAGCCCCGTGGCGGCGGGGAGCCTGTGTGTCCCGGCCCAGCCCTGCCGCACGTCTCCTGGGCACGCTCGGTTCCGGCTGGGGAGCCGGGTGTGGCCCAGGCTCGTTTCCAGCGGGGTTGGCTGTGAGGCTCTCAAACAGCAGATCGCACGTCCCCTCGTCTGTGTCAGAGTTCAGATGGTCCCAGTGAACCGGTTTTGGAGTTTTGGGGGAGTCAGGCACTGGTTGAGAGTCTAGCTTTCCCTGCCTGGAAAACTAGGTCTCCACGCTCAGAGCAGATTTGCTTGTGGGGGAAACTGACTGCATGTTTTTCTTTCTGTGACATTTTTCACAGTTCCTGATTTGTTCATGCCAGTTTCCGAGGCGTTCCGTCTCTGGTAGATCAATAAATTTCTGTTAAATGGCTTTAACCATATGTCAGTTGGCTTATAATACCGGGTGGCTGCTTGGTATTTTAATAGAAGGACCGAATTAGGTTGCGAACACAAGTTCTCCATGCAGCCATCACCGAAATGGAGACACACTCAGTCCTGTCAGATGTTTTGGAACATGTTCATTTTCATGTCCCAAGATCCTAGAAAACTTGAGTCACTTTCAGACTGAACCAACCAGATCCAGGAGGAGGGTTAAAAAAAAAAAAGAACAAACCAAAACCAGATTGAATTGAGTTAAACGGAGAAGAGGATTCTTTTTGGAACTTTGAACTTTGGCTTTGTCAGTTATTCCAAGATTTCCTGAGTTAGTTAAAATAGTATTCCTTTTAAACTCTGAAGAAAGCCCCTGGGCCTCTCCACGCATAAACGTTCCAAAAATGAGAGACCCAGGAGGCTTTCTGAGAAACAGGATGGGCCCTTTCAGAATCAGGTTTGGTGAGACTCTTGGGGAAGCAGGGCCTGGGGGTTGCCCGGTGGTTCCTCTCTCTCTGATTTGAGTCAGAGGAAATCATCTGATAGGCGACTGCTTTCGGCATCGGCCCCGGTTCTGTGACGTCCGATGGAAACACACCAATATTTTTTCCCCTTTTGTGGTTTGGTTTCTTGCATCTCCCTTGGGAAGGACTAGCCACTCTGAGCTGGAGAAGCCCTACCTGTGTGACCATGAGTGGTTCATGTCCCCGGAGGTGCCAGGGTGGCCGTGCTCCTTTTGGGATGACCGGCGGGCCCCAGGGACTTGAGGGAGCGTGGCCCTGGCCAGCGTTCGCTCGGACTGAGGCTTGATCTGGGAGTTAGTGTCTGGTGCACACGTCCTGTGACGCTGTGTGCTGTGCTCGATGCTGACGTATGTATATGCAAGTTCTTGGAACCAACCAGTAATGTAGATGGTATTGTCCCCATTTTAGAGACGGGAAGACTGAGTGCAGAGAGGTGAGCTGCTTGTTCACAGTCACAGAAGAATTGAGGATTTGCACCAAGTCCATCTGGCCTCTGCCCCAGGCACGGGGCACTCTGTGTTTTGGGTGTCGGACGAGGCCTGGGGAGTTAGGGAGGGAACACGGGGTCTGGTGTTATGGGCAACCTGATGCATCGCCTGCCTAAGTCTGTGACCTCGGGCAGGCTGTGCTGCTGGCTGGGCCTCCAGTTTCCACGTCTGAAAAATGGGGTCACGGTGCCTACTTGCAGTGTTTTCAGGATGAAGGAGATATTATGGAAAGCACCCAGTGAGGTTCAGACGCAAAGACGTGCCACTGGTCAGGGCTCTTGCTCTAATGGCGGTCGGTACTGCCCACGGCTGCCAGGTGACCGTCGTCATCCTGGCCTTTGAAGTCATGGGAAGAGTAAGAGGGGAAAAGCGTGCTTGTTTACGGGGAACTTGGTGGTTTCTTGGCACTCGGTGGCCGCTTCTGCCTCGACTGACTTGCAGCTTCACGGCCGTGTGGACCCCAGGGAGGTCCCCAGGGTACTGAGCACGGTTCCTCGCGGTTTCTGTGGCGACAGGACCAGCTGGACTTTCCTTCTTGAGCCTGAAACCCAACCAGAGGATTTCCCAGGGGGCGGCCTTTCCTGCCGTAGGGGACACCTCTGATTGAGATGGCGAGTCAGCTGTGTTCCCGGCACAGTGCTGGGCTAGGACACGCCTTCCGTGGGCCCCAGAGCTGCCGAGAAGCAGGATTTCATAAAACGCTTTCAGAAGCTTTCCTGAGGTGTAGTTCGCATTGTGTTGTGTGCACATCACATGTGTAAGTTCACCTGCTGCTTGCGTGCAGGCCGGTGGCTTGCGGCGCCTCCCAGCAGTTGGGCAGCCGTCGCCACAGCCGACCGACGCGCGTCCGCAGCGTCCCTGCAAGGAGCCCGGTGCCCGTCGGTGCTCCCCCCCATGCCCCTCCCAGCCAGGCAGCCGCTGGCCTTGCTGTCCGTGTAGAATTGCATGTTCTGGGAATTTCCTGTGAGCAGAACCGTATAACGTGTGGCCCTTCATGGCTGGCTGTTCGCAGCTTAAATGTCTTCAGGGCTTGTCCGTGCTGTGGCGTGGGCTGGTACTGTGTTTCTTTCCCCGGCTGAGTGGTGGTCCGCCGCGCGGCTGATTCCCATCTCACTCGTGCCTTCATCAGTTGATGGACGTTAGGCTGTTTCTGCGCCTTGGCGCCTATGACTAAGGCTGCTGTGGACACTCATGTGTGCATCTTTGTGTGGGTGTTGGGTTTCACTTCTCGTGGGCACACACCTCGGAGTGGAGCCACTGGTCACGGGGTGGCCTGTAGCCTTCTGGGGAGCTGCTGGGCTGTCCCACAGCAGAGCACAAGGTTCCGATTGCTCCACGTCCTCACCAGCACTTGTTGCTGCCTGTCTGTCTGATTGTAGCCACCCCAGTGGCCGGGCATCTTTCCAGGTGCTCATTGGCCTTTTGCGTGTCTCCTTTGGAGAAAGGTCTGTTCGGATCCTTTGTCCATCTTTAAAATTAGGTCATTTATCTTTTTTTAAAAACTTAAGTTATAAGAATTCTTTGAGTATTTTTAAACCCAAGGCCCTCATCGGATACACGGTTTACAGGCGTCTTCTCCGTTTCTGTGGGTTGTCCTTACACGGTGTTGACGGTATCTTTCACAGCACAACAGGCTTTATTTTGATGAAGTCCCAGGTGGTCTGTTTTGTTCTCTTGTTGGTGCTTTTGGTGTCATAACTAAGAAGGTGTTTGCCTCACCCATGGCCGTGAAGATTTGTCCCTCAGTTTTCTGCAGTGTTGTAGTCTTGGCTCTTACGTTGAGGGCTGTTCTCCGTTTTGAGTGAGTTGTGTGTGGTGTGAGGAAGGGGTCTGGCATAACTCTTTTGTGTTTTGAAACCCAGTTGTCCATTGTAAAACACGCCTGGGTGCACGTGCGACGTGCCACCCCTGTGCTGGGCAGTGCTGGGAAATCCGAGCTCCCTGAGGAGCTGGTGTCGTATGTGGGAAAAGCTCATGAACGAGGTGGATTTCGGAAGCTCAGCCGGGACTTTCGAGCCAGCCGCGAGAGGATCCCCTGGGGGCGCAGGGGACATTTCACTGCTGAAGGGGTGTTTGACTCGAGCTTTGGAGACTGGGAGGGATTTGGTTCAGAAATTTTCAGCTAACACCGGAGGGCTTGAAGAGACCTTAAGAGATTACCTGTTTGTATTTTGCTTCAAGGTGAAAGCACTTCAGCTGCTGCAGGAAGATGAAGGATGTTGTTCTTTTGCTGTGTGGGTTGCCTGTCCATGTGACACCTTGCAGCTTTCTCTAAGCAGGGTTTTTGCCTTCTGTTCTTCGGGGGATAAGTGGATAGCGCAGCAACTTGGCAGAGGCCCTGTGGGGGTCGGGTGACACTGCCAGCGTGAGGATGTCACCGCTCAGGGCTCTGTGTGGCCACACGCATTGACAGCCCTTCTGTGTGAGCTGCTGCTTCTCGCTGCAGCTCGCTGGGGCCTGGTTCCTGTCCCCGGAGGGACCTGAGTGAGATTTGTCGGGGCAGGAGGGCGTGGGATGGTTACCCGGCTCAGGAAAACACCGCAGGCTTGAATTTTGGTGTGTGTGTGTGTGTGTGTGTGGGAGGGAGGTGATTAGGTAGGTTGGTTTATTTATTTAATGGAGGTGCTGGGGATTGAACCCAGGACATCACGCATGCTACGTACACCCTCTATCACTGAGCTACACCCTCCCCACTTACAAGTTTTTTTTTTCTTTCTTTCTTTTTTAAGTGGAGGTACTGGGGATTGAACCTAGGACCTCACGCACGCTGAGCATGGGTCCTCCCACTGAGCTACACCCCCCCCCACCTGGCCTTGAATCCTTGATGTGGCCTTTTTGCTCCTGTGAACTCGATTCCTTCTGTCCGTCCATAAATGCTTACTTGAGCACCTGCTGTGGGCTGGGCACTGTTCTTGGCTGTCGGGACACTCATCGTGACCAAAATAAACGAAGGCCTGCCCTCACGGGGTTGGTGTTCTCACAGCGGGACGCGGACATGCGTCTGTCACAGCGTCCGTCGGTGACACGTGCCAGCGTGCTGGGGTGGGGGCGCAGGCGGCTGCTCTCTGAGCAGGCGTTGCGGACAGGACCTGTGTGAAGACTGTGTTGTGCTACAGCCCTGCGCACGGGGTGAGTGATACGCAAAACGTGCATGGGTGTGTGCAGGCTGGAGGGGTTTTCTTTCAAAATGTTGTAATGTTACATAAAGCAAGTTGTTTAAAGACAGGTAAACCTTCAGACGTCATGAAATTGAGCTGTGCCGAAGTTGTGTGATGGAGCTCCTGAATTGGTGGCAATGAGAAGCTGGCTGGCGACAGGTCAGCGAGGGCGAGCTGCCTGCCGCTGGGGCGGCCCTGCGTCCTGGCGTCCTGGGCCGCCCCAACACTCCCTGGCCGCCGGGCCGCTGGATTCCCCTTCCTGACGCCACAGCCCTGCTAAGGGGGAGGAAACTTCTGCTTCCATTTCCTGAGAACAGTTTGCTGGTTTCAGAATAACAGAGTAGCTTAGAGAAGCTTGCAGTCAAAGGCAGAAACCGTTTCAGGAGCCTGAGAAGGAATATTTGGGTTGGAAGTTGAGGGCGTTTGCTGACCCCACTTTGTGTGATTTCGGTGGGCAAGTTGTCCAGAATGTCATTGGTTCCCCACATGATGCAAGATGCAGCAGCGTTTACGAGCACCTGCTCCTGGTCAGGGGTGGGGCCCGGGCCTGGGCGAGGCACTGAATCCCTCCCTCCCTCTGCTCGCCCCATGACAGTGGTTCTCAGGCTGGGGCCCCGGACCTGCAGTAGCGGCTGGAAGCGTGTTGGAAATTCACATTCCTAGGCCCCACCCTGGACTCTGGGAGCGGGGCCCAGCAATCTGTGTTTTTCCTAATTGTAAAGTATATACCACATAACATTTAGTAACTGTTTCTGGGTGCACAGTTCTGTGGTGTGAAGCACGCTGTTCACAGTGCTGTGCCGCCTCAGTGCTGTCGAGCTCTGGAACTTCATCTTGCAGACCTGAAGCTCTGTCCCTGTCGAACACTCTCTCCCCGTCCACTACTCCCTAGCCCCAAGCACCCACCACCCGCTTTCTTTTTCCATGGATTTGCTGTAGGACCCTCACAGGAGTGGAATCGCAAGGTGTCTGTCCTTCTGTGTCTGGCTTGTTTCCCTGAGCGTCATGTCCTCAGGACTCATCCGCGATGTAGCAGGTGTCAGGACTTCCTGTTCATGGCTGCATAATATTCCACTGTACGAATGGACCACACTTTGTTTGTGCGTTCACGTGTCAGTGGGTAATTCCAGCTTTTGGCTGTTCTGAATAATACTGCTATGAACATGGGTTTGCAGACCTTTCTTCAAGTTCCTGCTTCCAGTTCGTTGGGATATAGGCCCAGAAGTGGGATGGCTGGATCCCATGGTGATTCTGTATGTAAGTTTTTGAGGAACTGCTGTACTGCTTAACACAGCAGCCGCGCCATTTTTACTGCGCCCACCAGCCGCACAAGGATTCTGGTTCCTCCACATCCGTGCCAACACCTCTTTCTTTCCGTCTCTCTTCGTTAATAGCTGTCTTACCATCCGTGTGTGGTGGAGCCTGCAGGTGACCCGATACAGGCTCGGTTTGGAGACTTCGGCTCTGTGACCACCACGTCTTGCCGGTCCTTGTCCTCCTGCGTTCTGACAGGCCAGCAGCTGAGGGCGGCAGTGGTGGCGGACCCGTATGGCGGTGGAATGCTGAACTTGGAGTCCACCCTGCAGCCAAATGGGGACAATAGGGACCTTCCTCTCTGGCTGCTTTTGGGGGCCGTGTGACCTCTCATGGCTCGAAAGGCACTTTCCACTGTGGAGGGCTCTCTGCCGGCAGGGAGGACCCCTGGGGGTGCTTTGGCTGAGCAGGGTGAGGGGGATCTCCGTGTGCTTAGTGCAGCCCCACACTTGGGCCAGTGAGAATCGGGGGGCCCCCGAGAGCGGCTGCCTGTGCTCACGGTGCAGGGGCTCCCAGTCTGTGACCCTGTGTCGCTGTGCTGAGATGAAGCAAGGGCATGCCAGGCAGCGGGGTTTATTGGGCACATCCTGTTTGTTTCCTGGCGAGGATGGGCCCCAGATGTTACTGCTGACCCTCCGGATGCGTCCCGGTGGCAGGATCCCTGCCTGAAGGCTCTGATGGACGTGTGCTGGGAAGGATAGTCTTTGGCTGCATTTGAAGTTTCATTACTTTGAGTTTTGGATCACCGACTCAGAGAATCCCAGAATGTCGGAGCTGAACAGATATTAAATACTGCTCATTGGCCATTTCCCTTTGCGTGCTGCAGAGGGGCAAAGGCAGGTACTTGGGGTCACACAGTGTGTTGGTGGCTGCCCTGGGAGTGAGCCAGCTCCCTGTCATGTCACCCTGGGGCCAGAGGAGCGAGATGCCCAGAGAGGCCCGGTCCACGCAGCATGCGGGGCCCTGATCTGTGGGCCAGCGGGAGCCCAGGGCCTGACACCTGTTGTGGGGAGCACGTGCTAAGCTGTTCTCAGGGACTTGCAGAATCTGCTGGGACGAGAGGCGAGGTTTCCTGAGTGTTTCCGGGAGCTGGTTATCCTCAGCTTTGCTGTCCGTTCCCACGAAGGCTGTGGGTGCGAGCTGGTGTTAGCCCAGGGCGCTTGGCCTGAGGGGCCGAGCCCCTCCCTGGCCCAGTGTCAGGACAGGGGGTGGCTCTTCAAGGCCAGGGCTTTCGACTCCAGGTGAGCCCCACGGTAGAGCCTTTTGTGCTGGAAGGGTCAGAGCAGGGGTGGAGGCCCATCCGGGGATGTTGCCATAGTCAAGGCTCAGAGGGTGATGACCAGGCCCAGGACTGGACATCCTTGCCCCCAGCTTACTGAGTGTGGGCTGAAAGCTCAGAGGTGGTCACTCGCAAGGCCACCTAGCTGGGAGTGCTGGACGCTGGATGTCAGCCCACCTCAAAGGTGAGAGCCCTGCCTTTGTCCGCAGCCACCCACACGGGCCTGGCTGGCCTCTCTCATCTGCTCTGAGCTGTGTGGGCGCTGGGCTGGCGTCCAGCGCATCTTCCAGGTGCTGGTTTTAGGAGACTCCCTTGGTAAGAGTGGTGAAGTCCTGCAGTGAACGTGACATTTACTCCTGGAAAGCCAGAACTTTGGCCCTGCTCTTCTGCCCTTTCCTCAGCGTATGGCCCATCTCAGGACAGCGTCTCCTGTCTCAAATGACCTTTCCCCCTTCTTTCTCACTCTTAAATTTTTTTTTCCTCAAAAATGTGAATGTCCTAGTTCAGTAAATTGGTGTTTGGGATTCCTGGCTTTCTTATCATTGAAACTTCTGCAGAGGGGTTAAGGTGGTTGGGAGTGGCGTCTTTGATTTAAAATGCCTTTCGCGTTTAGTCTTTCAAGCTCTCCAGTGATCGGAGTCCGGATTCTTCAGCCACACGAGATCACTTGGGAATCACCGCTGAGCTCGCACTCTGCCTTGGGGGGCTGTTTTCAACGTGTTCCCCATTACACGTGTATTCATTTTAATCTTACATAACATTTTTGATAGAGACCTCTTGGCGCGCCTCTAACCCGAGAACGTGGGTGCCTTCCCTTTCTTTACGTCATCTTTCACTTCCTTGGTCAGATTTATTCCTGAGTGTTTTATTTTTTTGGATGAAATTTTAAAAGGGATGTTCCTTTCCTTTCCTTTCCTGAGAGTTCATTGTCTGTCAGTGTGACGAAATGCCTCTGATTTCTCAGTGTTAATCTTGTGTCCTGCGACCTTGCCGAGTTCTTTCATCAGCTCTAGCAGTTTTTGTGTGGCGCCTTTAGGGTATCATCCGCATATAATGACAGTTTTACCTCTTCTCTTCCAGTTTGGGTCCCTCTTACTTCTTTTTCTTGTCTGACTGCTGTGGCTGGGACTTCCAGTACTACACTGAATAGAAGTGGGGAGAACGGGCATCCTTGTTGGTTCCAGATTGGTGCTCCTCCAGTGGTCTTGCTCCCGTTACTTTTATTTTTCCTCTTTTTTTTAATATTAAGTAGGCATTTTCCGGTGCACTGTTCACATGCCCTCACTGCTTTGGTTACTGCACTTTCGTTGTGATCTTGTTAGGGATTGCCCTGGGGGTTACGGCCAACGTTCGTAACCGTGTAGCTTGGATGAATGCTATTTGATTTCAGTAACAGGTAAACACTTTGCTCCTGTAAAACTTCACTCTTTCTCCCCCTTCTGGGCTGTTACCATACAGATTACACCTGTACCAATTATATGCCCATCAAAACAGATACATAGTCATTGCTTTATAAAGCTGTCTTTTAAATCAGCTCAAAAGAAAAAGTTTCCAGTACACAGTACACGCGTGCCGCCGTCTGTGTTTACTAACGCAGTTACCTTTGCGGATGTGCTTTGCTTCTCACGTGGCTCCTTCCCGCTGGGGAAGGCCGGCTGGTGAGGGGTTTTGCTTTGGTTGTGGAGGGATGGATGGTTTTGCTGGGTGTAGCATTCTTGGTTGCCCTCTTTGCCTTTTGGCAGTTGGAATGCCATCCCACTGCCTTTTGGCCTCCATCGGCTGTTAATCTCAAAGCAGATCCTTTGTGAATTTTTTAAAATGGACGTCTGGTTGATTTTCAGTGCTGCACTAGTTTCTGGTGTGCAGCACAGTGGTTGAGCCGTGCATGTGTACATACGCTCCTTTTCATACTCTTTTCGTTATAAGTTACTACAAGCTATTGAGCATAGTTCCCTGTGCGATGTAGAGTAGAACATTATTGTTTACTCTGTTTTTTGAAGTGTTTTATATTTTGGGGGGGAGGTAATTAGGTTTATTCATCTGTTTAGGTTTTAGTGAGAGTGCTGGGGACTGAACCCAGGCCCTCGCGCAGCTGAGCGCGCTCTCCCGCTGAGCTAGACCTTCCCCGCCCTGGATGTACTTTCTTATTTCTTTGCACGTCTTAGAAACTTTGTTGAAAACTGGTTGTGGCACCTCTGGAAATCAGATCCCCCTTCAGGGGTTGCCACTGTTTGCTGCTTGTGAGCAGCTTTTCTGAACGAATTCTGTGACTTCTCTAGCGTGGTTTCCTGTGGCTGCCGTGAGGAAGCACCACACCGGGTGCCTTAAAGCAACACTCGCGGAGGCTGGAGGTCCGCGGTCCGGGTGTTGGCGGGCCGCGCTCCCTCTGCAGCCTGCAGGGGAGGATCCTCCTGCCCGCCCCGCAGGGCAGCTGTCCTCGGCATCCCCGGGCTGCAGCTGCGGCCCCGGCCTCTACCCTGTCTCCGCGTGGCCTCCTCCCCGCGTGTCTGTGAGCCCCTGTCCCGTGTGGCCTCCTCTTCTAAGAAGGCCAGTCGCACTGGACTCCCGCCTGCTCTGCTGTGACCTTCCTGCGACTTAACTGGCCCCCGTACCAGTGACAGCACGCTGCATCGCCACCAACTTTGAGCCACTTTCTAGTGTTCTGAAAAGGTGGATCCTGACGATTTTTGACAGTGTTCTCGTTGCTTTTGTGGAGGAGAGGGTTTTGGGGGGTCCTTACTGATGTCACCTACATTTTACATTTGGAGGGTTTGTATCCTTTATATACCCGGCAGTTTACTCATTTAAAGTATATAATACATTAATTAATAAAAATGAATAAAACGTCTAATACAGTGGTCTGTAGTACGTTTAGAGTTGTGCAGCCATCACCACAGTCAATTTTAGCGTGTTTTCTCGTCCCCCCTTACTTGTCAGCAGTCACTCCCCACCCCCACCCCTCCATTCCCTCCCAGCCCCCCAGCAGGCACTCACCTGCTCTGCTTCTTCAGTTTCCCTTCCTGGACAGTTTCATGCAGCTGAAGTCACCCCACAGAGGTCTTTTATGACTGACCTGTTTTCATTCAGTGTCACGTTTGCGAGGCTCGTCTGCGTTGTAGCTGGAGCCACACCTTTTTTATGGCTGAATACTACTCCACTGTGTGTAGAGCGCTTTCATGTGTCCAGTCGTCCATCGGTGGGCATTTGGGTTCTTCCTGTCTTTGGCTCCTGTGGCCGGTGCTGCTGTGGCATTTGTGTGCAGGTCTCCATGTGGGTGCTTTTATTTCTCCTGAGTGTGAGCCTGGGAGCGAGATTGCTGGCCCCATGCTAACCCTGTTTCTGACGTTCTGAGGAGCTGCCCGCCTGCAGTACCCACACACCTACCAGCCTGCGTGAGGGTTTTCCGTGTCCTCGCTGACAGTCAGCGTCATTTCTTCTCCGGTCGAGGCAGCGTGGTGGCCCGGCTGGCACTTCCATGGCAGGCAGTGGTGCTGGGCGTATATTCACGTGCGTCCGGCCATTTGTACATCTTTGGGGAAGTCTCTGTGCCCGCACCTGCCCACTGTAAGACTGGGCTATTTGTCCGTGTTCTCACTGGGTTGGGGGGGGGTCCTTCGCATAGTCCAGGTGTAGTTGCTTCATCAGATGGATGACCTGCAGGCATCTTCTCTGACAAAAATAACTCTTCCCACATTACCTTTTAGCTTTATTGTTTCCCGTTTTTCCACATACTCTGCGCTCCAGTTAAGATTTTGCTTTCCCCCAGAGGTGCGCTGTGTTTCCCTCCTGAAAATACAGTAAATATCAGGAAATAGTCACTCAGCAAACGTTCCTTGAGCGCCTGCCGCGTGCCAGGCTCCCCCCTTGCCACCAGGACGCACCTGGGAAGAGCCACGTGAATCCCTGCCCTCCTGGAGGCCGTGGGCTGGCGCCGCGTCCTGACCCTCAGGGCGCAGTGGGAGTCGCCGCGGCGCAGGTTCCTGGCTGAGCTGGACTTGGACTCGCCGCAGCTCTTTGCCGAGCCGATGAGTTAACGAGCTCTGGGACCCGCCTTTCTCATCGCCGGGAACCAGTGCTAAGAGATGCTGGTCGGCCCCTCGGTTTGCCTGTGGTCCTGGAGGAGACTGTAAACACAGTTCTGAGGTCACTAAAATATTTTTACACAGAAAGGGGCTGGGACCCTGGGATGACTTGGGAGAACAGGTACCTTCTAGAGCTGTGCTCTCTACGCATTTTTAGCCATTAAGGTATTGGGGACTCTCAGTTGGGGGACGTGCCTCCCCCCAGACACACTTCATATGCACACCCTCACGTGCACACAGTCACACATACGTGCACACGTGTACATAGATACCCATACACGCCACACATGCATATTCACACGCTCACACACTCGTGTGCACACATGTGCACTTGCACACGCACGCACGTGCTCAGTGAGTGGCGTGTGTGCGCGGCTCTCCTGCCTGGTTGGGCTGCTGTGATGTGGACGTAAAGGGCGAGGGGAAGCACAGGTGGGGTTGCTGGGCCTCCCTCCTGCAGCTTGCGGTGCTTGTGAGCTGGGACGCGCCCGCCCGGGAGCACCTGCTGCAGCGCGCGTCATGTTCAGCTCCTGTGCGGCGCTCTGAGGCCCTTCGCGGCTCCCAGATACACATTAAGCCTTTGTTTGTTTCTTAAACTTTGAGGTCAATTAAAAGCAGCTACGTCTAAAATCCTAAAATGCTGAGTGTTTCACACATGAAAACAGTCCAGTCATTAGTTCTGTGTTAGAATGTAAACCAGAAATCTTGCACTTTAAGGAATAAATCAGGGAAAGTGAGTCACATCTTAAAAGATTATGAAAATGGAGAGGTGTGAGCTACAGTTTGTTGCATTTATTTAGTTGGAGTAGGGCTTACCCCACCCTGAGGGGTACTTTATTTTTTAACCGAAAAGGACTTTTTTCTTCTCTAAAGTTCTGAAGTCTTCTTTGTGCTGAACACCAAACTGACTTTTAAACAGGGTTCCCTGTTCATTTGTTTGCAGGTTAGATGTGAAATCTCTGATTTACCTTCTGTTGTTCTGTGACTGGTTCGTGGGGACTGCTTGTCTCTAAGGAAGCTGAAGGGTTAGGGCTTAATGCTGTCACGGGGTCAGGGGCCTTTCCTGGAGCAAGTGTGCAGGTTTTCACGAATTAGAACGATGGTGTTGGCAGGATGGTGGAGAAAATTACTTGGCCTGTTTCTTTTGTGCTAACCCCTTTCTTGAGTCTGGAGAAAAGGAGGGCTTTTTTTTTTCCCCCTGCACGTAACTTTTAAATATTTCACTTCTTTCTCTTCGCCAAGTTGCAGACGAGCCTTGGCTGGCCCTAGAGATATGGGTGTCCAAGCTGATTCATGGCGTAGAGGACATGCCCTGAGCGTGCTGGATGATGTGACCTGGGCCACAGCGGGGTTTGGCTGGGTGACGTGGGAGTCCACGTGCCGAGCCAGCAGGTGGTGGCAGTGGCCGGGGCGGTGGGGGCTCCTGCTCTGAGCAGCTGTGCTCCCCTTCTCTCCTGCAGACCCGCCAGTGCCCCAGGTCGGCGAGCAGAGGGCCCCGGACGCCGGTCGGATGCAGATGCCGCCAGGGAACCCGCTGCTGCTGTCTCTCACGCTGCAGGAGCTGCTGGCCAGGGACGTGGTGCAGGTGGAGCTCATCCCCGAGAAGAAGGGCCTCTTCCTGAAGCACGTGGAGTATGAGGTCTCCAGCCAGGTACCGCCGAGCGGGGGCAGTGGTGGTGGTGGGGGCTCGGCTCACAGGAAGACCTCCGCAGTGCGCGGCCCCCGGCGGCTCAGCCTGCCCTCAGCACCCCGAGCTCTTGGATCCTCTGGGTCCTGCGTCTCAGTTTTGCCTTTTGCGTGGTGTCCTGTCGGTGGAGTCACAGCCTGCAGCCTCCCCTGACTGGCTGCTGCCCCGCAGCGATGGTAACTGGTGTGACGTGTAATATTCGAGATCGCTGCTCACGCGTGGTCCTCATGTGAGCTTTTGTCCTCGACCCTGTGGGGTTACTCTCCGGACCGGATGCCAGTCTTGGGGAGCCCGCAGGCTTATCAGGGGCAGGCTCAGGGTGGGATCTGTCGGCGGTTTGTTTGAATTGCACGTCTCCGTGTTCAGCGTTTGGGTCCGCTTGAGGAGGTGTGTGCCACTGTGTTCGTGTCGTCTGAAAGTGCCTGTTAGGGACGCTCCTGCAGGGGTGGTTCTGTGCTCCCTTCTAGGACCGGACTGATGCCACCGTGGCACTGAAACCTCCAAAAGAGGCTTGTGTCTTTCAGAAGATCGGAAGCAGTGGGCAGCTAAGTGTGCAGTCGGAGCTGCGCAGGGCTTGCCGTCTGCTTCCACACATTGAGACGCTCAGGCTTCTCCTGTTGGTAGAGGCCTGGGAGGGGAGGCGGGGAGGGCAGCGATGTTGTCTCTCCGGGTCTGTCCGGTGCTAGCAGAGACGGTCGGGGCAGCAGTGAGACGTGGGGCCCTGGTGAGGGGTCCGAGCTCTGCGCCCTTTGCCCTGCAGCGCTTCCAGTCGTCTGTGTACCGGCGGTACAACGACTTCGTGGTCTTCCACGAGACGCTGCTGCAGAAGTTCCCGTACCGCATGGTGCCGGCCCTCCCGCCCAAGAGGATGCTGGGAGGTAAGCGGGTGGTCCAGAGTCCGGGGGTGCAGGGAAGTGGGGGCCTCCAACCCCAGGTGCCGAGGATGGACGCCACTCTCCACTCCTGGCCGGTCTTCTTCTGGGCCCTCTGCCCCGCGGGAGGGGGCGGCAGCAGGGCTGCTGGGACGTGCTAGCCCGGGGTTGTCCCGGGGTGCGGCTGTGGCTGAGAGCCCAGGTCTGCTCCAGGGAGTCGGGGGGGGTGACATCACCTGCTGCCCATGGCCTGCATGAACCCCCTTCTTGGTGACTGACCTGAGGGAGGCACCTGTTGTGCAGGGGAGAAAGGGTATAGCCCACTCTCCTTCCCAGAGGGCAGGGCTGGGTAGTCCTGGGGTTCTGGTGGGGGCCAGGGAGTGCTGCGAGCCTGAGCAGTGGGTACCACCCCCGGGTTAGGCTGGCTCCTGCCCCTGCCCCGGAGCAGAAGTGCCCATGGGCGGGGATTAATTTGCATCTCAAAGGACATAAAAAACTAGCAGATGGCTGTTGGATCTTCATTGCTTCCCCTGCAGTTACCTGGGGCTAGGTGAGGGGCCGCGGGTGCCTCTGGGTGGCGCTGGCCTGTCTCTGCTGGGCTTCTGGAGTGGGCGGTGCCCACAGCCTCCTCTCAGGTCTTCTTGACCCTCACCCACGGCCCTTGCCTCAAGTTCCAAATAAAACCTAATGGGAAGGCAAGCGCCCAGAGCCGGCAGGTCGGGTTTTTGCCATTTTCCAACCACCGTGAAGAGCTTTGCCCTCACCACTCCCTGGCCAGCTCAGACTCGGGCACTGTGACCATCTCCTTGCCCCACATGTGCGCACAGGGCAGAGTGTGTCACCGGAGGGGGGGAGGGATGTCAGGGCCGGAGGGCCAGAGATGTTTCGGGAGTGGGGTGGGCGCTCACAGAGCCCGGGCATCAGGGCTGACTGAGGACAGGCAGGGTGTGGGAGCTGGCAGCCGCCGTGCGAGGCCTGACCGCGTGTTCTGGCTTTTATGGTGGCGCGGTCCCCATGGGTGGACTCCTGGCGGCCTTGAGGGGCAGGGAGCCTCACCCGGCTTTTCTTTCTTCAGTAGTTTTAAGACAGTGTTTTAAATACTGTTTTTCTCTGTGGTCAGATTTAAATCTCCTCACTGCACAGTCAGCATACGCAGAGGGTGAGTGGCAGTGAGTGAGTGGGAACTGGGCTGAGGGGCCGTACAAGGGTTGCATACCCACTTGTTTGTAGCATGCAGTGTTGGCGGGGTCGTGGAAGCCTGCGACTGAGAGACACCACGGCGAGGGGCCCGGTGCTGCTGAGCAAACCAGCGGGCGCCTCGGTGTTCCCGGCAGAGCCCCAGCCCAGGGCTGCTTGCAGGGGGCGGGGCAGGGGGGGGCTGTGTCCCGCCTTGTCCTGCGGCCTCTGGGTCTGTCTCGGCCAGACCACATGGCTTTGAGGCCTCAGCACGGGAGGTCCCCTGGGTTCCCGCCAGGTCACTCCGGGCTCTGCCTTCAGCCGACAGGGAGTTCATAGAGGCCCGGCGGAGAGCGCTGAAACGCTTCATCAACCTGGTGGCCCGGCACCCCCCTTTCTCCGAGGACGTCGTCCTCAAGCTGTTCCTGTCCTTCACCGGCCCTGTGAGTACCTCCCGGGCGGCCGCCCGCTTGGTCCGGATGCTGGGCCTGAGGCTCCCGGCTCCTGTCTTCATTCTGAAATTTGCTTTTGTCTCATGGTCTCCCATTCCTCCCTCTCTCAGTCCCCTGGTTTGGGTGCCCTGGTGGGCTCTGTCTACGTGAGATTTACTTTCTCCCCCGGGAACAGGTTGGGTGTGACTATAAGGGGGATCCCTGGTCTGGCTCTCTGGGCTTTGTGCGTCCGGGAGGAAGTGGTGTTCCTCAGCACAGCCACGAGGGTTTGAGGGTAATGCGCAGACGGCTCCGTGGTTTGGAGGTTTGCAGATGAGCTGGAGACTCCAGATGTGAACAGGTGTTTAAAGGCCAGGCTGGCTTTGGTTCGGTATCACAGGGCGCACCGGCTGACTCTCCCTGGCAGAGCTGCGGGGTGGATGCGTGTGCTGGGAGGGAGCTCTGCCCCGGCCCTGGCTCCTGTGAGAAGTCAGAGCTGTGGCTTCCCCTCTCCAGGCTGCTGTCAGGCCGTCCACGAGTCAGGAAGCCAAGGCACAGCCCTTGTGCCCAGCTGAGAGCAAGATGCTGCGTGGGGGCCCCGGGTCCCCAGGGCTAAGCTCTTCGTGGGCAGAGAGGTTTCCCGGAGGGACCCTCCTTTTGGGGGCGGGTGGAGGGGGCACCCACGAGGATGCCCTGCGGTGAGATAGGCGTGTCCTGTCTCCACTGTTGGAGGAAACCCCCTTCTGAGCAGGCACCTGGTGGGGGGGGGTCTCGGCTCCCACCTCCCAGCCGCAGGAGGCCGCAGAGGCCGCCTCCGCACGAGTCTGTCCCTTCCCCCCCGCTCCTGGAGGCTGCGAGGGCCTTTGACCCCGAGAGCCGGCTGTGGGCTGCCCCTCTGCGATGCCTGGGGTGCCTGCCAGCGCTGCCCCTTTGGCGAGGCCATTCCAGACACTCGGTGAATGCTTGCCTCTGAGCCGGGAGCACGGGTCTTTTGAACCCTCGGGCGGGCAGGTTTCTGCAGAACAGCCCGCCTTACAGCTGTGGAGGAACGTGGTGGGATGGGGGAGCTCGGCGTGGCCCGAGGATGGGGAGGGAGGCGGGGGCCGGCGGCAGCAGGCAGGGTGTCCCCGGCGCTTCCCCAGCTCCGTTTTCTTCTTTGGTAAAATGAGAGAATTGGGACAAACACTCTCAAAGGCATCCCTGAAATTCTGGAACTCCTGACCCTACACAGCTGCATGTTAGGCTCTCTGCCTCGGTTTCCTGCACTCTCTGTAGGGCCCTCAGCTCTGGGCGTGGCGCTGCCAGGGAGCCTCCCTCCAGGGAGCAGGGCTCAGAGCCAGAGCTGGGGACCCCGAGTGCTGCCCTGCCTCTGCCCACCCGTTCTCCCCGGGCTCAGGGGCGCCGTTCTCACGGGTCCAGCCACCGGAAGGAAGAGACCTCAGCCTCCGCCTCTGCGCCCCACGTGGCCCTACCAGGACGTAATCACCCTGATATCTATCTGGAGGACTGGTGTCCCTGGTCTGCAGTTGGAGTTCCCGTTTTTCTGGGCAGAGGTTTTCCCGCTGGAGCTGGCGGTGCTGCCATGACCTCGGGCCTTCCTGTCTGTGGAAAGCCCGCCACCCCAAGCTTGAGGCCACTGAGAGGAAAATGGAACAGGAGACGAGAAGAGGTTACCACTCATGTGGAAGCCTGCGCAGGGAGACGCTGTTCTCTCGGGGAGGGCGGCGTCCCGCTTCCTGGCGACTTGGTTGGTCTGACGCCGGCTTTTCTGCGGCGGGTGGAGGAGGCTCACGTGCTTCTCCCTCCCTTTTGCAGGATGTGCAGAACAAGCTGAAGGAGTCCGCCCAGTACGTGGGAGACGAATTCGTGAATTGTAAGCTGGCCGCTCGGGCCAAGGTAGAGTCCTGAGCTGGATGACCGCTTCCTCTGAGCCAGAGCAGTAATTGTGGCGACAGCTGGTGATGTTTAGCTTGCCCCCACCACGTGCCAGGGCCCAGGCTAAGGTGCAGTGCTCATTTTTCTCATTTAACCCTGGTTTAGACCACTCTGAAACAGCAGGTGCCAGGCCCGTCGTACAGAAGAGGAAACAAGCGCAGACAGGCTGCCGCTTGCCAGGGTCCCCAGGCGTCTAGGCGGCAGGGCCCGCACGTGGCTGAGCCCCGCCCGCAGGGCCCTCCAGGCTCCTGCCCCACGTCCCGAGGTGTTTCATGACTCAGATGGACCCATGCGTGGGCGTCAGCTTTTCAGATTCCAGGGGACTGATGTTCTGGTTTGTTTTAAAATCTATTTAATATGGTCTTTTTCTCAGAAGAATGAAAGCAGCTATTTGGTGGCTCTTATAAAAGCAGTTCTTTCTTACGCTCCTTCTCCAAACAAACGCGTTAGAACAATTCATGTTGTTTGGGGGGTGATTAGGTTCATTTATTTATTTATTACTTTATGGAGGTGCTGGGGAGTGAACCCAGGACCTTGTGCAGGCTAAGCCTGCGCCCTGCCACTGAGCTGCACTGCTGCCCCGCAGAAATGTGCTTTTGTTTTCACCTTAGTCCCTAAGGTGCTTGTTTTCAAGCATTGTGTAGTTAGTGTTAGCATCAGTAGGTAGGTAGCAGTGACGCTGGTGAGAAGTTACTCTCGGGAACAGCCGAGGGCAGTCAGAGGCCCCCGTGCGTGGAGTCAGGCCTGCACGTTGCCGTTTCGAGCGTGAAGATCGCGCTTTGTGGTGTGTACTGTGGACGTTTCTGCTGCTTCTGTGGACGAGAAGGGGGGTCCAGGGCAGGTGCTAGAGAGAAGCGGGCTTGCGGGCTGGGCTGGGACTGGGGCCTGGGGCCCTGGGCTCATTTCCCTGCTCAGCTGTTGGCGTCGCCCCCCTCTCCACTGGGTCGTCTTTTCTGAAGGCATTTCGCTTCTGGTAACCAGAGTTTTCCTCCCTCCCCACCCGTCAGGACTTCCTCCCGGCGGACATCCAGGCTCAGTTCGCCATCAGCCGGGAGCTGATCCGCAACGTCTACAACAGCTTTTACAAACTTCGTGACCGGGCCGAGCGCATGGTGTCGCGGGCCATCGACAGCGCTGCCGACCTTCTCGTGTTCGGGAAGGAGCTGAGGCAGGTGGCCCCGCTCGGTGGGGAGGGGTCTTTAGA